>NC_134012.1:2797500-3107205 GCF_047716275.1 Strix uralensis | reverse complement strand
TCTTCAGTGACTGAATTGTTCCCATTTGCTGAGTAGGACAGAAGTGACCTGGCTTGTGGTTAATTTACTTCCTCATTTGTGTATTGGGATAGTTAATGGTACAGTTTGTAATCTTGAGAATGGTACTAATTTGTTGGGTGCTAATGACATGTTCATTTAAATTGCCAGTTTAAGAGGTAGGGACAAATCCTGATGCTGTGGCTGAGATTTCATTCTGCCCTGTAATTACTCAGTATCTTCATGAAGGCTTTTCTGAATAGAGGTGACAAGAAAACTGAAGACAGGTTGTCTGATTGCAAGGTAATACCTAGGAAGAGGGAGGAAAAACATCTGAGGCTTCCTTTCTGTCCCAGTCCCACTGGGTCCTTCCTTCTGCTCTGCATCTTCTCACCTTCAGTGTTTCACACTGACCTCCCCAAACTCCTCATCTCCTCTTCCCTTACCGTGGAAGAGGATCCAAAATAAAGGAATCCTCATGTTTGCCCCACACCTTTTCTTTGTTTGGCAATTGCGCATTGATCTCTTGTTGCAAATATGTTTCCCCCCTCTCTGTATGGCTCAGAATAAGATGGAGAGATAGGAGGGGAGCAGCAAAAGCCAACATGCACAACGTCAGGAGTCACGTTGGAGTTGTTGACAGTGAACGTCCTGGCTTTTTTTGGCTTGCTTCACAACAGGGGTGGGGGGGGTGGGGGGGGTGGTGTATGAAATTGTGAATCCCCATGGAGACTTTTATGAAAATGAATGTCTGCTTTTGCATTTAGGTTTCCCCTTAAAAGAAAAAAAAATCCTACTGTGGAGGTTATAAAATAGGCTAAGCTTTATTTACCTAAGAGACAAGGAATTTTATTGCTTGCAAAGTTATTTATGACATAAGTGAAGACAAACAGAAGGATGAAAGGAAAGATAACATTTGTTGTGAGTACCCAAAGGAATGCGTTCATGAACAGGGAGTTCAGTAAGTGCCAAGCTGATTATTTTCCCCATTCCCCCCCCCGTAGAAGTGGAGTTAGAGGGTCATTAGCATATAAAGGTATCACCAGCATGTGCTACACTCTATTTTTGTCCATCATCTGAGAAAATAAATGGCAACTGACAGTATCAATTAAATATTTTGGGTGAGTTGCACAGCTTTAATGATGAACTCATGCTAGGATAAAACTCTGGATTGTCTTCTCCCAGTTGCGTCCCTTGAACTCGAACAAGAACGTGGTCTTGCTGGGCTGGGACAGGGCAGAGGCTTGCTGGGAACATGGAGGTCAAAAAAAAGACCAGAGTGTACTTGCTGACACTGCATGAGATTAGTTTCTTGGAAAGCAATGAGCTAAATACAATTTTAGATTTTTTTGTAGATTTAAAATGTAATGCAGGGCATAGCTGTTGCTTTTTTTTTTTTTTTTTTTTTTTTTTTTTCCTTTCTTTGCGGCTTGAGATTTTTAGTTTGTTTAATCTTCCAGGTTTCAAGCTTTTCTCCCCAAACCAGGTGGTTAGAAACTTGCTGCAGACAAAACCCCAAGGCTCCCATGGGGGTTATGTTGCCTCACTCCAGGGACTGGAACTTGTGTGGAAGCACCATCAGGCACATGATGAAATCATACCAGTGGGCACCTCTTGCTTAAGAAAGAGGAATAACTTCCCAGCAGGAGCCCCTGGGGCTGGGTTAATTCCACAGCCCTCTCCACCGTCACAGGAGGTGAAGACTTGTCTGATGTAGCCTGTGGATCCTCTTCATCCCTTTAGTCTCTTTCCTACCTTTCTTCATTGAACCCTGCTTTCACGGGTGGGAAGGTCAGACCCAATCTCACAACTGGGGATTGAGAACAGATGCCAATCATTCCTTATCTAAGAGAGGTTTTGGAAGCAATCCTGACCTTGAAAGCAAAACGTCTGCTGCCTACAAAACTGAGGCGAGCTTAAAAATGGACAGGTGAAGGACTGAGAAAACAGTGATGTGCCGTGTTGGCTTTTTTCATCACGCAGTGGGGCAACATGAGGGTTTGAGTGGTATTTCAAGGAAAGGTGAACTTGCTGCACAACCCCAGATAATGAGTGGTAGATGGGGCAAAAGTCTTCTTACTGAAAGTTGAGCTTTTCATAGGTAGGAAGACTTCTCTCAGGAATAAATTGGGCCTCATCTGAAAGAGGTAGGGGTGGACGACCCCACCCTGGGCAGCTACAGTGGCATTGTCCCCAGGTGTTTGCAAATCATCTCGCTGAAGGATGCTGATGACCCGTCAAGACAAATTGGAATGAAGATTGACAGAGTTTTGTATACTAATTAAAACTCAGTCGCTACTGCCGAGGGCTCCAGCTGAAGCTGCCAGATGTATCGCTTCCCCGCGCAGAGCTCCTCTGCTATTTTATGCATCTGTCTTGTGTGGGGCCAGCTTTAAGGGCACTTGAAAGAGAAAGCTGCCCTAGGTCACCATAGGTTAGAGAAGGCAAAAAAAGTAATTATGAATTATTTTCTACTTGCTACTACCTTCTGAGAAAATCAACAACAGTGAGGCATATAATTCCTTTTGTATTTTTTTTTTGGAAATGAAGTTAACAGCAAACAGTGACAAAATGTAATTTAAGAAAGTAAGATAAAACCAGTTCAGCTCCTTTTATTTCTCAGTGCCTTCTTCACCTCTTTCTTTCTATTCTTCCACCTAGCTATTGCTGTATATTTCTCCTGAGCAGCACAATCTCATTGCTACTTGTGCAGAAATTCACAGTTTCCTTCTGTTAGTGGTTCCTGTGTGTGACCTAAAATAATCAGTATTGCCAACTTGCGCCATTCAAAAGAAATGACAAGGAAAAGATTTTCTGAAAAGGCATAAGTTTGAAGTTGATGTGAATGTCAAGTTTTTGATGTCAGAGTTGTGTCCGGTTGGGTCTTCAAACCTTCCTAAACGATGCATTAGCCATTTACTTTTTTTTTTTTTTTTTTTTTTTTAAATGGGGATTCTCCTGTTATCAATGGACTTGAGGCACAAGGTTTTTAAAGCTCAGGTATAACTGAAACCAAAAATCAAAACTCAGAATGGGGTTCCATGCTCTGGTGACAACATAGCAATTGAAATGAATACTTTTATATTTTGCTTTTCAAGTTTGGGGCTTTTTGTGCCGTTGGTTCATTGGTTTATTTATTTACTTATAGTAAAGTATGGATAATATATTGTGTTTTCTGCCTCACATCATTACCTCTAAGACAAAAAAACCACCCCTGCCTTCCAGCTTTGAAAAGGTTTCTTCTGCTGTAGGTGTTTAAGCAACCCTCTGCAGCAGAGCGCAGCCCGCAGCCTGGCCGTGTCTGCAGCGCTGACATATTTGCCTGGCAGAGCGCTGAGAGTTACAGCAACTCAATATTTCTGATTTCTCCTCCAGGCAGTGGAATGAGCCTGTGACGTGTCGCTTTCTCCCCACCTGCAACGTGAGGGTAAGTCCGTCAGTCCACTGTCGATCTCTGAAGGCTCCGAGGGCGGGTTAGTGGATTCATCGCCTGGTGCTTGATGTGGGTTTAGTCACAGCAGAGTCAGTGCGGTGCCCTGTTGCAATCAGGGTTACTTTGCCGTGCTGCTTGTCCTAAAAAAAAAAAATAACCCGGCCTACGAAAGGGGAGCTTTTGCTTAATGAAAATGACTCTGTCAGGGTTTTTTCGGTGGTGCTGGTCTGAGCCCCTCTTCCCTTTCCTGCTGGTGTTTCTGAGAAGTTGTCAGTTCAGTCTTGCGTGCTATCAAGACGGCTGCTATAAACAGCTGCTCTCGATCATCCAGGCAGTGGAGGGATATGGCAGGGCTGGCTGAGATGACTCAGAAATAACAAAAAAAAAAAAAGGCGGGGGGGTTGGGGGGTGGGGGAAGGCGGGGGAAACCAGGCATTGGTTTGCAAAAACATGACTCAGCTTCTGTTAAGTAAGCCCTCTGTTCAAGCACGTCTCATCCACTCATGACACAGCACGTTTAACGGCGTATTTTGCGTTTCTTTCCTGGCTTGTCCGTTCTGTTTTCCTGTTTACAGTAGGCGAGGAACAAAACTTGTCAGAATAGCGTGAGAGCTGGACCCGGGCTGCAGGGGCAGCTCTCTGTCAGAGCAGGTTTTGCAGGACTTAGCTTTAGAGCTGTCCTAGCATTGTCCCAGGCTTTAACAATAACCATGATAATTTCATTCAGGCTGCAGTTGTATGTTCTGGTATGCATACACCAGCTGTCTTCCTTCAAATCATTTTTCCAGGCCCGAATGCTTCATAAATCAAAAATAGGCATGTGTCATTTACAAGGCCTTTCATTTTTAATGCACTTTTTTCCCAATGTATTATTTCCTTATTTCTAAATTTAACCTAACAAAATTACATATTTAATAACTGTGGCTTTTAAAAGCTTTTCAAACATATGGATTGAATGCATATGAAGAAAACAGAAGTGAGAAAACTGATTCATTTCATGTGCAGGTTTTTGTTGAGATTTATGGCACAAAACTTACCAAATACATGATGTACCTTTGGAGAGCAGATAATAAAATAAAGGGACGTCTGAATCTGTTGAGATTACCTCCAAAATCACCTTTCGTTTCCTTTATACATACCAAAGAATTTGAAATAGTTAATACCTGTAAGAAAGTCTTCAACAATAGACTAGTCTGTAAATTCCATTTCCAATGTCTATCCAAATGACATGCACATATATGAAAACAGGAAACTCAGAAATTTCATATGCATCATGTACCTTGAACTCTGAAGCCTATGCTTGACCAGATTAGCATCAATGGACATTTAAAAAATGTAGCTCTATGTAAAATAAAGTGTAAAACAATTTTTTTTGTAAGGAAAGGAGTTTTAGTTTTAAGCCACCAGAGGTTTGTTTATTATAATCATTAACAGGGGGAAGAAGGAAAAGGATGTGATATATGAAAAGTAAATTGCTGATATCTTGTTTCTTTGTAAAACATCTTTTTTTTTAATCTGAAAATGAAATCTGTCTTAGATTTTTTTTTTTTTCCTGTCAAGTTATTTGATGTAGTCTTCTAGACCAGAATAGCTGGAATGTGTTGCTGATTATAGCAATTGCCTAGTCTTCCTTTACTTAAAAAGAAGCACATGGACTTGAAAAACCATAATGAAGGAAATCATTTGGGTAGCTCTCCCTGGCAAAGAATCCCTTCCCTTCTCTTTACAGAAAGTGCTGCTTGTGTTTTTTATGATTCATTCGCATGAAACCTCATTCAAATCCAAAATTATCTGAGTCTTCACTTAACACTTTATGGTCATACTGCAAGATGTGGGACATGGAAAATATGTGAAATATATTGCTATTTAAAGCTTCTAAGCCTGCTCAGCTTTGAAAGTCTGAAAACTCTATTGAGATCATAGTGGAAAAAGTATATGAAGGTGGGGAACTGGTCTTCAAAATACTTAATATGTTATTACAAAGACTGTAAAATGAGATCACTGAGATGGTTTTCAAATACTGAGTCTCCTGCATACTAAGGCTTTTATGGCATAAGAATTACACTGGATTCACAAAAAATGTACTCTTAAATGCTTGCACTTAGTAAAAATGATCAAGGCTAAAGTTTTGGTAGATGGTTGACCTAGCATATAGCTGCAGCAGCCAAATTAGATAGTGGCACTGAAACTATATCTGGCTATAAGGGTTGCTTATAAATCTACTCTTCAAAGACACAGGTCACCAGCAGCAAATTCAGAAAGCAAATTAGAGATTTTGCTTTCTATCCCATACTTATTTGTGCATATTTATTAGCTCCACTGCCCACTGAATATTCTCTGTAATACATAAAGGCTTTCTTAAGCAAATATTTTTGTTGAAAAACAGGTTTCCAATGGTTAGCATAAACATTGCATTGACCCTGAGAATGTATGAAAGGAGAAGATGGGCCCCAATGTGGTTATATTAAACAGAAGACTACAGCTATAGTTTGTATTAGGTTAAAAACGTGAGGTTATATTGGGTTATAAGGGTTAACCATCATTAGCCTTTCATTGTGCAGTCCTTAAGAGGTATTAGGATAGTCACCTTGTGCTTGGAAATGTCTGTCTCTCTCAGACATGGCCAATATGTACTGTGTTCATGGCTCTGTAGAGAAAGGCAGCAAAACGTTGTGTTGTAAACATAACAATGTAGTAGTAAACTGTATGATTTAGTTGTCGTAATTTGGTCTATGGACACCGTTTTAGGTAACTCGTCAGATAATCGTGGTACTCTGAGAGACTAGGTTTCATGAACACAGTCCGTACAGGACACTTGGTTCCTTTCCTTTGGCAGCCTCTTATTGGGCAGAGTGTCCTTCTGTGCACAGCACTGTCAGAGGGATGCTAGTGAACGGGATTTCAGATAATGGGTCTTCAAAGTGGCAATCCTCTGTGCTGCCTATGGCTTAGCTGCACTAAACAACATACTTTTCTTTATCCAAATGCTTCGCGGGGAGGGGTGAACACCTCTGCTGTCCTTCCAGAAGTGACAGGACAAATAACTCATTGGTGAGAGCACCGGTTGCTTTAGAGAGCAGTGGAAATTAGAGCAGTGTCTATTAGTGGGTATCAGAAAACTCAGTGCAGGCTGGCTGGCAAGACTTTCATCTTTCTGAAACACACGGTGACGTAAAGCAAAAATCTGCAATCTAGTATATTTTTCAGTAATTGTTTAGCTTGTTTTGCTATAAAAAAACAAACCCTCTTAATACTACCTTATACGTTACTAATGAATTACAGCAGTTCCTCTGAACCTGGCAGAAGATGTGCAAAATGAATCCATGTGCCTAATGACATCATCGGTGTGCCGCCAGCCTGGGAGGTGTCAGACGTGCCATCATAAGTGTAGAGCAGTTGTGAGGGCACTGGATGCACCGTGCTGGATCTGTGAAGCTGGCAAGTCCAGTGGAGCATTCTGCAGTTTTGGTTGCAGAATTCTCAGGTTTTGGCCAAAGAAGTCATGAAGTGAAACACAAGAATGCATCCAGGAAGTTTGCCTTTAGTAAGATGCACAAGCTAGACTGTGTGTCTTAATTTTACAGTATGCCCACCCTGTAGGATGCTGCATTCCTTTCAGTTCAGAAATAATATTTTAGATTTCATTACCTTCATACACACCTTTAAGCCATTTCTGCCTTGACATTCTATGGAGGTGATGTTTTGAAGGCTGATGCCACATTTCTGATGATTGTGATTTGAGAGAGAAGTCTCCTCTTAGAACCTTTCCTTTAAAAAAAAAAAAGTTTTTGAAATACCCGTTTGATGAACAGAAATAAATGTATGTCAATTTTCCTATAAATAAAACAACTTCCTGAAATAACATATCTGATTAAAAACCAGAGTATTTATACTTCTCTGTGCCCTGCGCACTAGCTTACGGGTTGAAAGTCGCCAGCAGAATGTCATCATTGCCAGATTCTGCATCTGGATCTTTGATTTATTTGACAGACATGCAACGTCCAAAATATCTAGGCGTATCGCCAGCGACTGTTTAGATGTTGGTGCAGGGGAACACACGATGTTCTTCGTAGATCAGTGTCCAGTCGTTACCCCAGAACTGCCTTTTTCTGGTTGTCTTGGTTTGTGTTGATCCTGTGGGGTTTGAGCGAAGCACTCCTCTATCAGTTTTCTTCCACGGAAGTAAATGTGACTGGAGAAGCTGAAAATTTCTTTTTCTGCAGGTTTAGTAATGTAGTAGTCATGAGACAGAGCTAGAAGAAAATTGAGTTAAAGAGCCAAATCAAGTCAGTGAACTACAAGAAAGTCAACAGAATAGAAGAAATTTCAGCTTTTTAACTGAGTAAACAAAGTCAGTGAGCCACAAATTCTACATCTGATGATCATTTTTGCCTTTTCTATGTAGTGTGTTTATGTAATATGAGGGGGGAAAAAAAAAGCTATCTAGCTATATGCACCATCATGTAGAAGCGAAATGTGCATTCGTACAAGTGATTGTGCAGAACTGGGCTTGCCATAATCCATATAAGCACAAGATGTGAAAAGGCTGAGCCTATTATTTCTGTTTCTTTAATAAGACCAGTTGCTTACATGCTATTTATTTAAATAATTGCAGCCCTCTTCTTCCCCCACCCTTGCTTTCTCCTTTTGGAGAGAAAGAACTCCTAGAAATAACTAGTGTCAGCTGTGAATTCTGCAGGAGAAGCCAAGAGTATAAAGCCCATGCAAGTGTGGACAGATCTGACCCTCCCGGGGAACGTGGTGACACGGTCCCTCTCGCCCACCCCGGACGGGGTGAGCAGGCTGTTGTCAGCAGCACCTTTTACAGAAGTTACACGGGGAGCCAAGGGACGGATTTTCTCTGCAGCTGCTCCGGAGAGTCAGCCGGCACTCGCCGTGGATGAGGGTGCACTTTGGCGATCCCTGCTTCGAGGGGACGTTGTTTGGAGCCTGCTGACCAGACACGCTGTCCCCGTGGCACCCCTGCTAACGCGGGTGCCGTGTTTACATCGCCTGGTGTAGGATGTTCTGTGCTACCCCACGGCTTGTGCGTGGCGGTGAGCATCATCCCTGGAGCGGCCGCCCCATTTGCAAAGCCTTCTTTGCTGCCACTGCGTTGTGTTCAACATTGCTGAGTGATGTGGGAATAAACTGAAAGCAAATACGCAGCACCCACTGCCTTGGGGAAAATTAAGTAGATGGCACCGTGACGAGGTTCCTTGCTACATCGCACCGGCTACATCCATGACACACACTGCTGCCACTGACAAATCCCAGTAGTTTCCATTTTTCAACAAGCTACGTGGCTCTTAGGTTTTTTTCACTCCTTGTCTTTTTGTAACAACGCTAGCTCTAGTGCTTCTTGGGGGCCTGGGTTAAAATTTACAAATGTGAAACTTTTTAAAGGTCACCAGAGTGTTTGCTCCTCCTGTCAACAACTTGCTTTGCACAAGGGCTGGAGAAAAGCGCTTGGTTTGGTTCCTGGGTATGATTCAGAGCACCCTTGAATAATCCTGTAACAGTGCTTTGAAACCCCTTATTAAAACTGTCACCATGTTTAGAAAGATCTATGGGCTGCAGAAACAGAACATCTTCTTATAAGGTCGGAAGATACAACAGCGCATCCAAGTCCAAAATGTCCTGGTCTGAACTCGCAAGATCTCTGTTTTGTATAACCAGTCAACAGGCTTCTGGATCACATAAATCAAAGCTGTTCCTCACCCGCCGCCTGCTCAGCCCGCCTGTGCCTGTGTTTGGGGTCTGTGCACGCGTTTTCCTCGCGGACCCACACAGGTGGTGGAGGTGATGCAGGTTGACAGGGGATTTTCTCCACCAGTGGTTCCTGGAGGGCTCCCACTGTGTTCAGCAAGGGACTTCCCTGTTGCAATGCACTTCTAAACTGCAGATTGCACTATTGAGCTAAAGATATCCGTGTGCTCGTCGGGGCTTCTCTCTCGGTGGCTGCCTGGATGCTCTGGGTAGAGAGGTCAGTCGCCAGTGGCGAAACCTGGGCTTCTCCCTGCGCTGCTCTCCGCTTGTAATGACAGCAACTTTTCTTCTTCCCCTTCAGATCTGCTCACTGGGAGCCAAGGAGAGAGAAATGACTTGTTGGAGTATTTTGTATTTATCAACCAGTTGCCAAGAGCGTAAGGCTCAGCACAGCGGAGCTTGCCTTTTGCAGCAGCAAATAAATGGAAGCAACGTGCTGCTTGTACTCTGTTTCAACCCTAAGCGCGCTCTCAAGTGTATTTTTTCTTATTTCTTCTAGTACTGCCAGAAGCCTAGTTAGTATTAGGGCATGCAAAATCATGGAAGAGTACCAAATATATGCCAAAGAAATGAATGTATTTTAAAATTGCTTTCTAATTGCATATGGTAAGCAAAAAGGATCAGCACGAGGGTAGGGTAATACAGCCTTCATTAGAACAGAGTTTCCATATGTTAGCTACATGAAAATGATGTTTATAAGGCATTTAAAGCTTAATTTTGGTGGGTTTTTTTTTTTTTTGGTTGGAGGGGTAATTGTGAGACAGTAGTAGGATGTATTATCTCAGTAGTAAAAAAGATACAAGTTCACTGCAGTGAACTCCAATATTAGTCGTTCCTGTGAATGCTTTTAAGCTGTGATAAAATCACTTTCAAGGTAAGCCAATATGCGTTCATTGTGAGATACTTCATGGTAACGGTCCTGAAATACCTTAACATAGTTCCCGTATTGCAACTGCCTATTTACTAGGTCATACCATGAATAAAAGCTAAGTTTTATAGTAGGAATTCACAAGTCTTCTATCTAATCACTACTCCTGGTGGTTTTTTTTCAATAAAAAGATGGTTTTGGGGAGAAAATGTATTGTGGCTTTTCAAGTGCATTCTGGGAAGGCATTTCAGGTCAAAAAGGTGGATGAAAGGCATTTTCTTTGAGGAAATCCAGCTTTATATAAGGGCTTTATAGGATATAAGAGCAAATACAAGCACAAAAAGAAGTATGTTTTGAAACATTAAAAAGTTTCAGTAAAATACAGGAAAGGGAAGACAGAGAAGGGATTAAGAGAAGACTCACCGGCTTTGAATTACTTTGAATTATAAGGGAAAAAGGAGGGAAAAATTGGAAAGAAAAATAAGCACAGACTTGTGGTTGGAGAGTTAATTTAAACTACATTGTTCTACTTCTGCATAGGCCAGGTATTGTTTTCTTCATTTGTTTTTGTTGGGGAGGATAGCTTTATGTGGCACAACTGATGAATCGCTTTATTGCTTTAGAGGTGTGCAACTCTCACAATAAATGGTGTTTGATGCACTAAAAAAATAATGGGCAGCAGTAAAACTGTCTTTCCTGTCTTAGCCTGTTAAAAGATAGGTAAGAGGACCGTTTAGTTTAATTTATGGGAGGTAATTAAATAGCTGTAAAACCCTGATGCAGGTTTCTCTTTGTTTATACCACATATTTAATACTGAAATAATTTTTGAAATTGGAGCTGAAGATGTTACAGTGATCTATTCTCTTAGCAACTCTAACCAGGAAAAATGGGCTGCTTACAGAAGAAACAGACCAGTGTTGACAGACTTCAACTGATTTAGAGTAGGCCCCCAAATAAGGGTGTAAATAACAAAAAAGTCATTTGTTAATCAGAAGTCACTCCCCAGGGAATGTTCCACACCTTTTACAGAGCTACCAAACCACAGAGGGGTTTATTAAATTCTGTTTCTTAGCTGATGGGCAACTGTGGCAGATTTGCCTTGAATGTTGCTATGACCATCTCTAGCGGGAAGTTTCATTTTGATTCTAGGCAGTCCAGTGACAACAAGGCCTTGCTTAGATCTGGGCAATTACATTAATTTTCAGATAAAAGTAAGTAATATTAGATTTTGCAGTATTTCCTCCCCTCCTCCTATGGTCCCTGTGTGTATTCAGCTGTGAACAAAACTATATCTCTTTTGAGGAAGACTGAACGGCGTTGCACTTGTCAGTTCATTTTAGAAATAACTTTATTAAACCAGTAAACAGCTAATGGGTCCTGGCCTCCCCATCCCCAAGCATTTGGTGGAGAGTTGGTGAGTCAAAGGCATGCTTTAGCCTGGCAAGACTCGAGAGGGGAGGTGAGGGTCCCTCAGCAGTGATGCACGGAAGCAATGGGGACCACTGTGCACTTGGTCGTTTGCTCCAGTGTCCCCAGCTGGAAACTCTGCAGGGAGCTGCTCGTGGTAGACAGAATGCACCATCTTAGAGAGATTTTGTTTTTTCTTGTATAAGACACCAGACTCCGCTGCTGGAGCAGCAGAGAATGAACGCATAGTGCCAGGCTTTGCACTTTGGTATTAGTTTCTGAATGTGCTTTTTTTTTTTTTTTTAATTGTATCTTCCTACCCCCCTAAAAACACATCTCCTAAACAACTCAATTTTTATGTTCTATTTAAAGCTCTCGCCTTCTCTGTTCTAGGTCATTGTCTTTCATCCAAATACGACAAACATTTATCATAGCAAGGTGCCTGAAGCAAACTCAAAATGCAGTGTCCTTCTGAACTTTGAATCCTCCCCATTTTGAGCTGGATTAGATAAGAGGTACACCGTTCGACTCTGATTTCGTGGCAGCACCTGGCCTCTACTCAGAAGCTAACGCTCTGTCCTAATGTCCACTAGGTCAGGAGATAGGGAGATCCAGCTCTAAAAATAGCATGCTGTAGCTAGGTGGGGGAGTTCCAGCAGTGAATGATTGCTGGGAGAAGAAACAGGATAATTCTCTCCTATTTCCAGGACATGGTCTGGAGGGCAGGTTGAACACGCCTGACAATCTGCCTTTGCGAGTGGCTTTCACTAAAAAAACAAAATCTAGGAGCTGAAATCCACAGTGACGGTCATGCAAGTGCAATTCCTGGCATGTCCTCAACTCTCTGCGGAGCTCTGATGGGGGGGCTCTGCTCAAAATCCACGACACGTGGGAAGTGTGGATTCCACGTCCAGTTGTCCTCCTGCAACACCAGCCTACTGAAAATCCACGCTGGGCATTTGACTCTCTGTAGAGTTGCCCATGGCTGTGTACCTCAAGACACAGGAGTTGGTTCAAATCAGCAGGATTCACCCAGGGCAAAGACGTTTTCTCATGTAAAGCCGTTGTTGGGTGGACGCTCATGTGTGGCTTCTGGAGACCCTCCTTCAAGCTCTGCAGCTGGGCTTGGTGCTCGTGGCCGTGCTGTGGAAAGCTAAGGTGGCTGGAGTTTATGGCGAGTGAGCGGTTCATTTCTGTAAAACACAAAAAGGCTTAAATCTAGAAGGGGGTTAAAAAGCGCTAGATACAGGTTTTAGCTAGGTTAATTGCCAGAAAAGGTGTTGATCAATCTTGCGACATCGCCTTGCATCTCTCAGAAGCTCAAGTGCTCAAGCATTGTTAACTTGCTGCCCTTCTGTATGTTTTTATGGACAGCTGACGTGGAAGAGCCATTAGTTTTACATCCGGGTGCGGCACAGACTTGTACATGTGCGCAAGTATTTTAATATTCAGAAATAAAAAAACATTTGCACTAAAGAAAATCAGATCTTCAATAAAACTTCGGTAATTTTCAACTTTATAATAATACTGATGATAAACCTAAGCTTAAATTAATTGTTAAGTAGAGGTGCTGGTCTAAAAAAGTGAGGTTTCAAGAAAATGCTGTGCTGTTCTAAAAGAGGTGAGGTTTCAAGAAAACATTGCACAGAACTGCTGGAAGTGTGTGTCCCTAAAATGATGCTGATGTTAATTTAAATTCTAACACTGCCACATAGCACTAGAGACTTGGTTAACAAGAAGGGTTGGGCTGGTATTACAGAAAAATACTCCGTTGAGACTCTGCCATGAAGGAGCTCCAAGTGGATGAGTGAAATGAGAAACCACCTGTAGTGCTAGGGCCAAAAGTTGACCTCTAGATGAACCTCACAACTAAACGTTATCCATTATTAGTATCTGTTATTAGTGAAATCTGTATTACCATTAGCGATAATTATGTCTAATCATTAATGGAACGTGTATGCTTACTAGTCAAAGATGTAGTTTAGACACAATATAATGAGCAGGGAGGATGAAATGGTGAGAGAATGTGTCCAACTTCCCTTGCTCAGCCTCGTTCAAGGCCAAGAACCCAAGAGTTTGGCCTCATTAGAAACTCCCTTGGTTCTCCCCCCCAGCCCTAGCCAGGCTTTGGGTGGAATCCAACAGGAGGATGAAACCAGATGTTTCCGCTCAAAACAAAGGTGCAAGTCTTTCTGGCTTGCTGATTTTTGGGTATATAAGGCTGGACCCGCTCTCAGTGACTTTGGATGCCTCACCTACGGATGGACGCATTGTGTAGGACTTCCCACTTGCCGGGAAAGGTTCTCCAAATCCTCACTGTAACTGGGGCTGCCCAGCACCTGCAGATCTGGATGTCAGTGATGTATGAAAATGGGGATGTATCTTTCTTAAATCACTCTTCTCCCCGTCATGTAGTAATTAGGTGCGTTATCCTGCTTAACTGTATGTAGTAAGTGTACTATTCTGTATTTTTCTGCTTATTTTCTGTATTAGTCATATCCTTTAATTATTAACAGTAAAATCACCCTACTCTGGTGTCTGAATTTAATTGGCGTCCTTGATCAGCAGAACACCTTTATGTTTCTTACTGGTTTGAACCAGAAGTTGGGCAAAAATTATTAACAGCGTTATTAATAGGGCGGTGGGAAGAGCCTAAAAAAGTCTGCCTGGATTCTCCATCATTAACAAACTCGGAATTTTTTCAGCTGCACAGGGTATGCTGAAGTACGATGCTCCTGCGGGGTGCTGGGACTGTGACAGTATGGGGCTGTACACTTCTAGACAGTTTTTTCCCTATTTTGAGACAAGTAGTTCACATGTTGCTGTAGTATTCCCCCTGTTAGGCGATCCTTGCGGTTATTGTTTTATACACAGACGTGCTTTGAATATTCAGGTCATGTGTAATAAGTTATGACATTTAAAGCTTTTTTTTTTTTACAAAAGTTTATTTTCCACAAGGAAGAGCAATAGGAAAAATTAAACTGTTTTCCACATATTGTTTTCTTGAAACAGAGTCTACAAGGACATATTCAGCACCAAAACTAAAAACAAAAAAAAGTACAAACAGCCATAGAATATAATCTATAAAGCAAACATTTAATATTGCACTTTGTTTCGCTAATGTTTGGATTTTACTTACTTTTTCCTAATTCAGATCAGAATTCTATATCAAATACTGGGCTACAGCTGTGAACCTCATGTTTTATAACGCTGAGAATTGACCAATACTTGTGGAAGAATAATGCCTCTGAACAACTGACAATGCAATTTAAACTGTAAGTCTTTATTTGATAAGGATATAGAATTTTTTACCTTAATCACAAAAGCTGTGATGCCATGTCAATTATTACAATATTGGTCAATCCTTTGTATGCGATTTTCCATTATATTGTGATAAGTACTTTAATGCTATGTATATCAGCAATTGTTCCCTAGTCTGTTAAAGTAACAAAAAAGGAAAAAAAAGTAAAACCACCAAATGCCCTTTTATGCCAACGATCCCATCAGCTTTTAAAATTGTCTGGTTGGAGAGGGTAGAGGGAAGGGACATTCACAAAATTGGCCTAATAACGTAAGACATCACCCACTTTCCTTGCCGTCCAATATTCTTGCCAAAAGCCCAAGTCTTTTAACTGAATCACTTAAAACGCGACTCATTTTATCACCCTGTTGTCGCTTTTGAAACATGAATTACCGTTCATGTTCTTGTGAAGGCCACTTATGGAAAAGCCTACTTTTGTCGCATTTATGAAGCCTTAAAAACAAGGCAGAGGTTTGTTTTTTTTTCCAGGAGCACCACGCAGGCAGGCCAGCCTCCCCTCTCCCGCTCCCTTCCGAGCTGTTTTATTGCACAAGGAGATCAATTCTCGATGGATTGCATCATGATTTAACTCCCAACACCAGAAGCGCGTTCCCTTTTGTCAACAGCCTGTGTTACATGGTTTCTGAAAAAGGAAAAGTTGACTTTTGTGGTCAATCTCTAGCATGCAAGTGCTGGTATTTCATCTAGCGGCTCCACTGCACTCCTCTTCCTTGGGGCACCCTCAAGGGTGAGCGCTGTTTCCACAGCTTTTCTTGCTTTCTGAATGAGGACAGGGTGAAATCCACCCTTCCATCTTGTTTTAAAGCTCTTGAGAGAGTACCACGGAAGATGCAACTCTAGCTAACCAGTATCTGAGCATGGCTGGTTAACACTGATCTTGCCCAGTTTAATTATATGTCTAGTCTCGCTATTTTTACAGTATCATAAACCCTGAAGATAATACAAAGTGCACAAACTGAGCTCTTAGCAGAGTCCAAGCTTTTTCTGCAGTCTGAAATATACTTTCAACTAGAGACTCATTACATATAGAATTTTTGGTGATTAGGTAACTATATATAAAAATAAATTTACTTTCCCTTCCCATCCCTACTACTTGAGATACCAATCTGTCTATAAAACCTAGACAGTGTATGACTATTTCCTTTTAAAATTCTTTTGAGGTTGAGCTGGTGTCTGCTGGTGCTGCTGTTATATGTGCCTTGGTTTTTCATTTTTTTTTTTTTTTAAAGCTTCACAACTTGAACATCTTTTTTTGTAACGTAGAAAAAGAAACGGGAATGATGGTGGGTTTTGTAACTTTTGTGTATGTCCCTATTCTAGATCCCCCTCTCAAAGAACAAAAACAAAACACAAACACAAAAAAAAACAAAAAAAAAGAAGTAACTCAACAGTGCAACGTAACAAAACAAATAGCATTCCAACAGTTTGGCAAGTGATGAGTTCACCTGAGATTAAGTGATTTTTAGGCAGTCTGTAACAAAATGCTGCTTTGCGAGAATAGTAGAAAGGCAACAAATTCTTAAAGGAAATCAAGAAGTTATACAATCTTGATGGAAGTCTATTAAGTTTCTTTCTACAAACTCTGCACCCCCCACCCCATCCCCATATCTGTTGCTTGTCTACTACAGTAGGCTGCAAAACATACAGCAAGAAGGATTGGCTTGAAGGCATTTGATGTTTGTAAATAAATCCACAATAGGATCCAAGCTGAAGAGGTGATACATGATCAGCCTACTAGGACAATTCTGAGCATGTGCATATGCAGGTAAAGTCCAGGCTACATTAAATTAAAAAAAGGAAAAAGTCAGTGCATTTGTCAAAGTCTGTTGCTTTTTTTTTTTTTTTTGCCAAAGCTTTCCTTTGCTCCTTACTGTGCGGACCACAAACAAATTAAGAGGAGGGGTAACAACAGTCCGGCATAAAGGAGAAAAAAGCTGTAGTGACACTGAACCGCACAACGTAAGCAATGAGCATGTGCAAATTTCCAAATCATAAGAGGAAGACTTCCCTCTCTTACAATGTGGTTTGAGTGTTTGACACACATGACTGTAGGTTAGTAAGGCTGCTCCTAGTATGTGCCAGTATTTAAGGGGGGGAAAAAAAGAGAAAAAATAAAGAGCTCAGGTCTTCAAGCATGTGGAGCAGTCCTACAATGTTACTGTAGGCTTCAAAGCACGATCACAGGTTGTTTTCATGTATTCACCATACAGGCAAGAGCAAAACCACTTCCTTTGAAAGCGTGTCTCCACAATGACGCCCTGACCTTCAACACGGCAGGTATGATTCAAAACCCAAGTGAAGTCAGCTCTTTAGGATAGATTCCTTCAACGAGAGGGGCAAGATGGTCTGTCATCTGTGGGCCGATCTGGGTTTGGATCAATCTAACCAAAAGAGGAAAAAAAAAACCAAACACAAGGCATTTTTAGAGTCAGTTACTAGAAACAGACCAAACAAAAACCTGACCAGAACTGGCAAGTCTAAGGCAATCATAGAAATAAATGGCATTCCCAATCCAAAGGTTGTTCAAATAAATGAAAAACTTCTAGTCAATCAGACAAAACTTTGAGGAGAAATTAGTAACCAGGTATAGTGGAAAAATGTGAACTACAGGCTGATGGTAATTTAAGGGTAAGCATGACGAACTAATGAAAAACTTGAAGAAATCTGCTTTAGTAGCACAGAAGTCTTCTGATTTATTGTACACTAAGACGACAACTTTACTCCATCACTAAAAACGTAACTTGAAAAATATTTCAGAAGGCATTTTGCTTCCAAAACACAAAGTTATCAGTAAAGAGTCACTCTACTTTTAATTTACAAGTAATTAATCCTCAAACACTCCATGAAACGTGTTACAGGTTCACATGTTCCACACCTTATCCCTTCCTTTCTACAAAAGGAAGAAGGGGAATAACCTGCTAACTTAGGTCCCCAAAACTGGATATGGGAAGAACAGATGAAGTGTACAGTATAGTCAACATTCTTATCAGTTAATTTCATACAACCATTTTTTGAGGACAAAAACGGCTTCTTTCTCAATCTTTAAGTATGTAACATGAAAAGGACTTGAGTTGTATTCTACGGTTAAGCAACAACACAGTCCTCAGAAGAGTCTCCAGCACACAAAAGCCATGCCCCCTCTCTGCCCAGAGAACAGCAGATTAATGTTTCAAGAAAAGAAACGAAACAAAATCAGTGGGTAAATTCAGGCAAGATTTAGCCAAAGGACACTTTTTTTTAAACTTTTGTCCTGTGCCACTGCTTTATCCTGAAAAATACAAAACATGGAAAGCTCTTGAAGTTCCATCAGTTACTGAGTGGCTTTCATGGAACTAAAAATGCAGGCATAAGTGCTGGAGAACTGAGAAACCCAAGTCAGAAAATACCCTTTGTGACTTCTCTACATGGAACTTCTGAAACGACAACTAGCAGAAGCAAAAACACAGAGCAGTTTTGGAAAGAAGTAGAGCTGAAAAACATGGTGTGCATCTGTAGACCCAAACCATTGGTGTTAGCCAATTAACCAAACACAGCTAATCCAAGTTTTTAATCATCAGGTTGCTAAGAGGGTACACAACAGTTTGGAAATTTCTATAAAGCATCAGGATTGTGAAGAATCCTGAAAGCTATCTGATGCAATCCACCTGCAGTTTGCTAAAATGAAGTCGCCTTATCCCCTGTGCATCATTTTAATGATGATTTTTAGGAAGGAGGAACAGCTTCCTACATTTATGGCACAAGACAGAATTCAGAAAAAACAGTGAATTAATCACCATATTCTGTCTGAGGTACCTACTTCTGAATAGAGGGGTGGAGGCAGAAAACGGAACTCCTGGATGTATGCAAACAATGGTCCTGGAAGCGCTCTCTCAAAGTCATCACAAGCACCTATGGGTGCAAGGCTGGACTGTCTTTGTTCCTCTGTGACCACTTCTGCATAGCTAGGAGGTGCTGCAGGGAAAAGGCACACGCAGTTCCACCAACAAGTTCTTACGCAGGTGAAAATATAGAACATGACAGATGTTAAAACTTTCATCATCATAAAGTAAAGGACTTCAGTGACTTTTTAGCAGTTGTTGAGCATGTCAGGCATGGTAGGTTGTTTTGTTTTCCTTCGAGATCGTGCTCAAATCCAAGAGCAGACCAACCACTGCTTATTGTGGCTTTATAATTTAAAGCATCCCCAGAATACTGAATTTCTGTAGGTATGATAGAACATTGCATTCCTCTGTGCTCCACAAATTCAAGCCCAGGATTCGTACACAAAAAAGGCATGTTTATTAGATTATGTGACAGAGGGAAGGAGACACAGAGGTTCTCCTCCAACAAGAGATGCCCCACTAAAATGAATTACATTCTCTTTTCACAAAGCCTTGGCTACTAAGGCTGGTAAAGGACACCGTAAACTGACGCTACCACAACGCCTCGTAACCAAGGATGCGATTGGGATGCTGGAGGCAGGATGGATTTTGCATGGGTAACAGTGCCATCCTGCACTCTCACTTGTGCCAGCTCCCAAGCAGCTGGATTTCACCACTGGCCTGTGAGAGGAAAGCAGGGAGAGAATCCTCCTCTTCTCCAGAGGACAAGCAGGTGGTAAGGAAACATCCACAAGGGACTTCCTGTGGCCTTTATTACGAAGGATGTAATTTGGGTCTGTTTGCACGACAGCCATGAATAAAGCAGACAAAAATGAAGACAGACTAGGAAGATGATTGGGATTTGCATTCTCAAATTACCTTCTGGTCTTTCAGGCAGCGTCAGACCGAGCCAATTCATGTTCATGCTACACTGGCTGCTCACACTTGATGTTCTGCTACCAAATGGGTGTAGAGGAATGGTACCAACAACCAGTGGTAAGTTAAGGAATAAATCCATGGCACCTGGAATATCAACATACACCTAAAGAACAACAACAAGACATGTATGATTAAAATGCAGGTTCATATGAGCACTTCGTAATTATTAGACTTTGTAACTATCAGGTTAGATTGAATTCTCTATCCATGGAGTGTTCCACAAGGAACTTAAGTTTCTCATTGTTAGTTTTAGGGTCAATGCCGCGATGGGAGACAAAAAGCTCCCCGAGTCAGAACCAACTCGGGATTCTTAACATGAGCCCTCACGTGGAAATGTCACCTACTCGTAACAACGTTTGCTTAGCTGGCACACAACTGTCTTAAGAACATGCGTGACTTAAACTGAGTTTAGTCACAGAACTCCTGTCAGGAGGCTAATCCCAGTATATGCATTACTTTTGTAATCAGCTGGCACAGAATGCTTTGCTAGCCATTGCAAGAACGATGGAAACTACTCATGCTCAAGTGAAACAGACCACCCAACGTACCATCAGTGAATACTCCACACGGATTATGCTACAGTCCAGGATTGAAGGGGAAACAGGTGGAATCTTCAACTGTTTGCCATTCCAGGTTTCTGTTTTGCCAGATGACAAGGATTCCCCACGCAGGTTGGCAACAAGCTGTTTGACTTCCTTCATTTTCCCTTTGGCATAAAATGCCTGCGTTTGGTAAATGGCTGCCTTTGGCACCACCACACGGGAAGAGCAGTTCTCAATCTCAGCAAAGATCTGAATTGATTCACCTGAAACAAAACAGAATTTCATGTTCTCTTTACATTTGCAAGGCAGCTTAAGCCAATTGCCACATTCTGTGTATAATGCACCGGGTACTGCTAGCAATGCTCTACCTCAAAAAACATCCACTGATGCAAACAGGAATAGGATCACCAGGAGCTGATCTCAAAGAAAGATGTACAGATCTAATAGGAGCAGGTGTCCTTTGACAATCTGGAGAGCCAGCCAGCGTAAGTGAGCAACATTAGTCGCAGTTAAGAAAACAGCAAGAAGACTGCTGAATGCAGACTGAGGTGATAAGAATAGTTTAAATATTTCATTTATATAAAAGCACCAAGTACAAACTGTCATTTTAAAAAGGAAGGAAAAACATTTCCTAGAATTACTTCTGTTACGTACCTGGGGTGTAGCCCTTCCTTTCAATTTTGGCACTTAAGGATATTGGGCCTGAGGTACAAAACCAACAACAAAGAGTCTTTTCTTTTGTGCCTGCTTGGGGTGACTGCAAAAAAAGAACAACATTGCCCATTTAATTAAGAGTTCCATGAATGTCTTCATCTATTTGAATCGACACAGAAAATTTTCCTAATGTACTTAATTATGCATTTTGATAAACACAGACAGTTTTATTTAGAGGAAGAACTCAAGCAGGTTCAATGGCACTATGAGATAAGGTTGATTCTAATCCTTTTACCCATTAACACTGCTTTTGCTGCTACACTTCATACTACAGTCACACTTAGAACAGCTTTTATACTTAAATACTGTGTAACTTGAGAAAAGGCTTTATAGCCTACATATCCCACCATCTTATTGGCAGAGCTTTTAATTCTTCAGTAAACTAGAAGATCTTTCCAACACGCTGTATTTCAGAAACAATAACTAAGCTAAAGTACTGTAACCTTGACTCCTGCTATTTCCTCTGTTTCAAAATGATCTCGTTTCATCTATATTAAACAGACTTTGTTATTTTACACAGTATCAGGATTTAGGACTTGATCCAAAGACCATTAAAATCAAAATGGGAGTCCTTTGATTTTAATGGAATTTGTGCAAGGCCAACATCCCTTTGCAAGTCTGATGAAATTTTCACCCATACACACAAGAAACCTATTTCAATGGACTTTGAGGGTTCCCCCCCCCCCACCCCCTCCATAGCTTAGGATTTGAGGAAGAGGAAGAAAAACACAAGAGGAATTTTAGGCCAGATTGAAATCAAATCGTCATTGAAAGCAGTTGTGATACTGAAGTTATTTCAATGAAATGACATTTCAGAAAAAGACTACAGAATTGTGATAATTTCTCCCCATTGGTAGAAAACCATCCATATGGAAATTATCAATTATGCACATCAGCACATCTTTTACTTTGCATTTTTAAGTTAGCAGACTCTCACTATAATATTCTTTTAAAGTTCCACTGTTCCTTCCACAGATTGTTCTTTATTCAAAAATCAAAGGGGAACAGTTCTCAAAATTTTCCTTCTTAGTGACATTTCACAATTTAGTATTACCGATTTAAACTGACAAAGCCATTTTACATATCTTAAAAGCGGAGCAACTCCAAGTACAGGAAAACATAGCTTTCAAAATACCAGTAGTCACAGAGTTGCTGAACTGATGTAATACTTAGAAGATCAGCTGTAACTAAACTAGGGAATAAATAATAGGTAAAACTAGATGTGGATATTGTTTCAGTTATTATACTTTATTTTTATGCCAGAAACAAAGAGTGAGTAATTCTGTCAATTCTTACCAGTAATGAAGGAGTGTTGATATCTATATGTTCAAAGACTGTAAATTCCTTCTTTAATTTTACTGGTAGAAACCAAGGCCTATGCAATTCGGCTTTCACCCAATAGCGCACACTGCCATGTCTGCCTTCGAATGAGGTAGCAAGTGGTCTGTGCAGGACACAAATGTCAAAATTGAGTAAAGTCTGTCTAATAATGACACAATTGATCAGATCAGGGATTAGTATCTAGAACTGCATTTTTAATGCACTGTAGCATTTAATACAGCGTAACTTATTTGCAAAGTTTCCATATCTCAGAATAATTCAAGATTAAAGGCGGGAGAAAAAATCATCTCCAATTCATCCTACTGTAGTTTTGCATAGATTTTAAGAATCAATTAAAGAATTGTACTAGAAAATGCCAGGAGAGTACACATTTCCTTTAAACTGAAGAGGCCACTTTCATGTCTAGAGTAAAGCATGCCTTTTTAAGGCCAAATTAAAACTACCAACTTAAACTTAGCATTAGTGTCAACCAGTCAGTGCCAGGTTAACGGTTGGACTAGATGATCTTCAAGGTCCCTTCCAACCTAGATGATTCTGTGATTCTGCGAATTACTGGTTCAGATACTGTATTTTGTAAATCATGGTCTACTGTTTACTTGACTGGTTATCTCAATGTCAATAGACTGATTTTAGCTGTAACTCAGCAATTCTGTAGTTTCGCCTTAAGCAGAGTAAATATTTCAATTTAGAGTTCTGAAGAGAGAGGCTACTTTAAGTACCTTCTAGTTTTCCTCTACTCTGATGAGACCAGCTTAAAACATCTGTATAATGTACAGATGCATATGTGTAATATATATATAAAAATAATCAAGACTATCTGCTCTTAAATTTGACACATGAAAGAAGTCCTTTTTGTGAGGAGGAAAAACGATGTGCAAAGGATCTCCAAGCCTTTCAGCATCACCTTTTTTATCCTGTAACATCACAAGCTGAAAGACAAAAGATTTTTACATTCCAGTTACTTCCAATTAACAGTAGTTTTCCATAACTTATTTTCTCCTTAATTTTATACAAGTATTTTTTTCTATTTCACTATGTTTTGAACACTGTAATATATAAACTAAAAATAAATTATTCGCTAAGTTTCTGCATCTTCCATGGTGAATAAATAATACTAGCCATGCTAGTACTTTTCAGTTACAGGTTTGACTTCTCTATTTGCACATCTGAAATGTTTATTTTTCCCCCCTAATAATCCAAATTAAAGGATTCTCTAATGGGTCTTCAACGTTTCATACTGCCCCATATTCTTTATGGCAATAATCAGTAAGGCCAGTGTGTCTTCTTTCTTTCCACTGCTGCTCTGCAGTTTTAAGCAAATTTTGGAAGTATTCTATGGACACAAAACAACAAATAAGTAGGCAGCATTGAACTTCAGGCTTTTAATACCAGCCTTTGTTTTCTCAGTATTATCAACAGCTGGTTTCACAGAAATTCTTTCATGTCACTTAAAAAGAAGCTGTGTTTTGACCAACTCTTGTGATATTTCTAGCTATCTGCTTCACTTCAAGCTAAGCATTTCATGTTCACATATAATGTTTTGGTTTTTTTCAGATTTATATGCCCCTTCCAACTTAGGGGAAGATCAGTATTAGCCTTCTTTTTGTAGTTGAGAAATGCCAAGGTGTCTTTAAAAATCTCCATGTACACAGTTCTTCTCCACTGTTCCACTAAGACCTACTGTAAAGTCCCACGCTGTTCACTCTGAAGCAGACCTGTAAAAGCATTTATCATCCGCAGGTTCTGCTAAAACCAGCACCTCTAGTAAACAGATGGTTTATTAGCTTTAATATTAGGTACTGAGCTATTTCACATCACACACTGACAATTTTTTTTTCAACCTTTATGACTTCACTGCTTGCCTTTTACAGCAGAAGGCTCCTTTTTCCATCCATGTCAAGACTCCCTCTGTTCCTGTGTATTTAAATTTTATTACAACTTGTATTTTTAGTAAATTTTCATATTGGTAACTCTTCTAGGTATCAATCTTCCATTCACAACGTCTACATTACACATTTCAGACTCAGGGCGAGGGAACAATATCTTAACATTTCTACTCTCACTCTTGCTTCACCACTAATTTCTGAGACAAATGGGATTAGGGATGGGAATTCTTCTTGCTTCATCCACCCATCCTCCTGCTTATTTCCACCCAGCCTTTCCACTAAAAGGCCAGCCTGGGTACGTGCACCCTAAAGGAGAACCACCTCCTCTTTTGTTCAAACACAGTTAAACTTGCTACCTCTGTTCCAGACTGAGCCCAGACAATTCAGCTCTGATCTTATCTCTAGTTCTGCTGGTCTGCATGGCTCCAGTAAACTGCTGGTTGGGTTAGAAGGTACCTTAGCCACTCTGTCAGTACTCCAGTCAGGGTTTAAATTCTTCTCCCTCCCCTTGGGAAGCGGTAAAATATGCGAAGACCTAATGAGTCAGTAGGACTTGGTCAAAAGAAACTGGGCAGCAATGAGCTCCAGTTTTGTTGAAATGAGGAGAAAAAAAAAGGAAGCGTGTACCGGTTTAAAAGCAACCTCTTCAGTTTAATGAGATTATGTCCTCCGGTGCATGTCAGAGCACAATTCCTACTACCATTGAAAAGGTTTCCCCTCCACCCACAGCAGGAGTTTGGCTCAGGCGGGTGGGCAGCAGGGCCCAGGACTGTGTGCAGGCACTTACGTCTGTGGAAGCTCGAAGCTGAATGCATATTCATGCCTTCCCGAATGGATGGTGTGGAGGCCTTCTTCTGAATTGTCATCGTCTAGGAGGGAGAAAAAAACCAACATGCTATTCCACCTGCACAGGTTTTATACATTACATGAGCTTCTTTACCAGAACAAAAGGGATTTACACACTCATTACAGCACTTTAGAACGTGGTGTCCCAGGAACAAGGGTCTCAGGTCCATCCGTATTATCTGCTGGATGCAGGGACAAATCTTACCTACAGTAGGGTAGGCGAAATCACCAGATTCACCTTCCACAGCAGAAAAAGTTAACTTGTTTTAATTTAGAATCCTGCCTCTGAGTACTGACACAGTTGCAACTGCTGCCATTTCAAGGCCTGCCTGCAAGACCTGTAATGGAAATCAGGCTTTCCACTGCGATTCCTCATTAAAACTGAGCAGAGATGGCTCTTTAACAGCATTAAACAGTCTGCACAAAGTCTGCTGTGTAAGATTAAATTTAGTAATTCGGCTTCCTTTTATCTCCTGCCTGGCAACAGTGTCCAGAAATTAATCACCAAAAAAATGAGGGGGAGAAAAAAAAAAGAAAAGGTGTACAAGCACCACCTGGAAAGTACCAGACAAATTCACGGGCACAGAAAACGGCAAGCTGCCCGATTAACACGGTCTACAGCTAAACTTTTTATTTTTTTGATAGGTTCACTTGATCTTGCTTAAGACAGCAAGACCACGATATTTTCTGGTCACACCAAGAAAGCCAACCTTTGTTTATGGTCATGATTTCTTTAAACGCTGCATGAAATTCGCAGTTTATTCTGACGTAATTACCATAAACCCAGAAAAATGCTGACTGCATCAAAATAGAAAGTTGAGAGAAAAATAACTGAGCATCTTGCGCATAAAAAGCGCTGGAATAATAAAAGGGGATATAGCAAGACAATGAGAAAGGCGACCAATTATATTTAATGGTCTGGAGCATTAATGGAGACGCACAGGAGGATTTTAAGTTCCCATTGTCCTGCAGAAATGCCCATGCTCCCCTTCCTACAGTGCACGGCAAGGGCCAAAAATCTTTTTTTTTTTTTTTAAAAAAAGGAATAGAACAATACAAAAAGAGCCCACCGGCAAGTTATCGACACAAACGCACCTTCAGTGCGCAACATCAACAAAATAAATGCCAGGAAAACGCGCCGAACGGGCGCGTATCAGCGCGAGGGTGGGCTTTTCCTTTCTGAGGAATATTTTTTTTGGGGGGGGGGGGGGGGGGGGGGGGGGGCAGGGAGGAAGGTGGGTTTGAGAGAAAAGGCGAGCGCTGCTTTTCGGTTGCGGCTCTTATTTCCCAGCACGGCGATCTCTCCTCCTCACGAAATAGTTCCCGTCCTGCCTCCCCCCCCCCCCCCCCCCGCCTCCTTCTCCTCCTCCTCCCTTTCTGCCAGCTCAGCAGTCCCGCCGAGCCGGGCGGCCGCTGTGGTAAACAAGTGCTGAGCTGTCAATCAGGGGCCAGGCTGGAGCAGGAGCGGACCGGCCTAAACCGGCGCGAGCGGATCCCCAGCCCGCCCGCCTCATATACATACGATATACGTTACACCCGCCGCATTCGCTCAGCAGATCCGCTCCCCGCCGGCCGAGGGAGGGAGGGAAGAAAAGGCGGGGCGACCCGCGCTCGCCTTCCGCCGAGACACCCCCCGCCCCCCTCCCCTCACAGGGGGTTATCGGGGTGGCGACGTGACAGGCCGCAGGGGCGGCCCGCCCGCCCTCAGCGAGGGGCTTCCCGCCGCCACAGCGGTGAGGGGAGCGCAACCCCCCCCCCCCCCCCCCCCCGTGAGGGAACCTGCTCCTTCACCCCGCCGCTCCACCAATCAGCGGCGGGCATCGCCTTAGCAACAGGCCAACAAACGATGGGCGGCCAATCAGGAAGAGGGCGGGGGGCGTGGCCAGCGCGGGGGAGCGGTGCCCCGGGGCAGTCATTGAAACTCGGCCGCGGGCGCCGGACGCGGCTCCGCGGGTCCGTCCACCACCCCCAGCACCTCCCACGCGTGGGCACGACCCCCGCCACCAAACCCCCCCTCCTCCTCAAAACGGGAGGCCGGTGCGTCCCCGCACACACCGCACTCCCCTTGTCACCCGCCGCGACCCGCCGGTGCGTGAAGTTTCGCTCGGGCGAGTCCAAAGCCGGCGGCCGAGAAGGGGGGTGGTGGTTGAGCCGCGAGTCACCTCGTTAGCGCGCTGCGCACGAGGGATTAATTAAAAGAATAAATACACACACACGCACAGCCCCCCAGCTCCGCCACAGCGTTAATTTCAGAAATGCTTGGTAATCGGCTCGGTGCCGCCTCTTCTTCAAAAATCATCCCTCCTCCCCCAAAGGAAGGGGAAATATCCTACCCCTGCAGAAAATATGATGCATATTTTGTTAAAAAAAAAAAGCAAGCAGCACCACAATTACATAACCCGTTTTTAACACTATTTTCTTGTGCTAAGGAATTAAGTCATCGCCACCACCTGACGCGTGCGGCCAATCTGCGCGGAGCACACCCCCCCCCCCCCCCTCCGACCGGTCCCAAACAGGATTGAACCGCTTCGAACAAAGGCTGCGAACTTCGGGGAAAAAAAAAAAACCAAACCCCCCCCAGCCAACCCCCCCCGGCCCTTTCAGTCTGACGGAGAGGGGGTCTGCCGACGGGGGGTGCACCCCTCGGCGTGGGGATACCCCACGGGGTGGGGGGGGCAGAAGGTCCTCGCCTCCCCGTTTTTGGGAGGGATGCTCGCATTAAGCGACCCCCTCCCCAAACTTGCTCCCCCAGCGCGGCTTTTTGGACAGATCTTTACATCGGGGTGTCCACCAACGAAATTAAAGGGGGAAAAAGGCTAAAAAAAAAAGGAAACAGGGAAAAAAAAAATTACACGTGGGGTGGCGATAGCATATGTCAAAATAAGCCACGGGGAATCTTTTATCTGCCAAGAAAGAGCCATCCTTACAAAAAATCATCACATTATCGGCCCGAAAAGCAGAACCCCGGTGTGTCAAAAAGTCTAGTTTTAGGCTTTCATTGTGTTTCAGGATTTGCCAGGATGCTGCCGATGTAGTCGTTTACTGCCTCCCTGGCTTTGATTTTATCGCTCTTCTCGCCACGGAGGGGCAAATCCTGCTAGTATTACAAAAGAACAAAAAACCGAAGCGGTCATGCATTTAAAAAGAAATAGAAGTATCGATAAACGTCTGTGTTGAAGGGCAGGTATTTCAACACAGCCCTGCTTGCAGGCACTTTGCAGATGCATCCCCTGCAGCTTTAACATCAAGGTCCATCACCCCGGCACGTCCCGCTCTTCAACTGCGAATTGCATCCATTTTAAAAGAAAAAACAAAAAAAACCAAAAAAAACCCCAGGGATAAAGCGAGACGATGCAAAGATGCCCCCTTTTCCCCAGAAAAAAAAAAATAATAAAATAAAAAATTAAAAGCATGATGAAGGGAAAGGCTTACCTCTCTCGTGGCCAACCAGGATGTCCTTATGGTTAAAATACTCTACTTCTTCGGTGTAGTTCTGTGTGTAGGCAGTGTTGGATCCGGCGTTTCTCGATTCAGTCCAACGCACTTTCGCGTGTCCCCTTGCGTGAATTTTGAGAGATTTCACTCTAATTTCCCCCGTTACTTCTAAATTGACCCTTCCTGAGACTGTGTCCCCGCTGGAGTAGACGGGGACATTGCTGTCATTCAGACAGTCAAAGCTTATTGTCAAACTCTTCACCTTCCCCAGCACCATGGTTTTATTTTTTAATAGCAAAGTGTAGAAAAATAGACTGTAAGAAAAAAAAAAAAAAAAGAGGAAAAGAAAAAAAAAAAAAAAAAGCCAAAACCCCTTCAGGCGGTTGTGGCGGCGCTTTCCCTACAGCCGGCTCATGGGGACGGCGGGGAGCCCCGGCCGCGGCCCGGGGGCAGCGCTGCTGCCGCCGCTGCGCTCCCCACAAAGGCGCTGCCGGGGCCACCGCCAGACCCGCCTTATAAGCCCGGGGACAAACAAGACCCAGCGCGCATGCGCAGCACCCGCCCCCCTGCCACGCCACGCCCCCGCCACGCCCCGAGCCCCGCTGCTGCGGAGTTCGGGGGAGTGGGACACGAAACATGACACGACGGCGACGAGACCCCCGTGACACTTTTAGGTACACAAAGTGAGATAGCTGCCCACCTCCACCCACCCCCACCCCCGGTTGGGGATTTTGTTGGTTTTTGGTTTTTTTTTTCCCCACCCCCGTGGTGCCATTTTTTGGGGGTAAAAGCGCTGGGTTCAGTGAATTGAATTCTTGCAGAGTCCCCTCCCCAGTGACACAAGGTTTTCAGCGGGAGATGTGATGGTGGTGGGGAACCGTCCCCACAGCCGCCTTTGCACAGAGATGCACAGCCAAAACTTTAGACCCAACACTTTAAAGTTTTCAGAGCGTGTGCCTCTATCTACTCTTTTTCTCAAGTAAAAAAATATCTCCTCTCTCCCTTGACCTGACACCTGGCGGAGGTTCTCATCCTTTTTTATGACTGGAGATGTTCCTCAGTGTCCTGCGAGCGCCTTAGGACTTTTTATGTTTTTGCACCATCTTGTGGTAAACGTTCATACTTCCTTAGACAGAACCATAGAATCATTGGAAAAGACGTTGAAGACCATCGAGTCCAACCGTAAAAAGATAACTTGCAAGAGAAGCAGAGGCGTTTTAATTCCTCTCCTACTAATGCTTCTCCTGTTGCTGTCATGTCTTTAGATTCCGTCGGTCTCATGCATGTGTGGATTTACACGTTTTGCCTCTTTTCTATGATTTAGAAGATAACCGTGTCCCTCGTGATTCATAGAAACCGCAAAGCCGTGGTCTGCAGTTGCTGCAGGACATGTGAAAGCTGGGATGCAGCTTCCATCCACAGAGCTCAGGCCACAGCTCCTGTCCTTCCAGTTCTGGGTTGGTTGTCCCCATCCACCTCTCTCAGGGCAAATCTAAAGAGAGGATGAAGAGCACGGAAGCTGCCTTTTCTGGGAAGCTGAAGACACATATTTTGTGAGCCCAGTGGATATTCATGTGGATTTTTTTTCTTTTTTGTATCTACATAGATAGGGAAGGTGACCCTCCTATGTAATTGGCGTACAGTGCTCATTTATTTTCTGGTAACATCACTGAATCACAGAATCACAAAATCATCAAGGTTGGAAAAGACCCTGAAGCTCCTCCAGTCCAACCATGAACCTCACACTGACCGTTCTCAACTCCACCAGATCCCTCAGCGCTGGGTCAACCCGACTCTTCAACTCCTCCAGGGATGGGGACTCCCCCCCTGCCCTGGGCAGCCCATTCCAACGCCCAACAACCCCTTCTGGAAAGAAATACTTCCTAAGAGCCAGTCTGACCCTGCCCTGGCGCAGCTTGAGGCCATTCCCTCTTGGCCTGGCGCTGGTTCCTTGGCTCAAGAGACTCATCCACAGCTCTCTACACCCTCCTTTCAGGGAGTTGGAGAGGGCCATGAGGTCTCCCCTCAGCCTCCTCTTCTCCAGACTAAACCCCCCCAGTTCCCTCAGCCGCTCCCCATCAGACCTGTGCTCCAGACCCTGCACCAGCTCCGTTGCCCTTCTCTGGACACGCTCGAGTCATTCAATGGCCTTTTTGTAGTGAGGGGCCCAAAACTGAACACAGTCATCGAGGGGTGGCCTCACCAGTGCCGAGTCCAGGGGTAAGATCCCTTCCCTGTCCCTGCTGGCCACACTAGTGCTGATACAAGTGATGTGTTTTGTATGTTGATTGCATTTGCCCGTTCATGGCTTGTTGGAGAATGATACAATACGTTGCTAAGCTGCTCTAAACTCTCCCTGTGTATCATCTGCAGACCTTGTAGCCCTAACTTGCCTCCACTCTCCCTAGGATTCCCATCTTTTGCTGACCCGTTTCTGGAGGCACAGTCTGAGAATGCTACAGCTGCTGTCGGGAGGTGGGATGTGCGCCAAGCATTTTCGTGCGAGTAACGCCATTAGGAAGATCACACCGTTTGTGAGCTTGTGGGTCATCTTCTAGGACTTCAGCTTTTGCCAATTTGCAGACAGTTACGAGTCCTGACCATGCGTCATACTGAGCAGCAGACAGCTCTTTCCTCTTCCTGGACTGCTGTCTGGAGGAAAACGCAGTGAATGGTAGCCCTGCTTCTTAAGGTATACTGGACATGTGGGGAACACCACCAATAAATCTAATTTCTATTGCAACAGTGAGCCAGCTGCAATTTGGACCAGCTTTTGAGGGCTGCAGGCATGGTCGAGCCTTCTTGGATGTTTTTCCAAACACATAGAACTGAGTCTGCTGAAATTAGTGGGACATTTTAATGCCCATGCAATCAAAATCCCACAGTCGTTGAAGCTCTCTAATTTCCATATATTGCTATGCCGTTGTTCTGAGTTAATTACAAAATATCCTGAGCGATCAGATGCACTGATTTACATGAAAGTTGACCCAGTTTTCAAGGCTAATTCTAAATTCCTGTTAAAGCTTGGTGGAAAAAAAAAAATCAATTTCATATTCACTCTGTGCTGAGTGCATATATGCACACAAAGCATCTGAGCTGAGATCTGCTCTTGTTTGAAATAAAGACCTTCTTTTTCCTAGTGACCCAGTCAGGAAACTTTCCTCTGGTGTTTGGTTTGGTTTTTTTTTTTTTAAAAAATTCATCCCTATTATCTCTTCCCTAGATCTTGAGTGTCCTTCCTGCAGCCCTTGACCTCCCTGTCCTTTGGGCAAGGAGACTGGATTTGGAACAGCATTTCCTGTGTCGCATCCTGTTGGTTATCGTGGGCACGGCTATAAACTCCCAAATCATGAGATTTTGGTATGAATCTGGCAGTATTTGGTTTCTTAACTCAAAGTCTCAGATTCAGGTGAGATAGGAAGCTCATCTCTAGCAGATACTTTTAAGACCTGATGAGTTCAGAAAAGAGCTTTGAGTTCACCAGAACGGCCCAGAAATCACGCAAATGAAACAATCCGTATCTTGGTCTCTTGTATAATATATATGTATAAATACAAAAATTTCCCTATAAATCTGCCTTTTGCCCACTTGTGCTTGCTCTCCTGCCTGTCTGGATGGGTGCCTGCTGCTCAGTCCTTCTTCTTGCTGGCCGCCCACCTCCTCCTACCCAGATTGTCCTGACTTTTCTGGGCCCGTTTCCCACCAAAATCGCCACCCACCATCTCTTTGCTGCTCTTCTTTCTGGCCCCACGCCGGCTTGTTTCCAGCCACCCTCTAGATCACCACACCGTTATATATGGTTATATACGGTTAATTTAAACCTGGGGCACTGAACAGGCTGACACGATTTGGTTAAGCGTGTGTTATGAATAACAAACTTTAGATGGACAGTTCTGCAGAATAATCATGTATGTGCATGTATTCATGCATTTCCCACATCCTGCCAAAAGTCACACATGCATTCAATTTCTGCAGCTTTTCTGATAGCATACTATCAATTTTATTTTTGTCCTAGTAATTTGTATTTTTTGTGCCATCTTGTGGCAAACGGGGTGAACTGCCTGCGCTGTGTTTTGCCGGCCTTACGCCTGTGCATTCCTGCAAACCCTGACGTCCATTGGTGAAGCCTTTGTGTCAAAATCAAATATTTTTTTAAAAAAATTAATTCTGATTTTATTTAAATAGAGAACATGCTATGAAGTGCAACTAAAAGAGGTATGTAGCAGCCATTTTCAGATGTTTAGTTAACTGCAAATATTAGTTAATTTTTGGGAGTTAAGTTTTTGTTTTTACAAATGAACTGTCCTTCAGTGAAATATTACAAGTTTTATAGATCCTGAAACAGGATTTAAGCAATTGAATGCAAAGATGATCAAGTCTTATCATCTTAGATCAACAATAGGCAGTGAAGATTTAGTTTGTATACACTTAGTTTGGTTATTATTTGTCAGGAGGCTCCAATAACCTTTCTCAGGCCTTGTGTATGATAGACTCTGCACACAAGTCTGCATAAAGTGTAAAAAAAATCGAGTCCAAATCTTTTTTTTTTTTTTTTTTTTTGGCTGACGAAAACCATGAAGGTGAAGCTCTGTCTATTATTGGAGTCAGTAGCTCCAAGGAAGATGGCAATATTCCAGCCTCTATAAAGAGATAAAGATTAGACCTCACTTAACGAACCATTTCCTGAAGCTGGCAAGCTCTCCCTTCTATGTCTTTTTTTTTTTTTCTTTTTCCTTTTTTTGTTTTTTTTTTTTTTTTTTGTTGTTGTTGATAAGAGAGAAAAGTTTGTTAGAAAATTATGGAAAATTAAGGAAAGAAAGAAAGAAAAAAAGTATCCTGGCCTGCTGGGTAATACAGATTGCATTGTCTGAGAATCTTCCCTGGACACCATTGAAAATGAGTACTGATTCATCTGAACTTAACTATTCCAGTGTCGATGACTGCTGGTGTCAGTGCTCTCTGCTCTGTTTCTGAGAGGTCAGTAGGGTTCAGATCTTAGCTGGAGGGTTTAGGCAGCCTAGAGATAATCCTTTATGTCTCAGACTGCTGTGCAGGCTGAGATCCTGTAGAAAGATGTGGACGTAGAAACAGGCAGAATTTAGGTCACCAAGCCCCAAATCAATATTCTGAAAATTCTTTATGAGCTTTCACCCAGCCTTGGAGTTCTTTTTTTTTTTTTTTTTTAAAATTTTATTTTACTTTGCAGTTTGTTGGGTGCCTAGATTTGTACTTTTGTATGTGCCCAGATCTGTCCCAGCCTTGATGCAACTGAATAGTACATTCATGCTGAAAGCCACTTGAAATCAGAGGTTAGGAATTATTCTGCTTTGGCCCCATTAGTGTCTTTATCTAATCTGACTTCTCACCATGCACTTGATAAAACTGCAAGGATGGGTGTGATGCACAGCGGTTTTGGGAACAGTCATTATGTTTTCTAAAAGCAAAGCCAGAAAACCTTGCAATGCTCTCCTGACTCATTAATCAATAAACTAGCATTAATAGGAAGATTCAGGTTCTTCTCCCATCTCCTTAGAGAGCATCCTGATTTATTATCTGGTTTGGGGTGGATGCAGTGTTTGCCCCCCCCCCCCTTTTGAAGGGGCAGCAGAGAATGGTCTAGAGCATCAAAGCAGATGTTATCTGTTGTCTGGTGGTTAAGGTGTTCGTATCAAAGGGAGAATCCTGGAAAGAAAAAGCATGCTGCAGGGCGGTTTCTATATTTCATGCAGTGAATGAATGGAAAATGTGAAACGTAATTAGAAAGTTCTCTTAACAGACTCATTTCTGGTCATCATTGGTTGTATCTGATCCTCAATCCATCCATAAAAATAAGAGGAATAACATTTCCCCTCCTTATACCTGTTACGAGGTTACATTTGTGAAATATCGTCACATTAAGGTGTGGAACGGTGAGACCTCATGTTATAATAAAGTGGATCCATGCACTGCAGCGCTGAGGAGCTGCTTCCAAAACTCCTAGATGCAGAGGGGTGTCTACAGACCTTCCTCTGATTGCCATCTGCACTGAAATGGCTGTTCAGCTGTCAGCGCCGTGGTACAGAGAAGAGAAAATTTTACTAAGTAAGCTTATTTTGGGTTTGGTTTTATAATGGAGAACGCTATCCTCAGTGATGTAAAGAAAGTTGGAGTTTGTGAAACCTGTTCCTGAATTTGAAGGAATCAGGAGCTGGGAGCAGCTGTCCCTGGTCATATCTGTATCCTTGCAGAATAGTATTTATTAGTGAGAAAGAATGTGCACAACAAAGAGCTGTATTTCTGATAATTCTCTTTTCAGAAGGTACATACTATAAGTAAGGAAAGTATTCAAAGTGAAACTTTTTGTTTGTAATTTTTAGTTGGTTTTTTTTTTTTCCTCATTTTACCTCTAAAGATTTGCGAATAATTTAGGGTAACTTGAGTTCCGAGGTGTATTTACTATTAAAAAAAGAACTTGAGTTATGTTATATATATATATATATATATATACACACTTTTATTATGTTATATATACTTGAGTTATATATATATATATCATGTTTGCAAGTTTTGGTTTGAGAAAAGAATTGGTAGTGCTGTTAAACTGAGTAAAACAAACAGTTAAACTAGTCTCCCCTGGAAAACACGACCAAAGGACAAGCTTACAGTGGTAGTCAGTAGTGTATAGGCATGTGCTTGAAATACCTACTTCAGAGAGGACGATGGGCAGTCGAAGAGGGGCCAGAGCTAAAATACTAAACACAGTTTAGAAGGGACGTGGCCATATTCTGCACTGGGTTTGGTTGTCCCTGTTCTTGCTCCCCACTCCCCCGAGGCGTTTCCCCCTTCTTGCCTTGCAGCTACTTCATCTGTAGGCTCCTGCCAACTCCTCCATCTCCTGCCAAAAGGGCTGGCACCGTGACTGAGCTGGGGAGTGTGTCTGAGCCAATCTGGGTCTATTCAGAGCCGTTCAGTATTTCAGCAGGGCGCTTCCTCTTCTGAAAGCATGCTGCAAAGATACCTGAGCTGCCGCTGCAGAGAGCAGACACTGGTTCAGTGGAGCTTGGACTTTTTTAGTCTATTTTATTTATTTATTTACAGTCTCCCCGTTATGTTGAAACCACCTCTTTGGAGTCTGCACCATAGCTTCAGAGCCTCCATCCCTGGCTCAGGCTCACAGTTATGTATAAAAAAGATATGAAGATGTATTCCTTGAAAAATGTGGGAGAGCCACTGTTCCTCAGTGGGTTTTTTTTAATGAAAACTTCCTAGAAGGTCTTTGTCAAGGGTTTGGGAAAAGTTAGGATGATGAAATCCAAATGACCTAGCAGTGATTAAGCTACAAAATAAAGAAAGTCACAAACCATAATGGGAACACAGGAGTCAAAACTTGTTGCACAGCCTTTCTGAGAAGGTTTGACCTTGTGCTGCCAGAGAAAGCAGGACTTGGCTTCACGCTCGGGTCATGGTGGTACTAAGGATCGCGCGCCACCGTTCTCTCATTAATACTGCTTTTACATCCTCTCTTTCCATGTCCTTCTTCTTCTTGCTAGCAATTTGCAGATAAGTCTTGTTGATAGATGAGGCCATACAAAGACTCTGGGTTTTGTTGTTTGTGTTTTTGTCAGGATCTTTCCCAACATCCAGCAAAAGCAGTAGAAAGATTTTTAAAATATTTGGACTGGAGCTTTGTAAGAAAGCTAAGAATTTTTTTAATTTTCCTTTCCTTTGGTTCATCAGATGACACCTGTCAGCTTTGTGTTTCAAAATGGAAAGTTATATACTGCGATTTATCTCCAGAAATAAGCTGTTAAGCTTTTTGGTAAGCAAGGATTGTAGGAGAGGTAATATCTTTTATTAGACTAATTTATAGTCTGGAAAAAGCAGACCAGCTTTCAGCACACCAGCTCTTCCTTAGCTTCATTTCAGACCCTGAGTAAGGCAATATTTTCAGAATGAAAGCGACCCCGAGGCGAGCTGAGTTCTGCTTTAGACAGTCTATTTTACTTCAACTTTCTGAGCTAAACTAATAAGCGCATCCAACCTGCCTTTATTAGTGAGATAAGCATTTCAGCAACAAGAGCGACGTTTATCACCGCTGGGGAAGCCGTGCTACTCTCTCTATTTCTGGCCCCTTAAGTGACGTCGAGTGCTGTCGAAAGGTGAAGAGAAGGACACTCTGGACCCCTCGTTGGCTCAGCAGCTCTGCGGGGAAGGTTTCCAAGGCGTGAACAAATATACAGGGTGCTGAGCACTGCAAGTCAGCCTTCACACCCACGCTGAAACCAAAATGGCAGGGGGGAAGAGATGGCTGTGGGGGCGTGACAGCCATACGTGGCCTTGTGCTGGAACCTCAGGGTGTGAAGATGCTCAGGCAGAAAAGGACAGTGCAAGAGAGTAGTGATGCAGGATGGTCTGCTGAGCACGGGCGTTTTAAGGATTTTTTGGTAATTTTTAGTGTTAGTGGATAAAGCGGTCACAGCAAAGTGCTTGTGAGCTGGGGAGGAGTAAAGAGGAAATTACACAGAGGGAAGTATTGGCAGAAATGCCTCACAGATGAGCAGGGGGTTTGTCTCACAGCTCCTTGGTGCATCTTGTGTTCTACAGGGCGGGCCAAGTTTGAATGAAAGAAAGGATTTAGGCATTCAAAGTGGAGCTTAGGCAGAACAGGGATCGTGGGAAAATCCCTGCCCAATTCCTGTCTGTCCTTTGAGACACCCTGTTTCAGAGGCACCTCAAAGGTTTATTAGAAAGTTTTGCATGTCTCATTTTTGCCGGAGTTGAGCAGCTTGGTCTTCCTCTTATTCCAGCTGATCAGGATCCAGAAACTGGGCATTTGTTGGCTGCCAACCCTGAGGGACACAACCTGAAAACGTATCACAATTAAGCCGTAATGGCATTCTGGTTGTATGACAGGTATGTCCATGGGCGCACCCCTCTCAGATTTGTTAGGGACATTTTGTCTGCAAGGCCAGGCTACTCTTGCAGTCGCAGCCGTCTGGCAGATGGCAGTGCTTCATTACGCTGCGTTTTCCCGTGGGAAAACAGTGCCCCTGGCACTGTGCTCCCGGGGTTCAGGCATCACTGCAGCGTGATGCGCAGTAGGGTCCCCAAAAGTGACTCTTGCGTACTGTATCTGAAAGTTTGTATGTCTGCAGGCTGTTGTAGTTCACAGTATTACTTCTGAGTTCCTCTCAGGTATTCTGTTTTTAAAAAACAGGGAACTGGATTTCATAGTTCTCTTGGTTTTTTTTATAGTTATTTTTTTGGGTTTGGGTTGTGGGTTTTTTTGGTGTTGTTTTTTTTCATATAAAAGCCGTATAAAAGCAGGAGAGGGTCTAGGCAGGTAAGTAAAATTGTACCAAATGTAATTTGCACAGGGAAATCTATACTCTTCCCACTGCAGAACTCACCTTTTCATGCTATCTGACATACCAGAAAATGCACCTCTTTTTTTTGGTAACTCATCTGAAGTTTTCCTCTCTCCAGGCTGTGGATCCCAAGCAAGCAGATTGGCTTCCCTGCCACCCCAACTCAACAGCTATGCAGCAGCAAGATAAGGCTGATCTGTGTCCTCGGGACACATTTGTGGGCTACGACAGATAGTTGTGGATTCAGTGTAACATTGCTTACGAGTCCCATTCTCAGATGCTTAATTCTCCATGAATACTGTGTTTGGACCTAGGAGAAGTGCCTGGGTTCAATTCTGGAGCTAGTGAAATAAAGAATTTCTCTCTGATTTCCCAGGAACCACCAGCTTTGGCAATGACATTCTTCATTTTACTGGACTGTGCGTTTCTTGCTCACTTGTAGTGACTCATACTTTTTCACTACCATGATGAGTGAAGTATGAATGTAAGTGATACTTTTTTTTTTTTTTTTTTAACCTGAAGAATGCTGTTGTTAAATGAACAGTGTTTTTATGAACACCCAGGATGATCTGAGCAACACTGATCTAGAGGAACTCATACACTGAAGCTACTAGCATTAGTGTTTTCTCCCTCAATCCCATCTTTGCCTGTGATGCTGACATGGTTACTAAGGAATGGAGGAAACACTTCGGGCTTTTTTCTTATTCCAGCTGATTAAACCTATCTTCTGGATGTAGTCTCATACGTTTCACTGAAATCACCAACACAGTAGAATACAGCACATGAAAATTACAAAGAAGGGAAATATTAGGTGATAAAACTTGCAATGGTGTTCATGTGTTCAGATCAATGTAAGTGATGCAGCTTAAGACTGTTATTTTTCTGTGAAGTTTCTGTAAAAATATGTAACCTCTTTTGACAGGTAAATTGTTAACGCATATGTGTTTACGTGTCTTCCACGAGTTAATCTTGCACCTTGTGAAGGTTGCAAAAGAAGAGTTTTTTTCAGCAGGATGGAAAAATTATATTGAGAAAAAAAAATTGGCTGAGCAGGTTTGAAGATGGTGCTCTGCTGAGACTGTTAATTGTTATTTCACTAGCCTGCTGGGGATGCTTAAAATCAGCTTCACACTGAAGACAGAATCTAGCATACTTCCCGTTTGAAAATCCTTAAGAGGACCATCATGTGTAGCATAGTGTTACGCTAAATTTCTGACACCTGTGTGGCTAAATCTGAACCACAGGTCTGCTACCTACTGCCTTTTCATCCAACATGAGTATGCATTAAAAATAGGAAAGCATAAAAAGAAGGCAAATAGATCTTAAGTTTTAATGACCCATGGTCCTTGCTGAGAATTTGGCCAAGAAAAATTCTCCATGCTCTGGTGAAGGGACACACAGATATATTTCTTGGATTGATTGTGACTGGTGCACAGAAGGAGTCCCAAAAGATGTAATGCTTCACTGATAGAGGTGTTGATTTATCCTTCAACAACAGCTTAGAAATTTTTGCAACTTCTCTACTTAAATAAATCAGTCAAGGAAGGAGCTTGCTACTGTATAACATATGGAGTTGTCAGTATTTTTTATCTTTGAAACTGCTATTAATATCTTATGGGAAAAGAGTCACACAAAGAAGGCAGCAGAGCAGTAACATTAAGTAGGGACTGATTAAGGGGACATTAAGGGCCTTATTAAGTGCTGCAGTGCAGGGAAAGGTAATGTTGAGCAGCTAAATTATGGAAAACATGACAAATGTTGCTGTCACATACTTTCATTCATTAGGGCCAAACAACTCCCAGGCCTTCCAGGGTTTGCTGGTGAGCCTCGTTTGACTTCAGTGAAATGGTTTAACAAATTAATTGTTGCAGTAATCTCAGCAGTGATCCTCAGGAAGGGTTGCAGAGGGAGAAAGTCCCATTTTCCTGCCGAGGAAACAGAGGAGCACAAAGAATCCCAAATCACCCAACAGTTTCACATCTCCTACTGTTAGAGTCAACAAGATACTTTAGCATTTTTTCCACCTTTTTCTTCTTTCTACTTTTTTTTTTTTTTTTTTTAATTGGATAAGGAAAAAAATCCCCTTCAGCATTCTGCTGTTACATGAGGAGGTCAAGAATTAACTGAGCAGAAGATCGAAGTGGTCCAAATTAATGAAGCATTAGAAAAGTGAACAAGCTTGATTAATGGAATATGCAGTTGGGTAGTTCAGCATAATGACCTTCCCAGCAGACAATGTAATTGTTATGAAACTAATACTTGAGTGATAAAGTGTGTAAGAAATGTTCTTTGAAAAAGTTGGTGAAGAAGTCCCAGTGCAAGGTCTTTGGCTGGTTTATCGCTGGCAAAGTTTGTATGTCATCTGTCAGCTGCGGAACTGTTCACTGACACTCACCATGAAGGTTGTGTTTCTATGCATGACTGTGTGTAGTTCTGCCTGAAAATAAAGCCTAACTAGCAATTTTTGCCTAACTGAATGAGTAGGAGAAAGTTCTGGAGTTTTTCTCACTTACCAGTGTAGTTTTTTTAATGTAGATGGATTTTCTTTTTCTTTTTAAACTGAAGTAGATTTGTTATGTACATGACCATATATTCACCAAGAATAGGTCCTTGCATATGTACCTGAGTAAAACCATTAAATAACCAAAATGAGAGTGGTTGATGGTATCACAAGTAATGGGAAAAAAAACAACTGTCTTTAAGGAGAAAAAAAAATGCTCATGTGTCATCTGACAATACATATTCGAATAGAGAACTTCTTGTCAATAAACGAGAGCAGCCGTAAGAAGGGAAGGCAACAATTAAAAGTGATTCTGAAGTTGCTTTAAAGCCAGAACTTTGCTCATTAGCTGGGTTTTATTGCCATCTGGTGGCTGTTCCAGTATATGCCAGGAAGAGCTACTGCGAGTTACTCACTTTTTGTGTGCTGGTATTGATACAATTTCAAAAAGAAAGCATAAAATCAGCAGCTGTATAAACAATGTTGAGTGTACTTAGGAAATACTGTGATATTATAGATAATAATCTATATAACATGATATATAATACCCTGTATTAATACACAGGTTTTAAATACTATGAGATGATACATGTGTGAAATGCAGCCTAAAAGTCCTGTTGACCTCAGTATGAATCAAAAAACAAAGTGCTGTGCAGCACTGGGTATGTGCAGTTCTCTAGAACTGTAACATAAGTTCCAAAAGAAAACTTCAGCGATCCTAAAATGAAAGAAGTTACTTGAGAACTCGAGGTGCTCTTTGAATTAGTTCTTTTTTATATGAGGATATATATGGTACAGTATTTCTGAAACTCAGCTTGCATTTCTACTTCAGTAGGTTCTGTTGCTATCCTGTCTGCTACACTCCAGTGCTAATAATAGATGCTATTTGTTAATCTCATTGATATATTTGTGTGGTTTACTTTGTCATTTAGTTTCATACATGGTTATACTTTTATCAGAAATGTAAGTTTCAGTGTAAATAAAGGGCTCACCTTGAGATTTCAGTTTCATTTTGCATAGGCAGAAGGAAGTGCCACTCTTGTGTAATGTTTGTGATTTTTTTTGTGGCTTGTTACAAGGATCCATTAACTGCTTCTCTGTAGCCCATCTTATTTGTTCCATGTGCTGGTGAGAGAAAATCCTTCAGGAAAATGTTTAGATCAGGTTTTATGGAAGTGCATTTTAGACAGGGAGGGGAGAAGATGCTCATGTCAACGCAAACCCAGAAAGAAGTTGTGTCCATTTCTGTGGGCGCAAACTTTTGGGTGGAGATTTAACATGATCGCTGATCTAACAACAAGTTAATCATCCTCACAATAGGTAAGTAAAGAAAGGGGAAGACCCTTTTCAAGGTGACAAATCTGAATGTACGTTGAAAGTATAATTTCTGTGGTTTTTAGAGCCCTATGCCTGCCCCACGACACGTGTCTGTGTGTGGATAGTATGAACGAAATAAAAACTTCAACGTAGAGTTTTCCTGTGGTTAGAGTTGGTGAACGCAAAGGCTTTCCCTTGCATCAGCTGGCAGCCATGGCAGCTGTCTGCAGGAAAGCAGAGAAGCGTGAAAGGCTTTGGCCAGAGATGCAGCACTGGTGCTGCCATGGGCACTGCATTGCCAACGCGGGAGGCAGGCATGCGTTACCTGAAATGAAGCAGAGCAATTGAAGAAAGCCTTGACAATCCCCAAAAGTCACGTCCTCTTCCGTTATACTGCTGATGCCACGTCCGCCGACCTTGCTGTGCTCTTGCCTTGGCTTGTGATACTGTTCTTATTGAGCTGTTCTCTCCCAGCGCTGACACTGAGGTTATTGTCTGCCAGGTTTTCTGTCACGCAAACTCCTTACTTCTGCTGCTGTCCACACTGCTTGGTACTTTAAGCCTCATTTGCTACAGTCTTTTTTTGTCCTCTTAGACTGTCATCCATGTTTCTTCAGTCTGTACTGGGAAAAAATAATCTGCTATGGCTGATTCTGTTATTAAATCAAATCCTTTAAAAATACATATCTTAGTGTTCTCTAATCATTCTTTACCAGGAAAATGAAACATTTTGGAACAGGCCTCTTCCTGCTGATATTTTTTTAAAAAAATATTCCTTCTTATCACACAGCACTGCCAGAGAATGTGCTCTCCCTTTCATTACTATGAATTTCTTAGACTGTCCTGGTTTCAGCTGGGATAGAATTAATTTTTCTTCTTAGTATCTAGAATAGTGCTGTGTTTTGGATTCAGTAAGGGATTTGGTATGGGAAGAGTGCTGGTAATTCAGCTGTTGCTCAGAGATCAAGATCTCCAACTCCCCATGTCCTGTCCATGAGTAGGTGCATAAGAAGCTGGGAGGGAGCACAGCCAGAGCACTGGACCCAAATTAGCCAATGGAATATTCCATATCATGTAATGTCATGCTCAGGATATAGAGGAGGGGAAGGAGGGGGTTCTCTCTCACTTCCAGGATTGCGACTGCGGGATCTTGGTATTTTGGGATCACCAGCTGGGAACGGGCTGGGTACCGGTTAGTGGGTGGTGAGCAATTGCATTGTGCATTACCTGTTTGTACTTTCTATTATTCTTATTGCTTTATTTTATTACAATTATTAAACTTTTAAATCTCAACCTATGAGTCTCCCTTTATCTCCCCTTCACCCCCAATCTCTCCCACATCCCCTGGGCAGGGGGAGGGTGAGCAAGCAGCTGCGTAGTGCTTGGCTGCTGGCTGGGTTCAAACCACGACATAGCTCATCTCATTCTAGTCATAAAGATGGTGTCAAAGAGTGTGTCTGCATTTCTCTGAATGTTGTGAGTATCACTGTTCTAAAACTTAGCCTTCTGCCCCTGTACATTTTACAGAAGGGTCAGTACCTTGTAACTTCCAAGAGAAACATCTTCAAGGTGGCCAGATCAGCAGAGCGGGTGAAGTTGGTGGCAGTTAGATGTGAGACCATTGCCAGGATTGCCTCTGCCAGACTGATTTCATATGACTCTGCCTTCCTCACCGTGGCAGCTGGTGAGGTGGGTTTGTACCTCAGGACTCATCTGTGTAGGGTGCTGTGGACCTTGCTCACCGTTATGTGAAACCTCCTTGTATTGCCTGATGAAACACTTTTGAGCTTCTATTTCTACTTTTAGACAAAGCTACAGGGCTGTTGATGGGTATGGTCCTTTCATATTTTTACTAAAGATGGTCCCTTTTTCTACTGAAAATACAGAAATGTGCAAAATGCCTTTGCACTTTGGCTCTTACCTGGAATGTGTCCTGGCCAAAAAGAGGAGCGGTGCCGAGTACCTACAATGTTGGATTTGAGAGTTTGGCTCTACATTTCTGTTTCCAGATCCCTCCCCAAGTGAGCAGCGAGTCATTGTGACGAGTCCTTAGGGAAGGGAATATAAGGGAGTACTATGAGGTAAAAAATTGTCAGAGTGGATAGGACAAAGTAAACTTTGTGTAACACATTATATAAATCTTGGAGCTGATGCCTGAAGTGACACATTAGGTTAAAGATAATTAGTCCATCACTGGGTATTGCAGTATATGTAATGCATAAAGCATTAATGCATTAATTTACATGTGGGTCCTTAATGACAGGGTAGACATGTGCCTCATGGCTTGATATTGTAGGTCTATGGTAGTGCCTTTTTTCCAGCCCATCGGGGGCTACACCAGTACCCTTTTTCATCCTGCTTAGCATCAGGCTGGAGAATGAGCCTTTCATGCTGCTGTAATCTTTGATAGCTAGAGGTCATGCTGCTGCTCAGCAGAGGAACTGGCTCAGCCACCACCAGCCAGCTGGTAGAGCATTTGTAGGAGCATTAATGCCAGCACACACACTTTGTGCAAAATATGTAAGACCTTGCTTGCCATTTGTAAGCTGGCTTTTTGTAAGTTTCAGTCAGGGGAACAAACAGGGATATACTGATCCACTCACACTGTTATGTGCCCGTTTATATTCCCGGTGGCTGTGGGAGCGTTACCTAAGCGAGGATGGCAGAAACTTTGAATTTTAAAGAGGTTGCAAAACAGCAGTGTGGTGAGATGCAGTAGCCCTGCTGGACCCTGACAACCAGAAGAAACTTCCTGATTCCATCGTTTATTCAGGGATTAGACAACATGTGTGTGGACCGAAAACTCAAGCAGGAATCATGTTGAAACCGGCTGCCTGAGGGAGCACTGCTGTCCTTGCAGGAATGGGTGGTAGCCTGAAGCTAGGTGGGAAGGGGGAGTTTGAGTATTCTTTTATGTAAAACCCTTAATTTATGGTCCTTACAGACTAAGATTGAAGGAAAAAAAAATTCCTTGGATAATCGGAGGTGCTATGAAACGTTTTTCCAGTGCCACTCCTGTTCAAGGAAAAGTCTTATTGAGAAACTGTTTTTACTGTAGGTGACAAAACTGTCTGCTGTAGGGTATCAGTAAAGGGATCATAGCAGGATTAAAATGGCTTATATAATAATTTAACAGCAATTGAGATCTGTTTTTAGGATAAGAAATGATTAAAATACTGATGGACTAAAATTCTACTGGAATCAAAGAAGCTTCTAGTACTTGGCTTTCCACAATAGCCAAGTATCCAGTGTGCTGTGGTGTTATGGAAATCTGATTTACCAAGAAGCATGAAATAGAAACCTTAATTGCAGGTTTTCTGTTAATGATCTCATAAACTAAGTAGAAGTAAATTTCTTTGTAGTCATCATATTCCATGAATTCTGCCACTGCTCCCTTTTCTCCCAAAGCTCATTTTGTCCAGTTTGCCTGCAGAAACACATGCAGAACAGGAGGCAGTCCTGTCCTTCCTGTGCTACTTGGATTTATTCTGTTTGTCGCATTAGATGTTTCAGCAGCTTTGTCACATTGATATTGTGAAGAATATGGTGGTGATTCGTGTTAGAATATGATGACTTTGTTAAGAGTTTGCCATGTACACAACTTAAAGGAGATTTGTTGTAGTTTTATTGTTAAAAGGAGTTTGGAGTTTTTTTTCCTCCGTGACAGATGCTAAGCAGGTGGAAAATTACTGGCGGGACCCCTGTCAGAAGACCCCAGCAACACCGGATTGCGCAGGTGAAATATGATTGGAGGAATCCCTGCCAGGAGCCCTGGCAACATCAGAAAGCCCGGGAAAGTCTGAGGGACCTGCTGCACATGTGAAGGAGGGACTATAAAAGAGAGTGACGTAGCACCACCCGGTGCTCGTCGGTGCGGAGTGGGAAGCCCCCCCTGCCCCCCGGCGTGCCTAGTTTTTTTGCTTGTTCTTATTGCAAATAAATTTATTAAAGACATTTTCGCCTCTGCCTTGGCATTTATAACAATATTCAGCTACTTCTCCAGAGGCATTTCATATAGATACGATTTAGAGAATGAAGTTAAACTTCTAAATTCTGTTAATAAAAATATGTGGTTGCCTTTGAGGATACTTCAAAGCACCTGAGGTAGATTTCTCAGGAAGACACTGTAGTGAAAAACACATGATTGCAAAACAGGAGTCTACAATGTATAAAAACCAAAACTGTATTAGTTTTCTTAGCCTTCTAGATATATGAAATGGGCAAGACATTAGCTCACCACAAAACCTGGCAGATTTTTCCAGGTCATCAAACTTCTGGTCAACAATATGCTTGTCATGGTAGAAACAGCAAAAACATTGAGTAAAATGTCAAGCTTTCTTGGCAGTGCTCCTTGTACTTTTGCTTTTATGAGCTCTAAATGCTGACTGTCAGTGGTGGGTCCTATGCTGTAATGAAATGTGTTTGTAAAGCACACCATGTCCCTTGCATGGAAGCCACGATGGAAATGCAAATACCTGTGGGGGGCGGGGGGGGGCGATGATTCAAGTGAAGCATGTGTTTGTAAAGCGCATTGCGTCTTTTGAATGGAAGTCACAATGTAAAGGTGAAAGCAAACACCTGTTTTTTGAGCAAACAGTTCTAGACTGCAACAAAGCCCGAAGCATGCAACAATTTTGAGTTGCCCTTCTAGCCCGATGCTCTCTCTAAACAGTTTGTGCCTGCACACTACTGAATCAGTAACTACAAAGGCCAAAAATATTTTTTGTCCTCTCCAGGGACTTAGTTTTCTGCATGGTCTTTCTGTAGCCATTTCAGGAACTGATTTCTCTCCCACTGTGCAAGTGGCATCTCCTTGGCCGTTTCTTATCAACTTGTCTGGACAGTTCTCTTTCCTTCTCCTGAATCTTCAGCCAAATGTTTCAATATACATCACTTGCATCCTTTTGATTGTGTACTCATCCCTACTGAAATGGTCTGGGATAATTGTCCAGTTTTTCCAAAATGGGTTTATAAGTATCACAACAGGAAAAAATACCACACAAAAGCAAACCAGATTTTGCCTTGATCGGTCAAGGGTGTCCCTCACTTGATTAAAAGGGTGATATTTGATGATGTGATGTAAATGGACCCAAATAAGTTTTAATTTTTGACAGTTTTATGAATTGCAGCAAGCCTTTACTAAAAATTACATCTGTATTTTTACTACAATTAAGGAAGTGGGTACTCTGCTTATTTAAAACTAGTTTCATAGCCTGCTCTGAAATTGATGCTATAGGTTGATGATATTTAAATGCTCTGGCCCAAAAAGCTAATGCCTCATTAGCAGCTTAATTTGTACTAGCATGAAAGAAACAGCAAGATGTTTGTATTTAGGTGCCCACATTTATAGGCATGTGTGTTGAATGTATGCAAAGCCTTTGTGCCCCTATGCGTGGCCCTTACAGTCAGCAGCAGTTAGATAGCCAGTACCACAAAGGTATGTGTGAATCCTTCTGAAAACCTGGGTGCTGCTATTTACACACCAACAATGGTAAGCTCGGAGCCTGAATCATTTAGTTAGGGCTCCATTATTTTCTTTTCCTTCCTACACCTGCTGCTCTCATTTGTTTCATTAGCTGCTTCTGGTATGTTACAGGGATTGCTGTGTACTGAAGTCACCTTTTCTGTTTTGTGATTTCTGTGCATTTTATGATTCCAGACACCATGCCTACTCTAGCTACTGGTCTACATGTGCTTTCAAGCTGTACTGTTACTGAGCATAATCTGAAGCCAATCCCTGAAGTCCTGCTCCTGCAAAGCAGAGGAGCAGGTTGATGATTGCTTTTCTAAGCAAACACTTTCTGAACAAGTTCCCCTGTCAATTTTGATTCACTGCAACTGTTTATGGTACACTTGTGTTGCAAAGATAACTGTTCTTTAGAAGTTCAAGTACTTGTACTGGAATATCTCCATAATTTATTAAGCAGATATCAATTTAAATATCAAGATACATTGAGTATATCTTTTATCACTAGGTTCAATAAAAGACAGTGTTTCTAACAGAAGTTGCCACCTGTGAGCCAGATGAAACACAAAGGAGCATATGTCAGGAATGTCCTTGGTTAGAGTTTGAACTGATATCCTCCATTTTGCACGGAAAAAACAACAAAACAAGCGTTTTAAAGGCAGATAAGAGGTACCACAGAGATTGTGCTAAGTTAGACACTGCCGTAGGAGAGGAAGCATAAGAGGAATTACAGCATCAGGTTGCTCCTTGGCCTAATTAAGGTTTTTTGATGTCACCTGCCTAGGCAGGATGTTTTTGCATCTCAGAAAATTTAAAAATGCTGCCTTTGAATAATTGAAATGCATGAGCTGGACGTGTGGTGTTTTTAGATGGAAAGAACTAACACACTTTTCTCCAGCAGCAAGACCTTGCTGAGCAGGTCCTTGCACAAGAACTGCATCTGGCTGCTGCATTTACACGTGCTCAGAAGACAGGAAGGAAAGGTGCAAGAAACACCTCACCAAGGTACCAAAACTTCAGTACAGTCTGTAGCAATAGCATTAAATATGCAGATCGGCAGTGATGGAAGTGTGCGTGTGTGTATTACAGAAGAAAGAAGGAAAACAGATCCCATTTTACTGCTAAACACAGTTCTCTTTGTCAAGTTATGCTTCTTTCATGTTAATTAAACCAGAACTCATCAGAAGAAGAGGCTGTGATTCATGTTGTATGTATACAGCTTAGGGCTGCTTGTCTCCGTCTAGATGTGGGAATGCAAGAACGATACGTGTCTTGGTGTGTGTGTTATTTTTATTTTACAGCTAACAAAGCTCAATAATTCATTCACCTGTCAGCCTGATTTTCCCTTCAATAATTTTTTTCCCCTGTTTTCCTTTTTTTGGATGTAGTGTTTTCTGTCCAGATTGTCCCCTGGGACACATTTCTGTTTCTACATATCTTTTCTGCTCTAGTATCGTTTTCTGGTTTTTTCCCATTCACTTTTCTCCTCTGTTTATTCCTGAGGTGCAATCTCCTGTGTGGCTTTTCTCCTCTGCCATCACTGTGCTTCTGTATTTTATTTATCTTTACTTTTGCCTTCATCTTTTCCCTTTCCTCCTGTCTCAACACTATAGTCTGTCTCTCTGCCCATTATACATCTGCTGCCATTCTTCATCTCCCCATATGTTGTTTCTGGACTAAATCCAAAAAAGTTACTGTGATGCCCCAGCAGTGAGAGCTGCAATGCTTAACTTCTGCATGCCTGCTACGGGACAGCATGAGGGACCCTTTGTTAAGCCCACGAGAGTAGATCAGCTTCCCAAGAAGGACCCAGAAACTCTAAACTTTTGAGCTTCCTGGAGCAAGTTAGTAAGGAAGCACTGACACGGGAAGGGGTACGATTTCAGACACAGCATACCTGCTAAAATATATTTTGGAATTTTGTATATGTGTTTTGGAATTTCATATATGTGCTTTGGAAGCACGGCAGCACTGTGTAGTTTTTCCACCTATTTAATTGCCTTTTTACAGCACGTGCCACTTGGTTTCACAACAGTCCCCTCCTCACCCTGAAATGCTAAAACCTGCAGCTCTCCCCCTGACAGGAATAAGGATCCGTTTACCCATTACTGTGAGATGGTGTTGCTTTTTGCTCCTTTTTTTTTCACCTGTGTATGAAATAATTCAAGATTCGTTGGGTCAGAGAAGTTAGTACAAGCCAATAATGTAGGGGAGGAGGACTGATTCCCACCCCGGTAACTGCTGAGGTAGTCTGTGGTTAAAAGGTTGGTTTAGATTGTGAAGGAGAATGGTCTCTGTCATAAGCAAGCAGGAGAGACCATGTGGCACACTGCATTTACACACATGAATTTTTCCCCTTTTCCCTTCCCCCAGCCACCACTCCTTGTGTCAGAATAGCAAAAGTTTCAAAATATAACCCTCAGTTTACACATTATGCTTGTGAACAGGCTGTGATACTTAAAGAGTCACTCCTGTACTGGAGTCTGGATCCAAACGTGATGCATCAAGCTTACATAAAAGAGCTCTGGTTTTTTCTCCCCCCTTTTCCTCTGCAAGAAACAACCACAGTCAGCTGTTCGCAGGCCCCTTATCCATTTGATTACAGAAGCAGGTATGTCATTCTTCACCAACAACAAAGTGTGCGATGCACATTGGTATTCAGAAACCATCTGTGCCACCAGCGAAGGTTCAGCAGAGGGCACCCAAATTACTACGAGTTGGAGTCTTGGTTTCTTTTATGTAGAACAGGGTAGGTCATACTGAAACTAGACACACACACATACCGTTCCCCACAGGACCAGACAAAGAGCCAAAGATTTAAATTATTTACAAAATCAGCAATTCTTTATTCTTGCCTTAAAGATTTGAGGGGATGTGGGAATGCACTAGCCAACTGTGCGACAGTCACGCCTCCTATGTCTCTGAGATAGGTCCTGTTCAAACCCTCAAAACAAACTCCCATCCCTTATGCTGAAGGTCAGGGTTGACAAACATGCCAACGCAGTTGCTCTTGAAGAGGTCTGCTAGAAGGCAGTTAATTTCTGGTAAATTTCATAAAAATTTGGTACTCGTTGTGACAAAGTGAATCATCAGTCTATTTTTTTTTTTATGAGTTGAAAGTAACATTTTAGATGTGTGGCATTTAAAGACTCGGGCATGGTGTAAGCAGAATTTCAGTACAGCAGCATATCCTCCTAAGAATTATTCTCATTAAAAACATTTTTAATCTTACAGTACTGTGCTATAAATTATTTTGAAATATTTATGATTGTAAAATGAGCAATTCCCTGTCTGTTGACTGCAGAGTTATACTGCTGTGTTTCTAGTTGGAGTTTAAAACCAAAACAGTTACTGATTATCCATCTTCTAATCTAACTCTTTGAAGTGTCAGAGTGTGTAGGGTTTTCTTTTAACATTGTAAGTTAAAATGCAGCCTCTTTGACAAGAAGCAAAAGTACACCTAGTGTACACAAATATGCTACACAAAATATACTTTCAGTGCAATATTATTCCATGGCCAAAATTTCTAAGGGTAAGATGGTATGTATATATATATAAATTAATTATCCCCTTAAGTGGTTTGGGTTGCAATGTGATATCCTCTGGAGAGTCTGGATCAATCAACTTTAATTATCAGTTGCCTATTAGTCAGTTAGCCTTGCAGAGAAACTTAAATCTCTGCTCTCATGAATTTTTTCCTCTGACATTAGCATTAGTGTCTAACAGTCCTCATGGCCCTCATGAAATGGTGTTTCAATTGTAACCTCATTAACTGCTAGTCTATAATACGAGAAATGAAAGCAGAACCAGAAGATGGTAGCTAAAAATTGCAGGGAAAGTAAAAACTCCAAAGAAGCCCAAATCCTTTAATTTAAATTAGTAAAGATCATTTAATTAACTCTGAATAAGAAAATTGTTTCTTTATGAAACCAAGTGTTGTTAACAAAGAGGATTGGAAGCAAAGGGTATTTCATTTTTTTGAAAAGTCCTAGGTAGACTACCTGTGTTTTCTTAGCAGTATACATTTAAGTAAGGGAAAGTAGGCCAGTTAAGAGACCTAGCTTAAGCAGACAGCAATTTTGAAATAGTAGAACTGTCCTCAACACAGTCTCCTCAACACAGTATTTTTGAGTTCTGCTATTGATCTCACTCAAGAGAGAAAGACTTTTAAGGCATGTGTAGCATATGTAAAGCTGATAAACCAAGGCTTGTGAATCCTTTTTTTAAATAAGATTGTAATTATGATCACAGATCCAAGAAAAATAAAAGCAAGAACATTAAGAAAAAGAATACTAAAAGTTCCTAGATAAAATTTGTGGGAGGAGGGGAAAGGCTAGAGGGAAGTGTGAACAAATTGCTAGACTTTCATAAGAATAAAATATTCATAAGAATAAAAATAGACTAGATTTGGAAAGGAAATAAGACAGTGCCATGCTGGACTACAAAGGTCAAACCCACAGGAATATGCTAGAAAAAGCACAATCTGAGACTTCAGAGGAGTCTGGAGAATGTAGATGAAATGTGTTTTCAGGAAGCAACATGAAGAACTCTACCCAGAGCAAGGAGCTGTGTGTTCATGCGGAGCCACAAAATCCACAGAAAACAGGAACATTTTGCAAAAGTGAGTAGCCAGGTATTTTATGTGCCTAAAAAGAAACTATCGATGCCTGAAGAAATACATACCCAGTGAAAAACTGCAACACAGATGAAGGAATGTTCTTTGTAGGAGTTGTCCAAAGATCAGCTAGGAGTGTTAACCTGAACATGTATATCACCCTTATTACTTATAGATTGGGTATTGATACAGAATTTAATTTCGTAACCGAAAAATCGATAAATCGTTGTTAAAGACGTGTTGAATGCAGATAAATGAAGTTAAGATCACACAATAAGAAAACTGCTTATACCATAAATTCAGCAAAAACTGAATATAAAAATTTTAGAAGTCTTGAAAATCAAATTTTACACTCTTTCATGAAAAGGAGTACTTGAATACAGGGAAGCTGGACACCAGATTATCCTGTCAGTAACTCCTACCACAGAGTCTGGGAAGCCAGCTGTATCTCAAAGAGAAAGAATGTGTAGACATGGGAAGTAAAAGCTACTTTTGCAGCAGGAAGTGAAATCTATTTTGATATTACCAAGAGTCTTTATCTTATTTTGTTGACTGCATGAAAAAAAAAAAAAAAGTAAAACAATGGCTAGCACTTTATTTATAAGCAACGTATGTAGAAATTTTAACACTAAGCTTGAAATTCTTGTAGTGTTATATATGTTGGGATCATCGAATGTTTCTTCTGGAGTATAAATAATGAAATTTTAAAAATAAATCATTAGACAATTAAGGTGTTAAATATGTTTTCACAGGTATCAAACTGATATTAGCTAGTCTTGCATACCACCTACAGTATTAACAGAAAATAAGCTACAGCTTTTGGTTTATTGTGATTTTAAGTATTGTGAGAAGCTATTTATTTCAAGCGTGTTACTTCGAGTTCAGGCTATCCACTGCCTAATTGTGATGTGGAAAATGGTGATAGAGTTAATTGCAAATGTCCAACATAGCTAGATTTGTGTTTCAGCTTAATGAATACTGAGGCAGCACCATTTAAAAGGACCTTTATCAAGTCTGTTTTGCATAAGTGAAAAGCTTTGAACGTAGTTACTTGACCAATTTTAAAAAATATGAGTATTTTAAAGCATTTTGCCATTAAAAATTTAAGGCTCTTGTTCTCACAGGACAAGACCCAGAGCCTTCACAACTGTGAATTGTACAAGGGCGTACAAAGGAGGAGAAGAAAGTTAGTGTCTCATAAAGTTGCTGCTTCTTCCTTGAAAAGGATAGTAAACCAAAAAATGACCTGTAAGTGAATTAGCTGATATTTACAGCTTCTTCTACAAAAAAAAAAAAAGGGAGAAAAGAGATGGATACTGGACCTGTTGAGTTCTCGAGATACAAGCAGTCAAGGAAGAGTCATACAGCATTAATTATAAGTACTAAAGTGGAATAGGGACAAATCCTAAAAAAAAAAAATGAATTCTGTCCTACAAGATAAAGGAGATGAGCTCCAAAGGATTCATGACAGTTCCTGAAATAGTCATACCTTACATTTCTTTTCCTCTGAGAAAGGAAGGCCTATTCTTGAGGAGGATTTGGCTTAAATGTGACATTTTGGGGCACATTCTTTCTCTGAGCAATAGTTATTTAAATTGGTGTTTGGGGCCTGACTGCTAAATCTACAGATGCCTTTCCCTTCCTCTGTCCTCACATGTTTGGTAAATAAAATTTTGTTTTTAATAAGGACATATTTTTTCTTCTTTCTTTCCTTCTTTCTTTCCTTCTTTCTTTCTTTCTTTCTTTCTTTCTTTCTTTCTTTCTTTCTTTCTTTCTTTCTTTCTTTCTTTCTTTCTTTCTTTCTTTCTTTCTTTCTTTCTTTCTTTCTTTCTTTCTTTCTTTCTTTCAACTTCTATTTGGAATTTGAAATAATTATCAGCTATAAGCAGTACTTTCAGCATGGACAGGAGAGCTAAAAAATATGAATTCACTGGAAGATATGCACCTACCTCTTTTATCCATTGGTACAACCTGGCTGTGGTTAAAGCCATAAGCAGGCCTAGATGATACTTTTCTTTTGAGCTATATGATGTGACTTTAGTCTTAGGGAGAGAAAGGAAACACGGAGAAAAAATGTGAAAAAATGTTTAAACTGTGCAGACAATCTTTTTCAGAGGAAGTATTACAGAATCAATTGCCACATAAAAGTTGCTGAAAAAGAAATTATGATTTATCAACAAGAGAAAATTATTGAGATTGATTTTAAGATTTGAAAGAAAAATACAAGTTACAGGACAGGGAGATAAGTAATCTTTTCCCTGTGATAGGAGCTGTAGCATAAAAAGGTTTCACACCAACAGCAGTAGAATGAATGAAAAGGATGATAACTCAGCACTACTCAGAGGTTTATCATCTCATACTCTTCCCATGAGGCAGAATGAGTCCAACAGGATTGGAGGCAAATGAGGAAGAAGCTGAGGTCTATGAACCTGGGTGCTTTGTGGTCATGGTTGTTGTAGTCAGAAGAACGACTAAGCAGCAGTAAAATTTGTATTCATTTGTGATTTCTTTAAAAACTGAGTTCAGTATTTCAGAGCACTATTGAAGATACAACACTATTTCAGAAGAAGTAGAATGTGGAGTGATTTTATGTGCATACATTTTTGCACAAATCTATAGTAGAAAAACTGTATTGTGAATATGAGAGACAACCAGAACCCAATGTAATACCAAGAATAACTTTTACTTCAGTGAAAGAAATATATCGCAGTTGAATTTCATCCTTTTAAATGAAAATGCCTTTTCAAATGAAGGGAAAAAGTAGGACAAAATGAAATGTGAAAAATATATTTTAAAATGCTTTAGGATTTTTTTTTCAGAGATAAGCTTTCAAGATTGAAGACCAGTTTATTTCTTATAGGAATGCATATATGTGTATCAGTTGCCATTTGTATAGGCAAAAAAGTGTTTGCTAATATCTAGGATAGAAAATTTTAAAGAAAATTGTGGAATGGGAGAACTTCTGCCTACTGGTTGAATCGAAATAGATTAAAAATGTGGTAAAGCTTCCAGTTTAAGCGGTAAAAAGAGTTAGGGAAATTGATGAAACTTTAAAATGTATTTTTGACATTTCATAATTAATCTGTCAGGGAAGAGGATTAACTTCTCATCTCATATGCTGTTGTAGTGAAAGTTAGAAATGCTCTACCAAATCTCTCCTCCTCTACTACTTCTATTAAAATTACTCAAAATTACACAAAAATTATTCTAAAATCCTGTCTCAGATGCTATTCAATATTCCGTAGCCTGAGAATACCATTGAGAAGTGTATTTTGTCATGGGCAGCTGTGAAACTGAAGGAGTAAAGCCTGCTCTTCTGGAGGAGGCTTCTGGTGAGCTGAGAGGGTGGAGACTCCTCTGGTATTGGCGGGATAGTGTGTTAAGGAAGGAGATTTTTCCTCTCACAACCCGAATTTTGTGTCCCTCATTCCAAAATGTGAGGAAATACTAATGACATGTTCTGCTGCAACCAGGAAGTGGAGTTTGTGGAACACAGGAAAGCATCTTGCATTTCAGACAAAACTACTTAGCTATGGAAAAATATGTCAAACAGAACTAACTGGAGGTATGACAAAGCGCTAACTTCATGAAATAAAGACAACCGAAATAAGTGGTAATAAAAAAAAAAATCAGCTTGGAAGGGACCACTAGCAGCTATTGAGTCCAACCTCCTTTTCTGCTTCAACAGTAGATCACGTTGCCCAGGGCTTTGTCCACTTTTGAATATGTCCAGGGATGAGGACACTGCAGCTGCCTTGGGCAACCTGTTGCAGGGCTTAACCACTCACAAGGGGAAGAGGTTTTTTTCCTTATATACAACTGGAATTCCTTCTGCTGTAACCTGTGGCTGTTGCCTCTCATCCTTTTTCTGTGCACTTCTGAGAAGGTTCCATCTCTGTAACTCCACTTTTGGTCATGGAAGACTGCAGTTAGATACCCCTCAAGCCTTCTCTTCTCCAGGCTAAACAATCCCAGTTCCTTTAGCCTTTACTCATGGTTACTGTGATCCAGCCCCCTATCTTAGCGGCCCTTTCTCCTCCAGACTTTCTTCAATATGTGGGTCAGTCGCTGTCTTGTACTTGGAGGTGCAAAAGATGATGCAACATTTCAGATGCAGCCTCATCAACCCATCCCTCCACCTTGGTAATAGAGCCCAGCACGTGGTCTCGTTTGCCACAACAGCAGATTGATGGCTTAGTTCAGCTTGTTCACCTGGTCCTCAGGTTCTTTTCAAATCACTTTGCTTCTTGTCTAGCAGTTCAAATTTCCCATTGCTCTAAAAAATCTGGAATGAAGCCTTTTGACCTTGTTAAAGTGAAGTTCTTCAATCCAAATCACTGTAGTTTCCAGCATTGGCTATTTAAAATCAATTCACAGCACATTTATTTTTATGTGACTTGTCATGAAAGTGATGTTGTAAAATCAAAGAAGACTCAGACACGTAGTGATGAGGTATAGAAGCAAGGTTTTGTGAGACACTCAGGGTCTACTGTACGAATATTGCAGGTGTTACAGATAGCTTTGCTAGTGGTTTGTACTTCTGACAACATGGATCAGGAAAAAGATGCTTCTTTCATAACACAAAGTCTGTGTTAGGTAACTTCTGCAAGTATCTACTTTTTCAATGCAGACAAACAGCATGAGAAAATGTTAGATCACTGGTTACAAAGAGAATAAAAGTGTAGAGAGTTGTGCAAGAGATAACTCTTACTGCACTTAAAGGATTTGGAGCCACAACCAGATGGAGATCTTGTAAAGTGGGAATTATTAGCATTATCGACATTGACCTGCACCTACAAAGGACATTATCTGGTCCATCCTGCAAATGACCTGGTGTAAGATTCACAGAATCACAGAATACCTGAAGTTGGAAAGAACCCATAAGGATCATCGTGTCCAACTTCCTGCTCCTCGCAGGACTACCTAAAACTAAACCATATGACTTAAGAGCATCATCTGGATGCTCCTTGAAGATTCAGTGGTATTGCCGAAAGGATAAGTGGTGGCAGTTGTTGAAATTGTGTTCCTTTAGTGGGCTTTGGTCAGCAGAGCTCTGAAAATTTCTCACTAGTTATTTCCACAATACTATTCAATCCTGTGCCTGATCAAGGGCTTGTTTTCTTGCAACATAACCACAGAACAGATTTGGACTTGTCATGGGTAGAAGCTTCCATTTGGAGTATAGTGTGGATTTAGCCTTAAACTACTTGCATCTTCAAGCAGAAATTTGACAAATGTAGGCTGTTATATAATGGGTACATCTATTCTAAATAAATAATATCCTGCTTTCTGAAAGCTGGATTGTCTCGCCTCCACCATGAAAACATGTAATTGTGCTTTGGATTCATTTCACCGAACTTCAAATCAGTTGACCAACTACAGATCAGGTGAGTAACAGACAAGCTATTGACTCACCTTTATAATTAATGGAGAAAGACATATTTTCACTCAATCTTAAGATCAGGGGCTGCAGTGCATCACTTCCTGCTGATACCTGATGGTGTTGGGTGCCTGTGTGAGCCAACTTGGGCTGCATAATGGATGTTTGGGTGGCTGAAGCTGGGTGCCCTGAGTCCCACTCTGATCTAACATCTGCTCTCCCTGGGCAAAACGGCTGCGCTGAAGTTCATTGGTCAAGAAATTGGTTGGTGTAGGAGGAGAGGTTGGTTCCAGGCATGAGAAAGGTGTTAAAAGGCTAAGATGCAATGACCTCAAGAGGTTCAAGCAGAAGCGTGTTCCCCAGAGCAGAGACTCTCTTTTCCAACCAGCTCCATTCAGCAGCTCATTAAAAAGGACAAAATTCAGCTTCTTGCCCATGTGTCACAACCATGTAGTACGTATGACTGGGTGGGCTCCCACTCCACCTGTTTTTCATCTCTTCGCAAGACTAAACTTGCTCAAAAATAGATTATGTAGTTGTATTAATTTTCAGTACTGTAGCTGCCCGGATGCAGAATAGTCTATGTACATGTCACTCTCAGTGTCTCCCTCCTCACATTTTCCCTATAATTTTTTTTTTTTTTTTTCATATGATAGTTGGAAGTAACTTGAACATTGTCTGAGGGTGTTGCTGTCCCTGGATATTTCACATCTCAAGTCCTTGATGCATCATTTAAAACATACACCAACTGCTTTTGGGTAAGCTCCTGGGTTTAAAAGTAAATTACAGTAAATCACAAATAATTGGTATTCAGCACTCAAATAGCAATTTCACACTATGGCTTATCCCTGTGACACTTCTCCCTAAGGGTCTTGAGTACCTCAGAATATTTATCCCATCAAGTTAATGCAAACTATTTAAAATTACTCCATTTGTAGCTATTATTAACTGTTGTGACATGCTATGATTTTTCTCTGCAATTTTTTTCTTTTAATATTTCCCATGGGAACTAAACAGTCAGAAGTCCCTTCGAGCTTAAGAAAGGGTGGATTTTAATGAACTGCCCAGAGAATGGCTGTTTGTGCTCAAGTGCAGTTAATAGGTTTCAACAGCAACCCCGCAATGGCCCGAAACAATGAGGTGTTTGAGTCTAAATGGATTTTACAGTATTGTACATGAATGTGATTTTAAAATTCATGTAAAAACTTTCCCATATCATGTTCGTGCATATTTCATGCATATTTTAGTATTGCATCTTTTGCTTCAGTATGCTATTTCTGACAGAGCTGAAGCCCTTGCTGGAGCTGTAGGTGGTGTTGATTACTACTGGCATAATAATAAAAAAAATGGAGTAATGAAGATGTATACAATTCCCAATTTTAGTGCGTGGCCTTCATAAACACTATGATGGTAAATGAGAGCATGTGTTGGCAAGTATTGTAATTACCTTTCTGTTTTTTTACGAATTTTTTTCATCCAGATATGAAACAGATATCAACACGCATTTGTCATCTGGGAAGACAAACGTAAGGAGCATCAGTCCACGTCCACCAGCATACCTGTCTACTGCCAACCCCACCCCATCCGCAAACCTGAGCCTTGTCTTATCTCGACAGTAATTTTTTTTTGTATAAAATCATGATTCGTTCAGATCCATTTGGAACACAAAGTCTGAGTACTACCAACCTGCCGAGATTTCCAGAGGGTGTGAGTTTTTCATGTTTTTGTTATTCTGGGACATTTCCTAGCACAAGGTCACATGTGCAGAACATCTAAACAGCTAGCAAACTGTTACTAGGACAATTACTTTGTCACTTGCTTCCATTTTGTGATCAATTTATACTACATATGAATTCGCTTATCTGCAAACTTATTTCATGTACTCTTTTTTTTTTTTTTTTACCTGCATTAGACAATGATAAATGGCTCCTTCATTCAGCATAGCTCTCTACATTTTACAACTCTTTGTTTTTTTATAAATTATGGTAAGTGGCTCTTAACAAAGTTAATGGTGACACAGTGTGTCAGCTTTGGTTGCAGGATTATTTCGCATGGGCTGTGCATCACTACTAAAATAGATGAAATATAAAAAGAAGTCATTGTCCCGTTAGCTCTCTTCCCCCTATTTCATCCCCATCTAAGTCATCATCACTGTTGGTAAACAAAGGGCAGTTCACTGCGGCGAAGGCTCTCGGGGAACGGCCGTGCTTTCTGACAGCTCTGAAGATGAAAGGTCCCCACCGGCTCTTGCTGTAGCTGTGCTTGATCGAATTCGGCGACTGTTTTCCTTTGCCACTCGGCGGGACGGTGGCTGCGTACCTCGTGTCTCCAGCCTGCAACACCAGGGAGCTCTGGCATCTTTCCAGTATCTTCAGCATTTGTATAATGTTCCGCGGCAGGAGTTCGTCTTTTATCTACAGCTCAAGCACTTTCTTCTTGCTACCCTACAAGATTATCTCCTACCACTGGCGACAGACCTTGAATCTCTTTCCCTCAGATTAAAGTCTGTAAAGGGATTTATTTTGAAATGTTGCTGCCTGTTTCGTTGCAAGAGCTCTCATGCTTTTTAGAAGCAGGAGAAGTGGTTTGAGAGCCGGGTTGCAAAAGGTCTGGTGGTAAAGATGGTGCTTATCCCTGCTGGTTGAGAATATATATTTTCATATTTAATTCATATTTTGATTCCTGAAACCCTCGCTAGTGCTGTAGGCAAAACGTGTTTACAAAAAATGGAAGCTACCCCCTGTGATGTGGGAATATCTTGGGTTTCCATTATTTTTACAGTGCTTTTTCACAGCCACATGTGGGCTGGGTGTCAGTGGAGAGGACTGGACATCAATACCTTGGCCTTGCCTTTCAGGGGTTCACTGCAGTTATCACCACGGGACATACTTTAGCCTGGTCAGCACGCATATAGCGCCTGTGTTTGGTTCCATAGAAAATGAGAAACTTAAAAAACAACAGCTACATTAATTTGCTAAATCGTCTAGTAATTGTTTAGAAGAGATGCGTTGTTTTCCATACTGTGACCTACAAGAATGGTAGAATTTGGCTGCTTATTTTGTGTTTGCTTTTAAATTTTATTTCTTAAGTTTACATGATTTTTTAAAGATATTTAAATTTATGCACTCAATCATCTTAATTTTCAAAGAATGGAATTGAAAGCTATTTTATATTTTAAGGAGATTTTTACTCTTAGATAACTAGGTCAACTTTTATTTATGCTAAAATTAGGAATAGTATAGAAGAATAAAATTGTGGCTGTGTGCATAAAATAAAAAAAAAACAACAAACAACTGTCAATCTAATGTAAGGAGCTGGATTAGCAAACATTACAACCCAGTGTAAGGACTGGTTAACAAGAATATAAAACATAAAATCTGCTTTTAAAATGCATTATCCATTTGGACTGCTTTTCCCCCAAAGGGTGTTATTCTTTCAAGTTTTGAAAAGAAGCCACTGATAGTAGTTTCAGCAAGAGAATTTTGCACTGCTGCTAAGTGAGTAAGTACAAAGGAAAACTAATATCTTTATACTTGTTTCTATGCTTTCTTCCAGTTTTGATTACAGTGGAACTATTCAAATGGTTAGGAGTAACTGAATCAGGCCCTCAGTTTATTTGTTAATGTTTGCAAATAAAACAAAAAATATTTCATATATTACTTCTGCTACTTCTATGGAAAATAGTACTTTAAACCTCATGTTTACGTCTAGTTAATTTATTAAAGTAAATGTGAGCTTCCACTAGGTCAGACAAGCTAGCTGATGTTCATGTTCTTTGAAACTCAGGCTGCACCGTGATAAGTTGCTTCATATTCCACTGAAGCTTCCTTTCCATGAGCTGGCTAAAAGCCTGAAGAACAGGCTTCATTCTGACACACACACAACTGGAAGTGTGATTGCGTCTCTGTTTTATCCAGCGATAGAGTGGATCTTATTTTTACTGTCGCAAAAACTGACTTCCAGTGGAGACAAGCTTTGAACCACTCCTGACTCAGTCTGGTGGGACCTGCATGTGAGGCCGGAGGCAAAACTCGCTGCTCAAGCACCACGAAGCTCCTGGGTGGAATCTGTGTGACACAGCATGTAACCGGGCCCCGACCCAGCATCAGACCCCTGCATCGAGCAAGTTCAGCTGCCGGCAGCCAACTCCATTCCTGCATGCAACCAGTGGCCGAGGGGGGCTGCGACACTGAGCTCACTGATCACGATTATGCAGGTTTATTTTGCAATAATATCACCTTTTTTTTTTAAAAAAAAATCCCTTAGAGACCGATAAGTGTTCATTATATCTTCTTGACTCATAATTCAGAAAAAGCTTTCAGAAGATCAGACCTACAAGGAAGCTTTTAGTTCCTTCTTGAGTCTGATTGTATTATAGTTTGAGATCAATGATGTGATCTTGCTTTGAACTCTTGCAGTAAATAAACCTGAAAAAAAAAATAATCTCACTATAATTAGGTTTTCCCTTACCCATAACATTGACTGCAGGATTAGGGCTCAATCTAGCAATTTATTGAGTACTTATGCAAGTTGCTGAACACTCTGAGCTCCCACAGATGTCAGATGGATTTGAATACTGATGGCTGAATTAAGTGCCACAAGAATATTAAAAGTAGGGTTTATAAATCACTCTTTCCCTTATTACTGATAGTGGTTATTGCTACTTATCATACTGAGTATTTCTTTCTTTAACCTGAAATTGCCACTGAATGCACAGACAGATTTAGATCTGGCATTATGTTAATAAAGAGCAGCTATGTTATGAAAAGCCCTGTAAACCATCCATACAACTCATTTTAGATGGAAGAACAAAGGAATTAGGTAACCTATTATTTTGGAATAAAAATGCCCTCTTTCAAAACTGATGGAGAAGACACTTTAACAATTTGCCATGAGTATCATAAGGAAAGGGTTTTTTTTCCCTTGTTTTATTTTTAGTGTTAGCTAGGAAGGAAATAAGTGTCACTGGTAAAAAAATGTGAAGTATACTTAAAAATAGATTGTACATATATTTATATGCACATATTTTTTCATTTTAAGGAGAAAAACCAGCAATTCCACAATAGTGTAGTGATTTGAATATGTTCTTTTTTTGAAAAAAAGTTTTGATTTAAAATTTTCAATTGGTTGAGCTAAGACGTGCTAATTATATTCATAAGAAAAATATAAATTTTGAACTTGAATCCTAAAGCAACTACATGTAAAGACCTAATGTGCTGTTTGACATGCTTACTTTTAAGTGGTGACTGCAGCTAGAATAATTTGGAGATTGTTTGGTTGTTCAGCCCAGAAAGGAGAGACAGGAAAGGAGCAAAAGGAGGAGATATTTGACAGTCTGTTCATTGTAGTTTATTTTACTGAAGCTTAAAACGTGAGACTTACGGAGTATTTTATTAGCTGAAGTGATAAACAACCTCTGGCAGAGGTGAATTAGCAGAAACCAGAGGGGATAAACAAGAAGAGAGGAAAGAAATCATCTCAAACTTTGATATTGCAGAATTTCAGTGTGACACTCCCAAGAGCCCGGGAAAGCACCCCCTCCCATCACCCCCTCCCCACCCATCGCTGGTCGACAGCTCTTTCATACATCTTATTCATGAATTATGAGCTGAAATATATTGGGCTGTGACTCTTTAGCAGAAGCAAATTAGCAGAGTGTCATGGAGGTCCATTGCGCTAGGATCATTCTTAGGATCTGGCCTTTTGTCTGCTCACTTGCTTTGTAGCTAGACTTCAGTGAAAAATGCAAAAAAACCCACAAACAAGCCCCAAAATAAAACAACACCCCCACAAAAACCTGCCCCGCCCCAATCCCCAACAAACATTTATGTGCATGTTAAAACACAGCCTACTCCTTTTTTATATTTTCTTTGAGTAGATGCTGTGAGACTTGCTGGCAAAAGACTGAGAAAAGCAAGTATCAGTCACATGCATGAATAGTTATAGAAACTACATCTTGAGCTCACCCTTGCGCGTACTCATGTGGAAAGCGCTTGCTTATGCAGAGAAAAGCAGAAGCTACTCCATTACCAGTTGAAGCTCAACAGCAAAGCTTGATCAATATTAATATGAGACAAATTCACAGAACAAGTTATTAAAAAGAGTAAATATGAGTACTAAGCATAGCTGAGGATATTTTGTTGAATCTGCAACCATTTTTTAATTTATTATGAAGAGTTATATGAATTGATTAAATTCTTTCTTCTAATTTCTGCAATAATGGGTAAAATGTGCTTCTCACTGGAACTGATGCAATGTCCATAAAAGAAACAGTTTGTGGAAGGGCATGCAAAGTTATTGACTGATTTCAGTGAATTTGGGGCTTTGTCTATAATCAGTTTTCGAGAGACAAGATGAATTGTTACACGAAATGCAATGAAAAATGAAAATGTTGAAGTATGTGGAAAACCACTACTGTTTTATAAACATCAGTCTTACTAACACATGTACTGGAATGATCTATTTTACGTAGTCAGTTTTCAAATAAAACAAGAGAAGTGATGTTACAAAACAGCGTTCATACCTCAGTAGCAGAAGACGATGACATTTGTGCTTACGAACCCTCTGCCTTACAAATGTAAAAATTAACTGTACAGGTTGGAAAATTCTCGGCTGACTATACAGTTTGCAAATAATAATCCATTACAAACCTTTTGACTTGCAGCTTGAAATGTAACCTTTAGCTTTTCAGTAACTCAGGACCCCAGCTCACTAATTAAAATAAAAAGGCTTGTTCCATGAGTTTAAAGAAAACTTCATCAAATCCATCTAACTCAATTTATCAGATGACTTTTGAGCATACAGCGTTTTCTGACAGCTAATTGAAAAACATCTGTGGACACAGACTTGGCAAAAAGACTGTTGCTGCCTTCTGTGCAAGGATTTTAGGGTTGACAGAGTACTTGTAACACTTGAAGGTTACCCCTACATTAATTGTTTCTTCAACAGGTTCCTCTAACATACTGTAAATTAATATTCTCACTGACAGTGCATATATTGATTTATAAATACACTTTTCAGCAGAGCTAATAATCTTATTAGCTCTTGCACAAGATAATCAGCACTGCAGCAAGTAATTCATGAATTTTATGAGATTGTTGGATTTCTAACTGTCATGGGAGCTGCAGACTGCATGCACTTGGTAATGCATGCATCACCACATGATGACTAATGAGGCAAGGTAAAGAAATCGAAAATTTTTTCATTCCCTCCACATGTAGCTGGTGTGTGATGCCAGATGTAAAATCATTGATGTACTTGCCAAGTTCCCAGGATCGTGTCATGATTTATTCAAACTTAGACAATCAGGATTAGGTCAATCTTTTGAAAATGGTCAAATTCAAGGAGACTGGTTAATAGATAAGTAGGAGCATTGCTTGTAAATAAAACATGGAATATATATTAAAAATGAAATTATTATTTACAACTTGCCTTTTTTAGGTCACAGTTGTTCTCCTCTGAAGAAACAGCTAATGATTCCAGTTCTTAATCCCCAAACTCCATCAGAATGACTTTATAATGAGACACATAAATTCATAAGAGCTATAATTGAAAGAACCGTGGCAGTCTGAGAAAATAATACAAATACCTCTCCCAATGTGCAGTGTATTTTATATGAAACAACTGTTTGAATATTTGTGAATCTTCCCTTGTGTTCTGCATACAAGGCAATCAAACTGACTGATGTATAATAAATATCTGAAGGAGAGAATGAGGTAACATATCAAGATATAAAGGTATACTTAGATAATTAAAGTGAGTCTAGTAATAGGACTTTCCAGCTTGTTGATACATAGCAAGAAACATTTAGAATGATTGAGTCTGTTATAAGAAACCTGATAAAGCTCAGGTTTGTTGTCAGTGCATTAAATTTCTTCTCAGAAGATGCATATATTTTCCATCAAGTGTATTTTTAAAGATGTATTTCTCACAAAAATGCTTTTATGACTATGGCCTTTGGAGGCTCAGTACTTACATGATGACATTCTTGTATCCTATGTGCAGGCATTTGGCTTGCTGAAATAAGAGCAGAAGAATTTTCTGTTTTATCTTTTTAGGTGTGATTATACTTTGACAAATTACTTGATGGATCATTAACTGGAAGAGACATCTAAGCTGACATCACCAGTTAAAGCAAATTTAGGATTTTCCTGCGAGTTCCTTCCTTTTCCACCTGCTGTAGAACAAGAAGCCATTGAATTCCCTCCAAGGCATTTTTTGTTGGATGATTACGAGTAAGTGTTAACACTGTGGTTGACCACCTTTCACAGAATCACAGAATCAGGGGATGGTTGAGATTAGAAGGAACCTCTGGAGGTCATCTTACTCAACACCCCTTCTCAAGCAGGAACACCTAGACCTAGTTGCCCAGGATGGCTTTTGAATATCTCCAAAGATGGAGACTCCACAATCTCTCTGGACAACCTGTGCCAGTGCTTGCTCACCCTCACAGTGAAAAAGTGTTTCCTGACGTTCAGAGGGAACTGCCTGTGTTTCAGTGTGTGCCCATTGCCTCTGGTCCTGGCACTGGGCACTGCTGAAACCACCACCTGGCTCCGTCCTCTTTACACCCTCCTTTCAGGTATTTATACACATTAATAAGATCCCCCCTGAGCCTTCTCTTCTCCAGGCTGAACAGTCCCAGCTCTCTCAGTTTTCCTCATAGGAGAAATGCCCCATCCTTAATCATCTCAGTGGCCCTTTATTGGACTGTGTCCAGTCTGTCCCTGTCTCTCTTGTCCTGGGGAGCCCAGAACTAGACACCGGACTCCATGTGAGGACTCGCCAGTGCTGAGCAGAGGAGAAGGATCATCTCCCTCGACCTGCTGGCAAAGCTTTGTCTAGTGCAGCCCAGGGTACCATCAGCCTTTGCAACAAGGGCACATTGCTGGCTCAGGCATGTTGCACCTTTGGAGCTGCCATAATGCTGATCCAAAACATCAGAGAACTGGATTTAATGAAGCTTGTGTTAAAAGCATGGCAGTAAATAATATTTCATTGTAATATCTGCACAAGTAAGACTTAGTTTGCTTGTTTTGGGTGGAGTTCAACTGCTTTCCCACATTCAGGCTGCTCACTGTGTTTGAGAAGACTCCTCAGTTGTTTGCCCTTGATATGTTTCAAAGGTCCCAGCCACTGCTGTTAATTCTTCCTTCTGAGATAAGACACTATCAAATAAGAGTTGTTCACTAGCTTTCTCACATACTTAAACATTTTTCTTTCATTTCACTAGTTTTATATGTATGAATCAACTTATAGTGTCACAGCTGAATCCCCAAATGTAGGGGGTTGGCTCTATTTCCTCACCATATTTAGGCTTATGTAATTAAATTATACATAATAAAAAAAATCCTATAGCAGCTGTATCATATTTACTTTCTTAACAGAGCACAACTGATATTGGGATGCTTTCATGAAATCTAGAATGCAAGCCTACAAGGAGTTGGTTATCATGTTGAAATGTTTTTAAAATAAATCTATCAAAAAAAGGTGAGAAACAAGAAACATCACTAACACCGTTCTTTAAGGAGCAAAGCTTATATAGTAGCACTTCATGTATCAGTTTCTCCCTTTTTCTCCCTTCCATAATGATGTCTGAATACCTTGGCCATCTTCAAAGAAACCAGAAAGAGAGTCTCTACAGGTTCAGTAGGGAGCTGTAAAGAGGAGAGGGGGTTTCGCTGACCCTCCACTGCAGATAAACTTAACACTTACTAGACATCCGGCAAACCCAGTGTCAAGACACCACAAACCAGCATTTCTGCTTAGGGAGTTGTTTTTTTCAGCAAGGGGGTGAGTTGCAGGGACCGTCAGCTTGGACGGGACTCTAGGCAACCTGATCTAGTTGAAGATGTCCTTGCTCATTGCTGGGCAGTTGGACTAGATGACCTTTAAAGGTCCCTTCCAACCCAAACCATTCTGTGATTCCATGTCTTGCTCAAAGCTCCCCACTTCTAGGGGACCCTTTGCTCAGAAGTCCTGCTCAGATACCCTTGTCTGTGCTTCTTAAACAAATGTTTCACTTCAGCATCATCTGTGTAAAAGTCCTGCTAAAATTTAATTCTTCAGGATATGAATAGGCAGAAACACCTAAAAGTCTCAGAAGAGCTTTGGTTTACACAGGTTTTCAGAAATATGAATTGTTCTGCCAATTGTTCTGTCCTATAATTAATTGAGTGATGTCTGGGAGGATGGTGGGGAGGAGGAGGGTTGCTTTCCTACTCCTAACACAAGGGGCAACTTTTCCTTTTTCAGCCACATTTGGTTATATAAACAGTGAGAAGAGAAATGGATATATTACTGTAGAAGAAAGCTGTGCAGATGGAGCAAGATAGATGAGCCAACATTTGTTTGTGTTAAGGGGTGACCAGCCTTTTCAGCTACGTCTGAATCTTACCCATTACTTTTATTTCACAGAGTTTCTCTGTTTTCCATTGGCTTCGGTTAATTCTTATCATTCATAAATGTGACACTGTTTGTAGCTGAACTAGGGTATTCATCTGTAATATGTGGTGTTTATTAATAATTTTTTTCTTTGCAAACCTTATTTTTCTTTCTTTAGATTTCTGTAAGCCAGATGGAAGCATCATCTGCTTTAAATGGCCAGATATGCATCAGAAACAACCGAGAACAAAAGAAGTAAAATGATGTTTGTGAAGATCCTATAGGTGTGTGTTTATGCCCTCGTTACTAATTAATGATAGAATAGAATAGAATAGAATAGAATAGAATAGAATAGAATAGAATTAGAAGAAGAAGAAGAAGAAGAAGAAGAAGAAGAAGAAGAAGAAGAAGAAGAAGAAGAAGAAGAAGAAGAATAGAAGAATTAAGCTGGAATGGACTTACAACAATCATCTAGTCCAACTGTCCATGATGTATATGAGAGAGATATGTATGATATATATTATATATATAGTCAGGAATGGTTGGCTTTGCAACCAGACAGCCTTACTATTTACTTGTAATAATAACTTGACTGGTTCTCTTTGTCAACATGGAGTCCTTTCACGAACTCACAGTAAGGTTTGGGCATCTCACAAAACTCAGTAGTCATGCTCATTCACCTGTAATAAAAATACCTGCTACATTAATATGGAATTTTCCCTGACTGGCTGTGATTGTGTGGAGCATTTTATAGCAAGAAATATATTTGTGTATAACTGGTGAAAACTAGAGGAGCACTTTGTTTGAACTCTTGTTACTGTTACAGAAATGTTTAATTAACCTTTGCAGTTAATGTCAATGTTTTTATTACATTCTTCAGCTCTCCCTGGTGCCTAGTGAAAATTCTTGATTCCTTTTGCTAAAGAGACTGTATGAAAAATGATGAATAAGGCAGCTGACCTGTAGGGTTTCCCCCTGCCCAGTGGTAGACAAGCAGATCCCAATTTTTAACATTTTGTATAAATACTACAGTCTGCAGCGGACTAGAGTTGCTTTCTGCTGCTTTTGTTTAACTGTCTGACCTCTCCCTCACGTAAAAGCTGTTTTCTCCATATTCTAGTCTGTTGCTCTGCCTGGTGAAGACTGTTGCAGTCACAAAAGGCATATTCGTAGAGCGCTAATTCAAGAAGAATTAGAAAAGTCATCATTTACAAGACCTGACCTAAACTAAAGAAAGGCTGCCTTCAGCTTTGAAATGAACTGCTGCCTTCTCTGCTCTTTCCCCTATGCACGGCGCTTTCTCTTCAAACCTTGTCCTTGGGTTTATTAGTGATTTTGTAAATTAACAGGACCAGAGGTTCCTATTTTTTTTTAAGAAAATAAAGGTGTGTCTTCTGGCTACAGAGAGGACCAAACTTGAATGGTGACAATAGGCTCAATAGTTAAAATTGGCTGAATATTTAAAAGAAAAGAGCACAGATACTTGATGACTCTGTAGACTACTAGCCTGATAGTAAGTATTTCAAGCTACTAGTTCAAGACCTACTTAGTAGTGTCCATAGTTCATTACTTTTCACTGGTTTTGTGAATTGCTTATTGATTTAGGTTCCTGTTTGTATATCAATGTTAAAAGGTAAAACTCTATCACCAGCACAGTTGGCAGGCTTCATTGGAGTCTCTTCAAAGCTATGGATTAACTGCAGAAGGGGTTCTAATTTAGCCGTAAAGGAATCTTGGATAGCTACCTTTGTTCCCCTATGTACTTTGACTTGCTCTGTGAACCACCTTCATACCTTTTCTCTGGACAAAGATACGGAGTCAGGCTGGCATGTTTCATAAAGCACAAATATCACTAAAATAAGGGAAAAGGTAGAACTTACTTTATATTCTACTTCAGTGAAAATGTTGTAAAGCATCACCTGCGATCATACGTCATGTTTGGGTTTGTTTATACAGATATTTATAGAAAGAAGTGTTTGTTTATAGCTTAGAAATTGGCTTTGAAATAGTTGATGTAATACCTGTCCTGCTAACCTTATGTAAAGGCAACATACCCATAAGAACATACAACTTTTAAATATATGGCACCTTTCAAAACTTAGGAATTTACATTTACCTCTATTTTTAATATAAAGAAGTTTTTAAAAATCTGTGTACCATGCATTTCTAGAAGAATCTCAGAACAAGAACACAAAACTGAGTAAGATAGACATAGTTTTCTACTAGGCATAGACTTCTGTGCAGTCTGTGCTTTTTCTACTCAGTTCTTAGGAAATGGAGACTGATGTTTTTACATGTCTCCTGCTAAAGAGTGCATCTTTTTAATTTTCCTTCGGGGTAGAATTCATATCTACACAGAGTGTACAAAACAGAATTACTGACTAACTCTGGTAATTATATCTGTAGGTACAAACAAAGTTTGCAAGTATTCAGCAGCACAAGAAAGTTCAATGATTGTTCATAATGACTGAAAGATATTTTAAAATACCAGAACATTTTTGTGTATTAATTGAAGATGGTAAGAACTTCAAACAATTTTAGTATTTGTTTGTCAACTTCACACATTTCTGAACATTTATTCCTTTTTGTATTCCTAGGATAAACTTTTGGCGCTATTCCACAGAGAAGAAGCACGCATACTTGCTCTGGAAATTTCTCATCTGAGGAATCTCCTCTGAGGACATTCTTTTCATAGCTTCAGACAATATCAACAAGGGAATCAAAGAAGATAAAATTTGGGAGACAGACTTTTCTTAACTGGTTGCTGAGATGCATAAACATATAAACCGAATGCTTTCTGCACTCTTGCAATTGAAACAGAAAAAATGAGCAATAGTCCTTCTGGGTTTTATCTGTCGAAATAGTAAGAAGTAGACTCAAGCCTCAAGTCAGAAAAGGCTAGGTGATTTGTGCAGTTCAAAGGACAATGCCATGGTTTTACTTAGAAAATCGGGTGATGATGATTTTGTGAAAACTCATAATATCTGAACTAATTCACTTTGACCTCTAACATTTAAAAAACAAGTTTATCTCTCTTTTTTTTTTTTTTTTTAAATTTTTATAGTGTATCTGTCCACTCTTTGAGATCAATATTCAGAAGTGAAAATTACAAAGCTAGTCTCATATCTATCTGAATTTCTTTATCAGACTGGTTTGCCAAGTTTTCATGCAGAGTTTCCAGCCCAATATTTACAAAAGTGAGGTACAAATTCAGACAAAAATTCAGCCTGAAGGTTTCTTACTTGCTTGAACCATCCATTCATTTTCAGCTTCATTCACTGAACTGAGTTTGTGATTTTAGGTTTCTGAATACCTACCACACAACATAACGAATTACAGGTGAGTTGTATATAGCAGGATGCCAGTAATTTAAACTGAGATACTCAAGGAACTTCTTAATTAAATGTCTCTTCACAATGACTTTTGAAAGTTCAGTGTTAAAGAACCAAATGCCTTGCCACGCAAGGTTAAAAAAAAAAAACAAAACCAAAACAAAACCCTGGCCCTTTTTCCCTCCTAAAATGTACTGCTCAAATAGAAATCAAAATTCATAATGTCTAATCTAGTCAAGGAATAAATGCATTTTATATCAGAAATCTGCTTTGTTTCACCAACATATCTTCAACTGTTGTGTCTTTAAATTACTTGCTAATTAAATTCTATTTGTGAGATGGCTAAACAAAATTTATTTGTATTATAATGAATGCAATGTTTGGCATTTTAGCCCACTGCTTTTAATCAATATCTTTAATACTTACAAGCACGAGTAAGAAGAATAGTATGATAAACATATTGTTGGTGCTGTAGGGTACATTTTAAATGTCTAAATAGTAATCAATACTAAGAAATTAGGTATTGACTAAAATACTTTCATAATAAGTAATTATTGGTTTGCTCTTTTGAAAATTAGACATTTTCACTGTGGGAATAAAGAGTAAATATACGGTCATGAAATTAGACTGTGACCTTTTGATACAACTTTCTTCTTTCTATGAAATCAGAAGGTTTAAATATGGTTGCACAGCTGTATTATGCTCTAAACATCAATTTTTAATTATTACAAGGTCAAGATTGTAACGTATGTGATTAGCACAATCCTTTGTCACGCTTCTGTTTTTGTTACAGAACCTTCAGCTTTTTCAGATTATACTTCCAATACTGCTGTCATTTTTGGTCAGTGTTTCCCAAAGTATTCAATAGTTGTCCAAATATCCTTTTACTAATATCTTTAGTACAACTTCAGAGGAATTCAGAAGGAACTGAGTCTGGTCAGCAACGAATAGTGCTGAAAATTGCCCCTGGAAATCACCATTACCATTTTGGGTCTTCTGGCCATGGATTTTATCCATAATGCACCATCAATCCCAGCTGACAGCACTGCAAACCTGGAAGCTTGTAACGTACAAGCTTACAATATTTTCTGGTTTTATGTTGCTACTATTTTAGTGAACACCTTCTGATAAAAAAACCACCCAATTTTTATATTAAACTATAGATCTTTTACACACAAAAAATATATCCTGAGGAATATGGGGAATTACTTTGGATATTATATTTGTTGCTTTTCATTAGTTTGTCGGTGGTAAGGGTTTAATCATATCATGACAAGATGTTCCATGCACATTGCTAGAAAAGCAATAAAATTGCTTCTTATAGCTAACATGTGCCAACACCAGAAACAATCCTTGGATGCAGTCTTTGATGGTGTATTTCTATCAAGTTCTGCATCGCCAGCTCATTTGGCAAGGAGACAGGGACCACAGTGTGTGGCAACAAGTAGGCTGCACCTTTTGACTTTCCCAGAAACTCAGGTCGTATGGAAAATACAGTGTCATTGTTTTCAAGAAAATATTCAAACATGTTTTTAACAGAAACGTGCTTTTCCCAGCACTCCGAAATAACTGAAATGAATGGGACCTAAATGTTGTGACAAGAAGTATGTTAAAAAAAAAAATAATCCTTTTTAAACCTGTTGTTTTGTTTTTTTTTTTTTTTTTCCTGATTACTCCAGCATACTGCATAACTCTGGAAGCTGTACTGAGTTCTTGTAGGACTGACCAATTGCCCTGAACGTAATATGTGTAGCACATTTGGTGCTGTGATCTGGGGTTACAGGACTCATCGTCTGCACAAGACAGCTGGGACAGACAGAGATGGTCAAGGAAAAAGGGGTGTCAATAGTGGAGCTGACTCCTGCAGCACAGCTTTATACTTTTTAAAGAAGAATTGAGGCAATATGGCAATTTCCTTAAACACTTAAAACACAGAGTAGGTGTTAGCCCAAAGAATTTATTGCTTTTACTAGCTTCAAATATGAAGTATTAGAGCGGTGCCCGTGTACAGATTGAGGTCACCTTTCCTAAATGCATATTTTTCCACCAGGTTTGTCAGTGTCTGATCAGAATGCTGTAGTGCACAATGCACCTGACTCTAAACATATGTGTTGTCCCTTATGTAATAGTGAAATTAATGTGACTTTATTATCACTTATGAAATTAAAGTACTTATGACTTTGTTTTGGATAAAATCCAATACTTAAAATTCATAACTTCTCATTTTTCTGTATGGGGCGCCTCCTGCCAAACATGGATAACTCTGAGAAGGTAATACTTGCTGAGTATGTTGCATTCATAAGTAATGCAAAAATACTTGAATTCACAATTCCTCCTTGAATGTCACAGCTTACAGCCAGAAGATAACCATACTGAAGCTAAATCTCAGCTACCTGTAATGGCTTGCACCAGCATTAATTCTTTATCACTTACAATGAGCATTTCCATATCCATCTTTAACACATTTGAGCAAATATGTCAGACCGGTTTGATGTAACCACAGACAAAATTTTAATGCACGATGTGGATGTAGTTCCCTGAAACACTGCTGACGTTGGAGTCAAAGGAGTTATGCTTTTTTAACAAGGACCTAGTTCCGTTATTTACAGGGTAAAATTTACAGGAGGCTGTCTCAGGTTTTCAACATCTAAGCAGAGCATATGTAGAGCAAATTAATTCAGTGTACACACAGTGTGCACCAAAACAAGCCCAAGCCTCTCTTTTTTCCTCCCCGCTCTCTACTGACATCCAACAAAAACCTGAAACCAAATTGTTATCTATTAGGTGATCAGCATTTTTAAGCTTTTTGAAAGGCTGTGCATTTACTCTGTGCGCTTGACCAGCGCTTTTCTGAAGTGGTTTGTAGCAAGGAAATAAAATAGTTAATATAGGCTTTTGTTTTGCATACTTGTACACCGTATCTACCTTGCCACTTCTCTGTGAAAAATCTCTGAATGAGCTACAAATGTAAAAAAAAAAAAAAAAAAATCAGTCAAGTAATAATAAGTTAGTGATAGCTCGATTTTATACTTAAGAAGGTGCTTTCTGCTGGAGTGGTGCCTGTTAGCAAGTTCAATGTTTCATTTATGCTTCTGTACTGTTTTGAGCTGAACACAGGCAGAAGAGCAGCTGCAGCATAATTCAATATAAAAACTAATTTATTGAAAGGAGTATACTTGGAAGTGCCTGCTGGATGTCATACAGTGCTGTGGTGTATGTATCAAGCAGTCATTGTCCACTATTTCATTTTGTCCAGTGTAAGCAGAGAGAATATAAGATGATATTGCAAGATACTGTATTGTATTTACAGAAAGGCAACCTGAGGGACAACTACAGCTGCCTGCAGTATATCTACCAGCCTTCTATGTAATCCATTTTGCATAATCTAATTTGTATGTTATTTTACATATTTTCAGAGTTCATGTTATGCTTTATTAGCTGTCAATTCAGAATTTATTGTCACTTTTTTTAAGAATGAAAAGCATATGAGAACGTTTTGTTTCTGCACTGATAAGATTATTTATTATTTAATTCAGTGGGATCCATGTCTTTTTACAGATACAGATGGCCAAGCCATGTAGCATGTGAGGCTGTGGCCTTATCACCTTTTTGGAAATGTCTTTTAGCCTGTGTACTTTTGAAGAAATATCATTATGTTGTCTAAAGAAATGAGAGTTACATGTGTTGGGATACAGGTTATGAACTTACATATTCTGTATGCTTTAAAGCTGAGCTATAAATTTAATTTTTTTTCTGAAAGGGTATTCTTCTAAGATGCAGGGAACAAACAGGACCACCTTCTATACTTTTCATGGGTATGAATAGGGATATTTTTATTTCTAACAAAATTCAGCCCATTCAAACTGCTTCTGAATTAGAGTAATCTGATTAAAATATTTTGGCTGTTGCTTTAACTGTCTGTTTATCACTAACAAGTCCCAAACCTGCAAGGAAGAAGCAGAGTGATGTTACTGTCCAGAGGAGTCTGGCCTGATACTGACTGAGATACTGTTATTTTTGTCTGCAGTCTGGGTATGGTTATAGCTGTCAAACCAAGCCTGATGGCACAGAACCAAACTTGCTCTTTCTATTCAGGCCTGAAACCCTTTCTCTGGAAGGGAAGAAAGAGATCAAACTTTATTTGTTCATAAAAGGTGACTTTCTGGTGACTGTAAAGGAATCCGGTGGAAAGAAATATGACCTTAGCAACTAGCCTGGATGTCTGTAATCCAGTATAAAGCAAACTGTTTTCTATACAGTTTCCAGCAGTCCAATTTTATCAGGGAAGGATGCATTGAAAACCAATATCAACCTGTCATGGTTATCAACCTGATCTTGGCTAAATAGATTAAACCCTCTTTGTGTCATTTGATTTGTATGAGGTGAAGTGCTTTGCATGGAGAATTGTTTTCTGTTAGTGGTAATTTTGACTTGCAGAATTGCTGAGACCTAGACGTTCAGTGACTGATCTGCCCTATACAGTGTTATTGAAGAAAGTAGTGTTGCATACTCATCTAAATTTTCCAGGTTAATCTTGAAGCTACATATCAATCACCTGATCTGCAGATGTTGTACGACAGCTGGAGCAATGGGTTTAAGAGTAAGGGATTCTGTTTTCTTTTTTTTTTTTTTTTTTTTCCTTTCTATCACTGGACCATTAAATTATCTTCCACTAGCCCCAGTACTGCATTATGCAGTGCTCTAAAAATTAGGTGCTTTCCAGCCTCGCAGAAGTACCAATGTAGCTTGCAAGGTATTCTGGTGCTGTCTTATGTAAAGGTATGGCTTGCTTTCCTCCCATACTTGTCTCCATCTGGGACTTGGGAAATACTTTCTCAATTAAAGAGTTAAGGCAAGCAGGGAAAGAAAACACTTGCAAGTTTCTGTAGCCCCTAGAAGTCAGTTTGGATTGTTTAGTTGCAGGAATGTAAAGCTTATCTTGAACTTGGGGATCTGGAGAAAAGCCAGAAACTCAAAACACTATTTTAGCAAAACGTCATCAAGAAAAATGGGTTACAGCAGCAATCTTCCAAGGGACAGAGCTCCTTCACCTTCAAAGTGGCACTCTGGAAAGAAATCTTCTCCTGACCTAATTGTATTTTAAAAAAGGTAACAGAACTTTTGGGTTAATTCCTACAGCTTCGTTTTCTAATACTTAAGATGGTATTGCTCAGTTCAGACTGCACAGCAGCAAGAGGGAGTCTCTGTGCCAGCCACAGGTAACAGAGAACACAGTCTGGGTTTTTTGTGGACATAAAGACTAGATCTAACAGATTATTTAAAATCCTATTTTCCCACTGATATGAGCATGGGAGCCAGTGTATGGGCTGTAAGCTAGATCTAGCCCTAACACTTTTAATTACATTAGCCATTCTTAAGTACTTTTATTATGTGCCATGTAAGAAAAACCCTTGGATCAAAGAATTATAGAAAAAAGGTAGAAAGACTAAGCTTATTTGAGCTCTTCATAAGGGCAAAGAGCAAAAGATTTATTAAAATGGAATTCAGATCTACTGCTTGCTTTTTTTTTTTTTTAAATGTAATAAAAATATTATCCACTTGCAGAGGAAATAATCTGCTATTTTTCTCCTGATGTATATTTATGGTTCCAGGGGGTTATGGCTGAACAAGGCTCTGCAAGGTGTCTACAAATTAGGCCAAACTCCACTTCCAAAGCAAATATTTCTAAAGGAAAGTATACTAAGAGTAGTAATCCAAAAAATGAAGAGTATAACAATGAGATAATAACAAGGAAAGAGAGTGTTAAATTATCACAACACATTTCAGACTTGAGACGTGCCTTGCACAAAATTAATGAAAGCTTAGATGTGACATACAGTAGCTTCTCCCCTTTAACCAGGAGAAGGTATTTTGGAAACTGCAGTGTTGGAGTGTGTCCTCTATAGATGATAGTATTGCACTGAATGGCATCATAGGTGTATTTAGTTCTGAGCGCTACAGACTAATTGCAAAGTATTGAGCTGTTGGGTAGGCATCTGAAATGTTTTAACTCAAAATTTGCAGTAGACCCCTTTATTGAGCAAATGGTGAGTGATAGAGGCATTAGATTTATCCCTAGGGTCAAGTGAGAAGGGATTGGCTTCTGCATTCCCTAGTCAGATCTAGTAATTATGTCTGAGATACAGAAACATGTGGTTTACGGTAGGAATCGCTGTATCATTGTCATGAGACTGTGGGTGTACTAAAGACTTTGGAAAAAGATGGAGGAAGTCCACTGTGGAAAATCAGAGAATAACCTGAGCATGTAAAAAGATTCTTCGTTACTTAAATTGAAACTAATTTTTTTCTTTCTTCATGATGGATAGCTAAAAGTATAAGCATGTATGGAGAAATAAGAGTAAAGTGGTTCCTACTGTGAAATACCCTCAATCGAAAAGGACAAAAAACCCAAAGAATTAATGAAGGAGATACTTCCCAGGTCTATGTTACAGCTTGTCTTTTTTTTCAAAATCTGCTTTTCCAGAGGCAACTATTTAAGCTCCTTGAGCATCAAATAGCAATATCCAGCATGTTCCGGTGACTGTGAAGGGCAGCAATGTGCTGCAGGTCGGGGTGTCCTTCACAGGAATACCCCACACTCTGGGGGGTCCAAGTACAAATTATACTTGCCTGCAGCAGCTTGACTGAATGTTTGACTGCAAAAATAGTTCAGACTTCTCAACATTTGCAGTTTAATTCTTTTAAATTTCCCATTATTTTCCTAGTATTTCTTATTAGGGTCCTCCCATGTTGCCATATCACTTAATTTACTCTAGGTTCCCACATCTAAGCCATTTAGAAGCCGAATATGATTTTATCCCCCATATAAAACTTTGTCGGAAGAGGTGTAAAATACATATGGAAAACGTGAATTTGTATTTATGAGGGTTTAATCAAGGTGCTTGCTGTTCTTGTTCGTGTTCAACATTGCTTACTTCCAGCACATAAGAACTGAGTCTGTGGTCTCTGAAGGCCACTGTGACCCCACAGATGAGTTTCTTTCCACCACCAGAGTTGCAGGGAACTTGGAGACAGCAGGAATAAGTCAAGATGATTATTCACCAGGGCCAGAGCAAGCAGTTAGAAAGCTGTAAAACATACCACTGACATGGAGTATTTTAAGAACAGTAAAAAAATTTAAAAAAGCGAAACATAATGGTATTTAAAGTAATGTCTCTTCATGCTGGAAGACAAATGTTTTCCTATAAAACAGGTGGACTAAGACATAAAAAGTTCTCAGTAGAGTTTTCCTGCACTAGGGAAAATATGAGTCTGGTAATTTGCAACAAGTTTTTGTCACTTTGGTTGTGATTTTATAAGGAGAATTTTTAAAAGTAGGGATTATGAAGGCATTCTGTTGTCTCCAAACAGTGTCAAAGTAAATTGAATTTCTGCATCGCATAGTAAGACACAGCTGGGACTCTACTCTTTGCTGGCAGCTCTCACTATATTTTTAGTTGTTGTTCTGAAAACTTGCAGTGGCCTAAGCTGAGTAACCTGGATCACATGTTTAGAAGAAAGAAGAATTTAGGAAACAAGGAAAAGTGCACTGAAAAGGGAAAACATTTTACATATTTCTTATTGTGAAAAATGAGCTTTATAAGAAAAACAATACTCGTAAGTATTTTTGCTCTTTCACAGGAAAAATGATGTTTTAATTTCTGATTCTCAGTAAGATATTGAGTATGTTCCCATTTCTGAACTGATGAAAGAACCTTCATGTCTTCTCAGTTAGCTACATGATCTGTGATGCAACTTCAATGTGTTGTGTCAGTTTTCCCTGTGAGCACTATTTGTCACATCATTTGTCTTATCTTTGTTTCTTTATCTGTCACTAAGATTGGGCTAATTGTTCCTGAAGAATGAAAATAATTCATCTCAGCTGCTCTATGCAAGGCTCGTTTAACTTTTTAGGAAGACAGGTGACCCCTCAGCCCCTTGCTTGTTGGATCAACAACATTAAATTGTTGGTTTTGAAATTGCTGCCATCAAATCTAGCAGCCCAACCTGTGGTTGTCCTCCAAAGAAGGTAGGTGTGGAGCACTCTGGTGTTCATTTCTCCTTGGGCTGACAGTCTACATGGTGGAGATGTAATCCTTCTGCTGCCCCAGAGCTACGTGTATTCACAGTCTTGAAAACCTGGGTCATCAGTCTTTGACCCGCCGAGTGGTATGTGTTTATGCTTGCAGAACTGTTTGCTTCAGCAGAGTTTTACATGTAAATGCTAGTTAACAGGAATGAAAATTGACAGACTGAAACCTCTAAAACCCTTAATAGGAGCAAGGAAGGATTTTGTTGTCTCCTTTTTGGTTTGCGATATATTTATTCAGTTTGGAGTGATTTTGCCGCTTAAAATTTTACATCTTATGCACTGTCAAACATTAACTGACTGAGGATACTTACAAGGAACCTGTTGCCTTGAAATCTAACAATTTCTACCTATTCCTTCATTACCTGAGCATGTGCATTTTTCCATGTACGAGTGCAGTCTTTCTGGTATTCTGCAAGAGAATGTAAAAGCAAAGTTTTCATGTTAAACTTATTGGTTTAGTATTGTTTGATAGCTCTAAGCATCTATGCTTTGCCGCAGCTTAATGTGAAGACATGTTTTAGTGTAGGCTGGTTATTCCAATCATATATTGGATAGTGTTTGAAAGAGCTTTACAAGCACAAATTGTTTTTCTTGCAATTGTCTAAGAAATAAATGCAGTAGTTTTCTGTGAATAATAAATAAAAAGACTACATAATATGCAGAGAAACATAATGGAAAGAGCTTCTTTGCTTAGAGAAACCTGCTGCGTAGTTCAGATTGTTTTAAAAGCAAATTGTGGAGCTCAACAATTGCATTATCCAGTTAGGGATGCCTGTGTCCATCTCGGTATACTGAAGACAGAAAAAACTGCTCCTGCTTGTGCTGTATTGTCTTTAGTGAGGAATATTCCTCCAATTCCTTTATTTCACCATATTTATTTGTCTTTCTTCCTTCCCAGGCATCTTTAGTTTGTGGTAGAAATCATTTTGTATCTTCTGGTTTCTTTCCACAACAATTAGTTCTCTGGTTGTACCTAAAATGATGCTTGTTTGCTAATTCCAGTGGTGTCTGAAGGAGGCAAGAATGGCCTTCTGAGCTGTTAGACTTTGAAATGAAATAGTAAATCAACTGCTGATAAGACATATATATCATATTAAACACAGGGAATCCACCAGAAAATCATTACACTAAAAAGCGACAATTTTGATTGATTAAAATGGTATGGGCTGGATAGTGTTAAATCATAGTGAGTGATGTGACATTACAATTTTACATATCATATTTCTGTCAAGACAATGAAGGTAAAAGGCATTGTCATCAGACGATAACGGACAATAAGAGGAATCCTGATGTTAGATTTATTACTTGGTTTAGATTTAGAAAGAAGTAATTCTTGTCTTGTGCCACTTATCAAATGACTGTAAATTTAGTGATGATGTAAAATTCGAAGGCAGAGCCACTTATAGTTTTGACAAAGTGCCAGCTATAAAGTATTTACTGTTCTCAGTGGTTCTGCCTTGCACACTTAAATATTTATCAGAAACATGAACTCTTCTGATAAATGTTTCTGATCTTTGCTGTGGATTTTTTTTAACATTTAGATTTTTCATCAGAAGCTGATCTCCCATATTTCACAATAGTAACAATCTTTCGCTCTCTTTTAAATTAAAAAAAGTACATTATTTTTTGTAAAGCACATTCTCAGCATATTTATTTCTTAGAATATGAAGTGCATAATATTTACAAGACCACATTCCTTTCATTTTTGATGACCATTTATAGAGGTAATTGGTGTCATGAATGCTAAGGACAGTCATAACTCATATGTGCTTTTCAAAGCAGCAGTCACGGGCCTTGTCACTGCTTGTGTGCTCCTATTGCCTCCTGCTGATAGGTTAAACTTTTTCTTATATTGTTACTGTATTTACTATCCATGCCTGCGGCTGGAAGACCACTGTAACACCCATATTTGTCACCTGTGGCTCTTATCCTCTGCCCAGTTGTCCGCCCCAAGGAGCTTGCAAAGCAAGAGGAGACGTAGTAGGCAAGTGCTGGTTGTGTGTGTCTGATGGAGCCCCTCGAGGCTTCGCTTTTAATATTATTGCGATGGACTTAGTAGAGTGAGACAAGGTGAAAACAACCCAGATATTGAATATCACCGCAGACCTCCAGTCAGTGGTGGAAACGCATAAAAAGAAGCAAGGGCAAAAGCTCTGCAGATGTCGGTGAAAGTGTCTGCCATCACACCTGCCTTCTCAAGGTCTGCCCACGTCCTGAGCTGATGAGAATAACGCCGTGCTTTCATTTATGCTAACTCCCAAATTGGTTTGGGGTGCGAAAGCAACGGCCTAATTTTGGCTTCATTGTGGTGGTGATCCCCCCCCCCCCCCCCCGCCTCCCCTTTCAAGATTTCATTACTGGTTTAGCACAGGATATAAGTGACAGACCATTGCCTTTTATACCAAATGACTACAAAAGTATTTAGCTGCAGAGGATTAATTTTTTTCACATTCATGGTCAGGGAATGTGAGACTGACTTACATTAAATTTCCCATGCCATTTGGCTTTCTGAGGCCTGTGCAGTGAAAATAAAAAAGTTTCCATGGCCTGGATGAATTTCTGATGAATAGATAAGGCTGGGTGCGGAGCAGAGATCTGTGACCCTCTGCAGCTTGCAGTCAGCCACTCCACAGCTTCTTTGACATCAAAGGTTGCAGATTGTTGTGAATGAATAGAGCCCTTGCAAATCGCGTCTGCTAAACACAGAAGAGCTGGGTAGCCGTCATCTTAAAAAACTAAGAGTTTGTGAATTGGGGCAGATTATTAAGGCCTTCTTAAGGTACCTCGGCAGCCTAAATCCTTGGAAACTCTAGCCAAACGTTAGCTCCTCTCTTACAGGCTTCTTTTCTTTCCTCACACATCCAGTGGACGCAGATAGACGTACACTTCATTAAAAGGGAAAACAATAAGGGTACCTCATAATTAAAACTACGGAGCTTTGCAATCTACAGGGTGCCGGAGAAATATTCAGATTTCCCGTAGGAGCCGTAAAATTTTAAAATGACAACTGCACCTCCAGATATTTTTATTTTTGAAAGTAGTTTTAGAGGGCTAGCATTTTCTGTGGGTAGAGGAAAGTGGGAGGATGGAAAGCTGTCTTGTTTCATAGAAGTTTTCTTTTCCTCCTATACGAGCTGATTACTCTAAAAGCATGTTTGTCACAAATGTTATTCTAGGTTGCCACAGGCCTATCTTTGGAGGGCTATAGTTGAGGTCTTTGTGATCCTGTAGCAAGAATTTAAGGGTTTTTGAGCATTCCAGTGGCCTGCCTGTGCTTTGCCTATTCTGACCAGTATGTTCTGGATTTAAACAGAACATTCATCCCATCACCAATGTGAATGAAGATACTCCTGAAGTTAAAAAAAAAAAAAAAAAAAAAGTCTTTTCTATAATGGACTGTCATGAAACTAATTTCTTCTATTCTTGACCATTTTATGCAGAACCACATGACAAAAAATAAACAAATGAATGCACTGCTTTCGCGACAATCAGTGCCAGTTCTTCCAAAGCTTTAAATGGGGAAAAAGTTACGTCTTTTGCTCATGAATTTACACACTCTGTAAGCTTTGCTCATTTTGGTAAGTCACTCAAAGGAAATTCTATTTGTTCTGCTGATGCTGTGGCATGGATTGCGTTTGACCTCGGGTGCACCGCCTATGCCAGTTTGCAGTTCTCCCCATTTTTTTTCAGAAAGCCTCATCCCGAGCGGCACTGGCACCCTGTCCTCCCTGCTCCCCAGGAGAAAAATCAGTCTGTCGGCATGCAACAGCCTGGGCTCTCCCCGTCCTGGACGCTGGATGTCACTGCAGGACCGGGGACGCGGCGGCGGCGGAGCATCCTCCTGCGGGTCCTGCTGCCTCCCCGGACAGAAGCGGCGGGGACAGGGTCCGGGATGCAGCTGAATGCGGGGAGGTGTTTGTCTGTCTTGGAAACGGTGAATTCCAGGACATGGCAAACGCAACAAAAGCAGATTTCCAATGGAAAGAATCTTTTTTGATTCGCATTTTGAGGTAACTGCTTTTTTAGGTCCCAGAGCCTTTTACAGCACTTGCTCAGGTAAAATCAAAAGTACAAATTATGGGGTACTAATGTGTTTATTTACTGTAATGTTCAGTACAGTCAAATACAAGACTTGGGGCTTTGCTAATTTTTAAACTTCATCTACAGTTTTTTACCAAAAGTCAAACAAGCTGATCTCAGTTTGTAACATTTTATTTTATTTTATTTTATTTTATTTTATTTTATTTTATTTTATTTTATTTTATTTTATTTTATTTTATTTTATTTTATTTTTTTATTTTATTTTATTTTATTTTATTTTATTTTATTTTATTTTGTTTTATTTTGTTTTATTTTGTTTTATTTTGTTTTATTTTGTTTTATTTTATTTTATTTTATTTTATTTTATTTTATTTTATTTTATTTTATTTTATTTTGTTTTGTTTTGTTTTGTTTTGTTTTGTTTTATTATTTTATTTCTTTTTCATATATTCTCCACTTTTCACTTTCCATCCCTTCATGTATCTTTTTTATCTATATTTCCCATCACCAAAACTCACTGTCACTCACTCTTTAGGCACATTTTCAGTATTTAAAAACCCCTCTTCATTCTTTTCTACTTTTCTTCCTAACTCTTTCCTTTTTCCCCCGTTCTGTTTCTGGATGCAGCATGACCTTTAGACTTTGTTTTTTTAAGCCGGATTCTCTTTTCTGTCATGTTCCTCTTCACTCCGTTGTGTTAAACATTTTACTCTGCCCACCTTTTTCCATGGTTCATCCAACTACAATCTCCCTTCCTCTTCCTCCCCCCTCGCTTTTCTTTTCCTGTCTTACTCCTGTTTTTTGTTCCCTCTGAATGCCATCTTTTCTCATTATTTTTTCTTATCTGTTTTGTCCCTTTATTCTTCTGTCTCGGTCAGCTGAACTCTCCCCATCCTTACTGCACATCTCTTTGAAAAAGTACATGTGTACTTTTGGACTCTATTTTTCTCCTCAGTTCAGGGACAAGGGGAAAAGGAGATGCAATGACAGACCACTGCCCAGCCACGGATTTTTGCCACTGCAGTCAGATCTGGCTTTGGCTGCAGTTAGGTACTGAAAAATTGTGGTTCCAAGTACAGCTGGTAGAGTAATGTCTTACAGCCCGGACTGTGAATTCAGTCTCCTTTGCTTACTGCTTGCTCTCTAAGTTGATTCTGTTTTTCTCTCAAAGACTTTTTTATTCCTTGTTTTTAACTGTGGAGTGTAGACAGGAACATACATCGTGTATGCACCAAATGAACTCAGTCAATTTAAGTGGTTGAAACTCAATAATCAGTAGGCATCAGAGTGAACATACGACACAGAGACAGGTGAAAACAGCAGGGACACCCAGTTATGAGTGAAAAAATGCTTCTTCAGGAGATTTCATACTACTCTCCCAGAACTGATTGCTCAGTTCTGAGCCTCATTTAAGACGTATAAAGTATCTTCAAAAGACCTAAGCCTGGAAGCTGAAATTTCAAACTCTAATGGGAGCTAACAGTGTGTGAGTAAATAAAAACCTTGGCTTTACAGCCTCTAACCTATGTTCCAACAATCTCTTCCCTTGCTAACATCTTTCTATGCTGCAAGTGCTAAATAGTTTTCTTTCAAGCTGATTAATCAATGTTATAATCACTAGTCTAAACTAATAAAAATGATTTCCAACATCTGCCCAGCATGGATTTCATTGTTTCTTATGGTGTCTGTAGAGAACGTTCAAGCCTGAGAGCTTGCACATTATTTCCAAACATATCAAATCATTAGGCCAACTCCCCCTGCAACCTTGGTTATCTCCTCTTTAGACCATCATTGCTACAATACCACTAATATTTGCTTATTTATAACTTCATGTAGAACAGTTTGGACATAATCTTTTACGTCTACAGGCTCTTTACTAAATTTTTTATTTTAGCTATTTGTTCTTTATTAATTGGGATTGCTGATTAGCCTCTAGCACAAGGCATTGTTTTTGCTCACCCGCCAGACAACCGATCAGACAATGAAAGATTAATGCGTACAAATAATTCAGCTGTGCTCACAGAACGGGCGAGTGAGTTGCAACACATAAGGGTACAGCTCCATTCCCATCCCGTTTGAAGACTTAATGGGTGAACACCTCCTTCTCTTCCTTTGTCGTGCCCCTCAATGGAAAGCATTGCAGCTCTTCGGCTTCTTGTCATTCATGTAAATGTTTTTAGCTCAAAGAAGGGTTTTTTTCGGCATTGCCAGTGTTTATCAGAAGAGCCCTTGTTAGGGTGAGGATACTGGACCAGACAGAAGCTAGAATCGGCTGTATCAGAGTACAAATATGCAGTATAGAATAAATTGCCCTCTCAAGATGAAATAGTGTTAACCTTGTGTCCTGAAACCCAAGATTTTCCTCCTTCCAACAATCTTTCCCTTAGTGTTTATTATGGTGGCTCTTGGTCCTTTTACAGACCATTTAAATATTAACTTTTTTGACTCCCAGTAACATCGTCTGCTGCTATTGCAGCAGCTCCAGCTTCTGGGTGGGTTGTCCTTGAAGTTCAGTGGTACAGCTGCGACAGGCAGTCTACCATCGATCGTTTTTTGGGCACTGTAGCAACAACCCCACCTCGAGCACTGCTGCACGGCGAATGGCACACGCGCTCAACTGAATGTAAAATGAAATTAAGGCTCCGGTTTTTAAGTGTTTCTGATTAGCGCAGTGATGTAGCCCAAAGAGTCCCAAAGGCAGAATCGCCAGTGAAGTAAATCTATCTTAATTAATATATTGCAGGTAGACCAACTGTAAATTTGGATTACACTGGAAGCATACTTTTTTGATGTACTAGACTCATAAAACGATAATAGGACCGTGCAGGGGCTGGCGTATTCCCACTTGCTGCTCTCTCTCTTGGCTCAGCAGGCTGCTAGCCACCCATAATTAAGGCAAATAAACTCTACTATCTTTGACATTGTTTTAGGTGTGTTTGTTGTTGCTAAAGCAACACGGTGTGGTTCGGTGGGACTTGGCAGAGAAGCCTGACCAGGCACTGCAAGACATAAGGGTGTAAGACATAGCTCACTCTTAACTCAGGACACCTTGACGTGCAACTACGAGGTAAATTCAGAAAAGAGGTTAAAAGAAGATGCCAAGACTCCTCCAGCTGTGAAACAGCCCCTTTTCCTCTTTCCCCCCTCTTTTTCTTTCTCTCTCTCCCCTTCTCCCTCCCTCCCTCCCCCTTGCTCTGGCTCCCCTCCCCAGCCTGCAGCTGGTAATAGTTTATGGGGCATGTTGCTGTGTTAATACCTTGTTAAGGCTGTTTCAGCTGCTGGGTCTTTGAGAGGTCAGTGTCAGGACTGTTTTACTGTGAACCCTTGATGTGCAGGGTAAAGCCGGGGACAGGTAGAGCTTCCACCCTCTCACACCGTGGGGAGCCGAGCTGCCGCAGGCACCCCCTCCTGCAGCGCCGCGCCGCTGGCAGCACGGGCAATAAAAAATAATATGTTCCTGGTCAAAAGTAATTAGGGCAACTTAAAGAAGCACTTATATTAATGGACTAGACATAACATCACCGGGGTTGCTGGGTATTTCTCAATTCAGCTTGGTAAGGCTGCAGGTGTTAAAGAGCTGTTGAATGCTGTTGTCTGTGCAGTTCTGGCAGGTAGCAAAAATCATTCTGCAGCTCGTAAAATAAAAGTGAAAATAGGAGCACACGATTAAAAATGTAGAATGTTAGTATAGTTGTACTTCTGGCATTACATCACTGGTGTCTGAGTCTGCCGGGCTTCTAGCAGAAGCAGATAGTATTAGGGATACGCCAATGGCTGGTTTGGAAAAGGCAGGATTGAGATGTCATTTCTCAGTTTAGGAAAATGTTTTCTACTTTCTAATAGAAGTTGTTTGAAAAAATATATACGACTTAGACTGTGAGAAAGAAAGAAAAGAAAAATCTATTTTAGAGGCCAAATGCAAAAAACCTCTGCTTTACACTAGTAGTATTTCTAGCACAGAGGGGAAAAAAAGGTGACTCAAAACACAGCATTTTACCTTCTTTCTTTTTCTGGTTAGTTTTAACACGCAGGTTGAATGGTCAATTTTTGCACTCAATTGGTTGCGAGGTTAATCATAGGCCAGGCATATTTATGGTTTTGTAATACCAGCTTTATTTACTGGCTCTGCCTACATTTTTTAAGATCTGTTTATTTCATAATACATAATTACAGAAAATTAATTCTCATTAGTTATTTATTAATGACATGAGAACCAGTGTAACATTTATATCCTGTTCAGTGTATGCACGCATACCCTGAAAGGTAGGAATGCAAACAACACTCAAAAGTAGGGACCAGGATCTCTGAAAATCTTTTACTGGGTCTGGTTTTAATTGTGATACAAATCAATATTTCACTTTCAGAAATGGAGCTGGAAATATAGATCAGATATAGTCACACATTTTACAAATTTATGTTTCCCTTCTATTTTCCTAACTTCATGGTTTTCATTGAAACTGCTTTATTTCATCACGCAACTGTCCCAGCTATGCATATCATCCTTTCACGAGAAAGGAAAGGTGTAATCACCTTAATATGAACATAATGTACTACTTCACTTTCTGCTAAATACACGTGAGATATAAGTTAATTCGGCAGCAAAAATACAACCCTGGCCTAGACCCTGTGAGGAAAATGCAAATTCTGAGAGATAAGCCTGGCAGTGTCCTCTGAACCCCCGCAAACGTCGGCTCAAATCCTATGCAATCAAAATATATTCTGCTTCTAGGGGTGGGCAGAGAAAATACTGAAATTTGCTGAACGGCATGAACATCAGCAGTACTGGGCAATCTCCATTAGAAAGCATTTGGTTACTGGATATCTGCAAGCACACCCGCCAAAACAAGGTTATGGGTGGTCTTTGAGCCTCATGAATCTTGTCGGAAATTAACAGGCGAAATCATTATTTTTGCGGTATGAAGAAGCTAAAAAATTGCAGTAAATTCTAGTGCTTCCTATGGTAGTCCATTTGGAGATAGAAGAAGGGGATTAGGCAGAGAAAGCCTGCTAGTTTTTCTCATTGTTGATCGAATTGTTAGCACAGGAAGAGAGGAAGAGAAACACATATGCCTCAGTAGTACATATTTGACAGGTTGCAGTAAAAATTGATGCTTTCATTCTTCTTTGAGAGTCCATTCAAGCTGTGGTGTTGCCGCTGAACCTAGTTTTCTGTAATTTTAGACATTTGGTACATCTTTTTTTAAAGGAATTTCAAAGGCATGAAGCAAAGCTGTAAATATGACTTGCATTGCATTTGCAGTGGATCAAGTACCTGCTGCAGATCAAGTAGGTGAATGTGCAAATGATTTGCATTTAGAAGCTTTTCTGGTTATTTACTCATGCTTTTGTATGATTGATACGTGAAAACTAGGCTCATGACTGTACAATTATATTTCTGCAAAACTGTCTTCTGCCTCTCCCTCTTCTGTGGTTTGGAAGTTAGGTTTTGATGCTATAGTTAGTTACAGTTCAAAAAGACAGGTTTTCTCATGTTCTGCTTTAGAAAATGTATATCAGAGCAATGACAAAGTACTTCCTTGTACAGTTAGTCTCATTCTGGTGGTCTTTTGTCTATCGCAAACTATCTTCCACATTAATCTCTTGTCAATTTGTCAATTCCTCTTCCACTATTTCTTCTACTGCATGAACACGACCTCCTCCAGAGCTATTTAGAACACTCTGTGGTCCCTCCCTTGTCTATCATCACCAGTGATGATACTGGATGGGATGAGTGGGATTAGCTTAAATGGAAGGGGTTAAAAAAAAAAAAAAAAAAGAATCACCACAACACTTTTTGAGACTGGAAGTTTAGACTGAAAAAGATAAGGAAGGGGCAAAATGATGTACATAGCCCCCTTTTTATATTTTGGAAGAACAATTTAAGAGAGCAGCAGCTAGAAAGGTAATGCGGAAAGGTGATGAGGAATAAAACTGGTTAAGGCCTGAGTAGACAAAAACAAGCGTTGCTGTTGCCTAAAGTGCTCATCCTTCCAAACCTTCCCATTCAATCAGCAAGAGAAGACAGAACTATAGATAACCTTGGTAATAACATCTGTTCAGGATGGATGTCAAAGAATTGTAACTGGAGGAGCTGCAAATGCTAAAATAGCTGAGTCCTGCTGGAGGTATGCCAACAAATGATAATGTGGCAGTCTCTTCAAGAATTAATATTCTTCAGGCACTAAGCTGTCCTTGTCTTGTACATCAGGTCTGGTGGCTAAAATGCTCTATCTCCCAAGACAAGACTGCATCAAGTAGATAATGTGTATGTGGCCAGAGAGGTCAAATAATCACTTTCTGTGCCTTCTCATCAGCTTGCTTTTCTCCTGAATCTGGCAATTAAATAATTTTGTATCTCAGAAATGACCATTTTTATGTTCATTCACTCAGTTAAAATAGGTGGGTTTTAACACAGTTTGAGCATGGTATTTTGGTTGCAAACTGGAATGACTCCAACGATGTGATACATTTTTTAACCACGAACAGAGGAAATGGTTGCTGTTTAACTCCTTTACTGTTATGAAAATTTTACTGGAAAAATTTTGAACTGTTACTAGAATTTGCTTCCTCTGAAACTGATATAGTGTCACTGACAAAGTTATGATGGTCTTGAGTGATGTTAGGAATGCTCTGGAAAATTATTCTGAACACAAAGAAAGTGCAAGAGGTGGACTACTTTTTGAGCATAAAACTGGGAATTGTGTGCTTAACTTCTGATTTACTCTGTCACTACTTTAGAAAAGTCATTAGAACACTAGACAATAAGTCAGTGAGCCTAGATTTCTCTAGAAAGGAGAATGTGTACTAACTAGAGCTAAACAGAGACTAGAATTCCTATCCTCTGGAAATTAAAAATAGTACCATTCAGAACTGCAACAAAAGTGACATTTTGAAATTTTCCATGTAATGAAAATTCTGACATTTTGCTTAGAAAAGGTCAGAGTGACATTTCATTGTGAAATACTGAGAGTGTTTCTGAGGTTTCTTGGGTCATCTCCAATCACCTGCCAGGTAGAAACACAAGGATTTGGGAGTCCCATGTAGCATGATGCTCCTGGGGTGCTGGTATCTGCAGCATGTATCTGCTGATGTCTTGGAGGTGTGGTATCTGCAGCATCCTGCCTGACAGGTTGCCATGAGGCCAGATGGACAGGGTGATGGGACACCAGGAAGATTCTTCTGAGTTTCATTGGGATTTAGAAACAACCAACATGTTTTCACCAAACATCTTGATTTTGTTAAAATTAGTATTTTAGAAAATCAGGAAGAAAACCTTAACTGCCTGTATTTGTAAAGTGTTTTGCTATCTGTGAGTAAACAATCTTGTAAACCAGCTGAAGATCCTTATCCTTTCTCATTTTCTGATCATGTTAAACATTATAGAATCATCTCAGAATCACAGAATGGTTTGGGTTGGATGGGACCTTAAAGATCATCTAGTTCCAACCCCTCTGCCATGGGCAGGGACACCTTCTGCTAGAAGAACAACATGGCATTGTTTTTTTAAGACAAATAGAGAAGTACAGGCTTTATATTTTTTTTTCTTTTAAACTGTAGGTGATTTTACATTGGCTCAGTCATTCTGTGGCTAAATTATCTTCTCTTGGGCCCACCATTACCTGGTGGTTGCTTTACCCTTTAGTTTCTTCTCTTTTTTTGCCAGTTGTGGCATACAGTATATTTGGGATAATTCCAGAGGTTTAAGAGCTTCTCTTCCCATCTGCTTCATGAAACTGTGCAGTCTGAATCAGTACTGCCATCTGGGTAAGAATATGATCTTCTGATGGAATGGAATAATTTTATGTAAACTACGATGAATACATTATATGAATGGGAGACAGAGATGTCAATGAAAATCTAGCCCCACCCTTTGATCAGGGAAATCTTTCCCTGGCTAGAGCAACTAAGCCATTTCCCGTTCAGGTTGTTGGGTATTAACTCTTCCAGTGAGCTGTGCTTTCACTTGTAGTCCTGGAAACTACAAAATGGAAGTTATAAGGATGCAAGAACTGCAAATATGATCTATTTATGGTGGACCTATACATGCAACATCCCATCAGAAGCAATGTGGCAGTTGGTAGGTATTACATCCTCTCCAGGACACTGATGTCAAACATTTACAGTAGAATTCAGTTCTGATTCGAGGCAGAGGTCTTCTGCCTTTTTGTAGACTTTTCCTGACTTTCTGTAAATTGCAGTGGAGAAGACTAGCAGAATATCCATGTTCTGCCCTCAGCAGAGTCCCAGGGAACTTCATGACCTTATTTTTTGTCTTATGTTCCCAACCTTCCTTCCTGCCAAGCAAGGAACTGTGAATATAGGACGTGCTTGATTCCCAGGGTACTTGATCCTCCTCTTCCTATTGCAGAAATGTGCCTAACATTTCCAAGAACCAACTTATATTTTAGCCCATGAGTGAAGGTGAAATGTGTGAAAATAAGTGCTGGTCCTGGTCCAGCCCTTTGATAGTCCATGAGACTGATTTCAGTGTACCTGATTTAGACTATTATACAACAGCTAAGCTCCACCTGAAGGACCAGATATCTTTGTGAACAAAATGAATTCTTCCATTCTCTAACTTCCACAATTTTTTGGTGGTGAAATTAATGCTAATAAAGGTCTTCTAAATTATTTTGGTAAAAAGCATTATAATATAGATAAGGTCCAGAGAAGAACTTAATAGAAAATCAAACACTTAGTTTTCTGCTGAAGAAAAATGTTTATGTATCTATTATCTATACATTCTAATACTGTCCCGGTTTTATTGTGTTACTTGAACATTTTCAAAATTCTTTGTTATTTAATATATACAGCACGTGCTATATAATATTAGGTTTATTGATGGGGAGAATAATTGGCAATAGTTTGGCTTGATTACCCTGGTTTAGCAAGTAATAGTCTCGACTGGCTAAAGGATTACAAAATGATCAAATAATCTTATTTAGGTAATTCTTTTGCTTCTAAGGATATGTAACTGCAGTAATTTTGCAGGTTGTGAACTGCTGTCTTCATAGAATATGCTTCAAGAATTTCTGAATCAAACCAGCACAGAAATTTTAAGGAATTGCAAAAAGTTATGTCATAAAAAGTTTTGCGTTCTTTTACTTACAGTACAAAATCAGCCTTATTTAAGTTAATTGAAGAACAAGAATTGAAAATAAATCATGGAGAGGAAGTAAGCTAGAGATAATAAAAATATTAAGAGTGGAAAATGATGGATGGTGAGGAGACAACCACCCCCTCCAATTATGTCAAAATAGTTATTTATACTGGCCTTCTATATTTTCACAGTGATATTAGCAGCACTTACCCAGAGAACTGAAGGAGTACTCAGCTCATTACCAAAACCCATAGAGGCTTTGCATGCATTTGCACATCACTTTCTACTTGGGAGAGATGTAAGAATGCTTCTGGAGATGTGATATAGTCATTTTGTTTTCTGTAACCTTGCCTAAAAATGCACCAGACTATTCTGCAGCAAAAGATAAATCAAGCAAACAAATGAAAAAAAAAAAAAAAAAAAAATCCCGTTGCCTTTTTTAGAGAAGCCTCATTGATTAGTTTTAGGTATCTCTGAAGCAAGGAGATCTTGCACAAATGTTACCTCATCGTGCCTATGGGCTGGCTATTCAAGTAGAACAAGGTAAAACAAGAAAACAAAACAATTTACAGCATAGGAATTGATTTCTGGAACTACACGCATGCATTCCCTTGTGCTTTCTGGGGAAACGGTGAGGAGTTTCCTTTGGTAACTCAGAGACCTGTGCGTAGGCTGCTTTGATAGCACTGCTGACTTCAGTGAATTGGGATCCACAGAAACTTCAGCTCCCTTTCAACTCCCTTGAGCTACAGAAACCTGTTGGGTAGTTCTGCTGGAGCACATTTGCTCTATGATATCTGCTAAAGCTATTTAGAGCTACAAGGGAAATTACAGCTGGTGACTAGAAGAGGTTTGAAGGAGAAAGTGTCTGTTATCCAGATATATAAATTCTTCTTCCATTCTCGCAGAGGAGGTGACTTTCTGACCAGGAACTGGAGCAGCTGTTCCCAGTCCAGTGACAGCCTGGGAAGCGCAGCCTTGTGAGGGTACCCAGGCTGCCTGGAGAGTGACTTCAGAGCTGGCTGGCTTCGAGCTGAGCATCTGCCCGAAGAGTCCCAAAAGCTGGAAGCTGTAGTCTGCTTCTCACTTAGAAACCTAGTTAATCCTTCATCAGCCTTCCTTTAGTCAAGTAACACTGTTATGCTCCAGAGCATTTAAATAAAAATTGTAAAGTCCTGACTGCTTAGTAATTTCATTAACCCATTTACCCTTCTGTGAGGGGTGTGAGGGGGTTGATGTGAGACAGGGGAAGAGGACGCTGCTATTGCTCCTTGAGACTGTCATAATTTATAGGCAGTACAGAATGAGTTCATAATTTAAAACTTTAAATAGAGTAAATTCTGCAGGTTTCAGACTAATGGCTTTGAACATGTGATACAATAGATGGTGAACCGCATAGGTGTGTGCTTTGTGGTGCGATAGCTACCCAAAAGCACACACTTGTGGAATCCATTATGGGACTTGGACAAAAAAAAAAAAAAACAAACCAGGAATCATAGAATCACAGTCTGGTTTGGGTTGGAAGGGACCTGAAATATCATCCAGTCCCACCCCCCTGCCCTGGGCAGGGACACCTTCCACTAGCCCAGGTTGCCCGAAGCCCCGTCCAACCTGGCCTTGAACCCTTCCAGGGAGGGGGCAGCCACAGCTTCTCTGGGCAACCTGTGCCAGTGTAATGGACAGATGTGCAACAGAACCCCTCCTGACTTTCTCTCCTCTCTTCTGCTTGCAATCACACCCTAGAGGGATTAGGAGTTAAAAAAAATACAGCAGGATGGCCACTTCAAATTTATTTTCCCCTACCTGAGTGTTTTCTGAAAATAATAGTTCTGTTTTATTCTCTTTGAAGAAATCACAATGTAGAGGAGATTTTATGAAAGGTATTTAAAGTTAGTCTGACTTTCTGGTGAAGGAGTTTTGTATTTGAAAATTGGCTGACTGTTCGTGGAGTGACCAGGGAGTGTAATCTGGAACAGTTTCCATGTGTCGTTGCTGCTAACGTTCGGTAAGTATTAGAAAAATTTTTCTTCTTGGCAGAAAATGACAGAATTGTTCACTTGGCACAGGACACACTAAATGCCCAGCAAGCAACTACCAGTATAGATTCAGTAAGGAATATTAGAGCTGATATTTTAGCATTATTCTGATGCCAAAAGCAAATGTGAATATCTTCAGTGCTGAGACATCACTAGTGATCCAAAGGGACTTTGATTTTGTCTCTATGCCAGCCTAGAAGGGGTCAGATTTAGCAGGAGTAGGAGTAAAAAAAAATGTGGAATAGTGAGAGGAAATTGCATGAACTCCAAATGCCTATCATTCAAATTATTTTGACAATAACCCAGACTGGGCAGATGATACACAAGAGAAAATACTTCCTTACACAGAGGAGCTGATTTCTTGCAGAGAACAGATTACATGATTCCTGGAAGGTTTGAATTATGATAATTCAGCATCAGACAAAATATCTGAAGTTCTTTTTAATGTTAGAAAGAATTCTGCAGAAAAGCATAAAACTTAAAATGGAAGAAATTTGCCTTCTGTTTCCAAGATAAGAATGTTCCTGAAAAGCTTATATTATATATTTATTAGCAGAGAGTTCACAGATGGCTTCCCTAGCAGTTCACTTTGCAGACACACATTGCTGACTTCATGAGCTAATAGAAAGAAAACCCTTTTTCTGCATACCTAGCCTATAGTGGTTAGATTTACTAGAGAATGATGCACATAATCCCCATATATAAACCAGTCAAGGGATATTTTCTGCAAGCTTAAGTGCCTCATATGATTTTTTTTTTTTTTTTTTTCCTCCCCCAACTGAAGGCTAGTAACTTTGGCTTACAAGATTACTGAGCTTTGTGTTCTAGTTCTTGCCATTAATTCATTCCAGAACTGGTAAAATGCAGGGTGCTGGTGTATATTTTTCTCTCCAATTCTTTGGTGAATGAATGTCCTCTTCTCTACACCAGAAGCTATGATCTCAGCAAGGATGTTCCTCATCGCACTGGGAGAAGTAAATAGTGGAGTACATGATTTAATTCGTCATCCTTCCCCATTTGTCTGAAAAAAGCAGAGGCATCTGCGTTGTATTTTAGGGCCAGAACATCAGCTGGAATAAATCAGCAGAGCTCTGGTGGCTTCACATGGTTTCAAGAGACACAAGTGGTAGTCCACGAAACAAACAGAAACCGGATTTGTTGCAAATCAGTTCTACCATACTGAAAGAACGTAATAGCTGAAGAAGTAATGTGCTGATGAGGAGACAAAGGCCTGTAAGTTTGCATGGTTACCTTAGGAGTTATCAGACACATCTGATGCAAGCCCATTTTTTGAGTAGTATGAGATTTTCACTTTAATTGGAGCTATTATTTGCAGGCCGAAGTTTTGCTAATGGAGGAAGGGAAAAAGGTGTGATGCATCATATCAGAAGGAGATAAGGATCTTTATAAAGGAAGGCATAGAAGGACAGAAGCATAATTAAACTGGACTGACTGTGGAGGTCATGATGGAATAACAGGTATCAAAGGATGCAAAAGCATAGAAGCGTTGGCATGGTGACTGGGAGGCACTTTAGTATTAAATATAGTACATTTCAGATGAAAACAGAATAGCAGCCTGATCACAAATAGTGTTGGATTTTCAGTGATTCACAATACCAAAACATAAATTAAACCCTTCGTTTTCTGCAGTACTAAATCAAAATTTTGTTTTCAGCTAGATATAACTTTTTATGATTTTATAGATTTTGAGGTTTGTAATGACTACTGTTACCTCCTATATATCACAGGGCAATGCTTTCCATCAGGGTACTCTTACCAGTTTCACCTACAGTCATTTAAAAAGTAGATACCTGTTTTCTTTTAAACCATCACAGTTTCTTTATTGTTATTGTTATATTATTGTGCCTAGTTAGAAGATCCTATGCTCCATCCTCCAATTTGGACAGTATTTCAGTGATCTCTGAAGGCCAGGGAGGAGTTATGTAAAAAACCTGCCTTTAATACACACGGTATATATGGTTTTTTTGTTGTTTCTAAACAGTATTTTGAAAATAGCTTTTTATAGCTCTGGTGACTTTGAAAGCTTTGTTTTCTTAAAGAACACGCATGATAAAATAGAGACCTGTTCATCCATCTGTGAAGCACAAAAAAGAAAATTGGCAAAGTGACCAAATCTCTCTTTTACCTGATATCAGTTCTCAACGGTCTTTATAAATTTACTGAAAGTCTGGTTGGGAGACAAAGCTTGTGATGTGCTCTCTGCACCAAATTTTTTATTTCAAACCATGACAGCCTAGTTAGTCAAATTTAGGACTCCATTTTAAGTGGGCAGTCTAGCTCCCGGGTATTTACTGACTATCGTTACAGTAAAGTTCAGCTACAAAAAAAAAAAAAGTAGTCTTATCTAGGCAAACTTTGAGATCTTTGTGTGTGTTAATGATACTTAATCTCTATTTGCATGCTGGTGAGTTGGGCTGCAGCTGGCTTGAATTCTTCATAGACAAGACAAAATGCATAGACTCTGTAGGTTTAGCAGGATGTTATATCTGCACCCAGAGGACTCCCACTGCAGTTGACTCCTTAGAACTGTAGTGCTTTGCTGAAAATGGAGTCAATCAAGGTTTTCACTGTGGAGGTGCTGTAAGAGTGATATTTCAGCATAAATCATTGCTGTCATTGTTCATTTCTCTTCTGGACAGCCAGAAAAGTTTCTATGTTGCATTTACAAAAACTTATATCCTTCATAATATTATTTTCCTTGTCCATGGATGTTTGTGTTTGTGTCTATGTGCATCCATGAAAAATCTGTCCAAATAGCTCTTTGTTGCCTTTTTCACACTAGTGTTCTTTATTGGGACTCTCCTGAGTATTTGAAGCGATATTCCTTCAACAAGGATATGTTGTAACTAGTTGTATTGGGTTTGTGTGGCAAGGTTTGGGTAGCAGGGTGGGTTACAGCAGTGGCTTCTGTGAGAAGCTGCTAGAAGCTTCCCCCATGTCTGACAGAGCCAACGCCAGCCGGCTCCATGATGGACCTGCTGCTGGCCAAAACCCAGCCCATGAGTCACAGTGGTAGTGCCTCCGGGATAATGCATTTTAAAAGTGGAAAAAAACCCTGCTCCATGGCAGCTGGAGAGACGAGTGAGAATATGTGAGAGAAACAACTGTGCAGACCTCAAGTTCAGTAAGGAAGGAAGGGGAGGAGGTGCTTCAGGTGCCACAGCAGAGACTCCCCTGCAGCCTGTGGTGCAGCCCATGGTCACACAGATGTGCCCTGCAACCATGGAGATCCGTGGTGGAGCAGAGACCCACCTGCAGTCTGGGAAGAGCCCCACGCTGGAGCAGGGGGATGTGCCCAAGGAGTCTGTGACCCTGTGGGAAGCCCACCCTGGAACAGGCTCCTGGCAGGAGCTGTGGCCCCATGGAGAGAGGAGCCCAGGCTGGAGCAGGTTTGCTGGCAGGACTTGTGACCCCGTGGGGGACCCACGCTGGAGCAGATCGGGGGGAACTGCAGCCCATGGGAAGGACTGACATCAGAGAAGTTTGTGGAGGACTGTCTTTCTTGGGAGGGAACCCACGCTGGAGCAGGATAAGAGTGTGAGGAGTCATCCCCTGAGGAGGAAGGAGCAGTAGAGACAACGGGTGAGGAACTGACCACAACACCCATCCTGTCCTCCTGCACCACCAGGGCAGAGGAGGGAGAGAAATCAGGAGTGAAGTTGAGCCCGGGAAGAAGGGAGGGGTGAGGGGAAGGTGTTTGAAGACTTTGTTTTATTTCTCATTACCCTACTCTGATTTGATTGGTGGTAAATTAAACTTATTTCCCCACGTCAAGTCTGTTTTGCCTGTGATGGTAATTGGTGAGTGATCCTTCCCTGTGCTTATCTCAACCCACAAGCCTTTTGTTATATTTTCTCTCCCTTGTCCAGCTGTGGAGAGGAGTGATAGAGCGGCTTTGGCGGGCACATGGAGTCCAGCCAGGGTCAACCCACCACACTAGCATCAGGTCAGCTCCGTCTGTTTAGATATGAAAGGCAGCTGCTTCATTGCACCCTTACAAATTATTGACAAGGCCTGTGCTTAGCTTCCAAGCTCACTTGGGATGTCTCTGAGTCCTATTTTTGTGCCTAGTTTCTCCTTCCTAGCTCTCTCCTTGCCTGAGTGAGTTTGGTTAAACCTGTTAACTCCTGTGATATAAATATTAAAGTACATTTAACTTTCAAATATTCTCCACTGTGGTGTTTCCTCAAAAAAAACCCGCACAAACCTCTGATCCAATCTTCTCTTTCTTTTTTTTTTTTTCTTTTTAAGTAGGCTTTTTTGTTCCTCCTTCAATGTGCAGATGTTGTTTTTCTTATCGTATCATGTGTGATAATGACATTTTCAGCTCTAGAGTACACAAGTGTGGGGCTTATACAGTGTGTTTACATTTGATAGGGAAGAGAATTCCATGTAACTGAAGTATTGTAAAATTGATTTTCCCTCTGTCTCCAGGTATTCTTCCTTCTTTTTAAAGCTAACTTACTCTCTGATGCTAAACCAATTTGTAGGCACAAAATCTGACAGCAGAAGGCTTTAATATAGTAATATGTACATTTATTTTGTATCTAAATAGACAGATAGATTAGGTGTCTATCTAATCGACATAGATAGGTATGTTGTGAAGGTGTTTTAGTCCTTTTTTTACATTTGTAACCATGAGGTGGTTATTTTCTTACATGTTTATGGGATAATTCAGGTTGAAGGGATCTTAAGAAGTATCTGTTCCAACCTCCTGTTCAAAAAAACAGCTGTAACGTCAAAAGTGCGGGGGGCTTTATCTAGTCATGTCTTGAAAACCTCCAAGGGTGGAAACCATACAACCTCTCTTGGACACGTGTTACACAGCTTGACTGTCCTTGTGGTGCAAGATATTTCCTTATATCCAGCTGGAACCTCTCTTGCTTCAGTTTATACCCATTGCCTCTCATCCTCCTACCATGGACCATTCCATGATAAATTTCATGATTCCTCTGATAATGTCCAAGAGGTACTGGAAGGCTGTTATTAGGCTACTCTAAGCCCACACTCTTCTCCAGGCTGAATAAGCCTGGTTCCCTCAGCCTGTCCTCACAGGACATGTGCTCCATCCAGCCCCTGATTTGGTGGTCCTCCACTGAATGCACTCTACTTTAGTCAACATTATTCTTTCATTGTGGCACACAAATCTGGGTATAATATTCCAGATGTGGTCTAACAAGTGCTGAGGAGGAGAAACAGTCACTTCCTTGATCTGTTGGCTATGCTGCTGTGAACACTGCACAGGAGACAGTAGGCTTGCTTTGTTGCTGGGGCACACTGTTGACTCACATTCAGCTTGCTGTTTGCCAGGATCCCCAGATCCTTTTCAGCAGAGCTGCTTGCTGGCCAGTCAGCTGCCAGCCTGTACTGGTGCAAGGGATTCTTCCTTTCCACATGAGGGACTGCATTTGTCCTTGCTGAATTTCACAGGATTTCTATAGGCTGTTAAATCCATCCTGTCTTAAGTGTCTTTGTATGATGGCCCTGTCCTCAAGCTTATCATCTAGTCCCACCAATTTGGTGTCATCTGCAGCCTTGAAGAGGGTGCAGTCCACTGCCTCCTCCAGGCCATTGATAAAGGTGTTGAACAGCACAAGTCTCAGAAGTTAGCACTGCGGTACTCCTTTTGTTATTAACATCCAGGTAGAACATAACCCATTAATGAACACCCTCTGAGCCCAACCTCAAGCCAAACTTCTGGTTTTCTACCTACCCAGATCACAGCATCCTAACCTGGAATGCAAGAGTACTGTGGGAGACAGTGTTGAAAGCCTTCGAAAGCTGGGTTGAATGACATCCACTGCTCTCCTGTCATCCGTCATCCAGTCACTTTGCCATAGCAAGCAAGCAGGTTGATCTGGCATAATTTATCCCTGGTAAATCCATGCTGTTGTTCCCAGTCACCTTATCCTCTGTAGCAGGACCAAAAATGTGTTCCATGAGATTTTGTTCAATGATTTTCTTGACTATCTGAGGCTGACTGACCCTGAAGGTCCCCTTTTTTGGTCTTTTTTGAAGAAGGCCATGATGTTTGCCCATCTCCAGTTGTCAGGGATATTCCCTGATCTCCATCAACTTTCAAAGATGATAGAGAGTGGCCTTGCAAGGGCATCAGCCAGTTCTCTCCACTTTCTCTTGGATGCATCTTGTCTAGACCCATGGATTTGTATGGATGAGGTTCTCTACAGTAATCCCTGACTTGACCCCATCCACAGCTCTTAGTTCTTCTTCCCGAACCCTGTCTCTAAGCATAGAGGCCTGGGAGACCTTGATGGTGATAACTGAGGCAAAGAAGGCATTGAGTACCTCAACCTCATCTGTGTCTGCTCTTGGAAATCACCCACTCCGTTTAGCAGTGTCCCCACTATTTCCTTGTTCAGCAGTCTACTGCTGATGTAAAGTAGAAACTCTTCTTTTTGCCTTTGAAACTCCTTTCAAGTCTCCAGTTAAGCTGGGGGGTTTTCACAACAATATCCTAATATCATGCCCAGGTAATGTTTCCAAATTTCTTCTCTGTAGCCAGTCCCTGATTCATCCTCCTGTATGCTGCACCTTCGCACTGGAGCTCTGTCATGAGTTACCCACCAAGGTAGCCTGGTCTCATTACTTCTGTACTTCTTTTCCAGAGTATTGAGTTAGACTGTTCTTGCCCTTGAAGTTTGCTCTCCTTAAAGACCTATGTCTTTCCTGAGCTCTTCTTTCTTCTTCCCAGGACCGACACATCCAATAACACTACTGACATTTCTTGTTGCAGACCCACAATGGGATTTGTGGTATACCTTATTGAGCAAATGACTTTTGCCTTGTTTACAAGTGATTTCTTGTATTACTTGTTATGTGAATGTCAGGTTTTAAAATGTAATAATCACTTAACATCATCTGAACCTTAATATTCCCTGGCTGAGAAGGCACTGAAGCTATGTGCAAATAAAACGTGTTCATGCTGCCTAATTCCTATCAGAGTTACGGCACTGTTCCACAGTATCTCTGCTGGATGAACCAGAACTGGCACATCCATTGATTTCTACCAGCTGTTTTCTGCCAATTCCAGTTCCTGACAGGTAGCAAGCTGTGTAGCTGGCAGCAAAGAATCTCAAACAGTTCAAATATGCCCCAGGGAGGGCAATTGCTTACCCTAAGCCCATCAAGGAATCGCTATTATGCTTCGCAAGATACATATACATTCACCACATCTGTCTCCTATTATTTGTACTCCAAACTGACAAAGGACTGAGATAAACACGTGCTTTTGTAATACTGTGCAAGAACAAGGTGCTTGTAAAAGACAAACGTTGTAGACATCTTGGTGAATAATTTCATAATGAAACTTCTTTTGTATATTCTGTGAAATGTTTCTGTAGCTGATCTATACTTTAACTATAAAAGACCAAATCATCCATTTAAATACCAAGACAGCTTATTCAAGTACTTTAAATCTAAATTTGTTCATTTTCATCTGGTGCTTTGACAGTCTCACAACATAGTACAAGCAGCCTTAATCTGGGGACCTGCTGCCTTCTTCAGTTCCTTTTTGATTTCTCTGAGAGCTATCCTCACAAAGTTTGAACCAACCAGAGGATGCTGTAAAATGCTTTCTTAAACGTTAGTGGATTTGGAGCAAGCCACCATAGCTTGACAAGCTACCTCTCCTCAGATGAACCGTTCACCTGACCATGTTCAGGCTCCTAGCTCGTTTCAAACGGAAAGAGCTTTGCCTTTGCTTTTGCTTTTGTAATGAGGTAAACCCATCCACATTAGTCATTATCACAGGTCAGATGATAAGAGGTAAAATTTTAATCCATGACAGCACAGTTGCTTGTGATTCCCTGTTCTTCTCTGTGTTGCAAGTAAAAGTGAGGTAATAAACTTGGAAGATGTTTTGTGCCCACAGCTATTCTGGAAGTGAATAAGAGGTGAAGGATGAATAGTACTCTACAAACGGAGATTTATTTGGTAAAGCAGAGACATGTTCTGGTGGAAATATTAATATGTCTCTGTGGGAGAGCTTATTTTGGTAGTAGTCTTACAGGTCTCAAAACCTGTCCAATGAATGCACTTTTAAGATCTTGAATCAGTTGACAGCCATTAGTATAAATTCCTGCTTTGTCTCCAACCCAATATTACAGTACAAGATCAGGCATTTGCAATAGAAATATGCAGGTGCCTTCTATCTAATAAGATGGTGCTGGATCTAGCAGGTCAATATCTGGTATTATGCAGAAGAAAGACATTCGGGAAGCTGCCTGTTGGCTTCATTTAGAGCTGTTCATGTTCAGAGGCCCAGCATTTGTAAGTAATGTGGATTTTTTTTTTCTTTTTTTCCTTTATTTTTTATTTTTTTCTTGAAGACTAAGCAGAGAGTACAGATGCTCACTTTGTAAATGATTTGGAGTGACAGGGGTTTAGTGTAGCCCTGCAGTTACTGACCTGAAGCATTCATGATTCTGTGCCTTAAGCAAGAAGGAATAAATTATTCTACTACCTTTCACTGTCATTTTAAATCTGTAAAGGAACTGTGCAGTATAAAAACTTTAAGACTGTGATTCTATTGTTAACATATGATTTCTTTAAATGAGCTGTCAAAGATTAAAACAAGCTGTTGCCCAGTGCAAGTGTTGTTATTATTTTTTCAATCAGAAACCAATAAAACATTTTATAATGGGATTCTAAAGTGTATTTGTTAATTACAGTGATCATATAGTCTTTCAAATGCTAATGGTCTGACTCAAATTTCACTTTGTTTAGTTGTGTTAGAAGTTATGATTAAAGAATGGTATAGCTTTATAGTTGTTTTACTGCCATCTGTGTGCACCAGGCAATAACTATGTACAGATGGTTGTGATTCAGAGACAGGTTGCCACATGCAAAAAAAGTATGTTTCAGTTATTTTAATAAGATTTATTGCAGCAGTCACAGTTAAATGCTTGAACCTTAATGATAATTGCTACTAATCCTTCAAGAAAAATGATCAGAGTTCAGTAAACCACAAGGAGCAGATTTTGCTGTAAACTTCAGAAACATCTCACCGCAAAGGTATGATTCATATTTTCATTTTGTGTTTGCTCCCCCTCCCTTTTCTTTCTTGATCATTTATTCTTATACCTTTACTCTTGCAGTATTTGGTATGAAAAGACAAGAGATCATTCTTTCATCCTCTGTTTTCCTTCCCAGGTATCAATACTTATTTACGTTGAAACATTTTGAGGCTCCCGAAGTAATTAATATAAATAAATGGGAACAAATCTGATAGTAAAACCAGATGGTATCTACAGAACTCTCAGTTCCTTTGTATTAGTGACTGGGCCACGTTCAAACCCAAAACATGGCCTTTTGCTTCCATTTCAATGCCTGTAGCAGTGATTTGGATTCTGCATTTGGGCTGGCATCTTACATCTGTACTTGACTTCTTCACTCAGTAGTCACTTCCAAAATATGATAGTCCAAGCCAAGACTTAGAGAACCTTTGTAGTATCCTCAGGATTTGCAGACTGATACCCCGTGTGAACTGACAAGCTGAAGAAAGTCCTGTGTGTGGCCTCTTGAGAGTATAGCTAGAATATGAGTTTGTGCCTAAGAGGTTTCTTCAGCCTAAACACTTCAGCGCTCCAAGAGGGCCAGTTCTTCCCCTTGTTTTTTAGCTTAGATTATTCTTTACCTTTTATGGATGGTGAGATTTTCAGCTAAATGCATGTATGCATGAGCATGTACAAATTGTGTGTGCGCGTGTGCAGGGAGGTACATGCATATATGTAGATATAGGTGTATGTATATATGTAATGTATATATAGAGTATACCATCCTAATAACAGATGGACTTAAATAAGCATGTTTCTGTTTTCAGAAACTATTCTTGATTTTTTTCTTTCAATATGATTCCTCAGTTGGTTTTAATTTAGACTGGTACCTTTTTTTTTGTGGTTGGAACAAGATCTGGCATAAAACTGATAGAGAGAATCACATGAGAGCCAGAAAAGGTCAGGAGTCCAGAAAAGTTATGTCAATTCACTTTTATGTTCCTGTGATAGTTCAGTTTTCGCTTGTGATGTTACGGAAATTTGGAATTATAATGCATATATGTATGATAGAAAAAGTGCATAGATACTAGACATCCATCTTGAAGATTCCAGGGAGAAATATGATCATTGTCACATGATTTTTCTGCTCGCTGTTGGTGTTGAGTTTGTTCTGCAAACTCTTGTCACCAGCTATGCCGTGAATTGCCATAAGCAGTCACAGAGAAATCGCAGCTACTGTGGCCCTATTTTTTACTAGGAGCTGCTATACCCTTAGTATCAAGTCGTTCAGTATCAATCTATTTTGCAAAGTAGTGGTTTTGTTAGCGTCTAAACTCTAATATAATGAAAATAATTGGAGTAGCATGTAAAAGAAGGATGTTTTCCTTTTCCTCCTTCTTGTGTGTGACCTCTTTTGTGAGACTCTCTTGCTTTGTGGATGAATTTCAGAACTAGAAATAAAAAAAAAAAAAAAAAAGAAAAAAAAAAAAAAAGAAAAAAAAAGGGGGCAGCAAAAAATGACCTTTTCTCTCATCTTTCTGTATCTTGTGAAATACAGTTTTGCAGTGCCCCAAGGTGAGGAAGGTTGTCACTTTTTGTCTGTGTGCATTATTGTTCTCTACCACCATAAAGTTGCATTTAAGGGGAAGGGTGCTAAATCTTATTTTCACTCAAGGCTGTGATGAAACAGACTGAGAAGCCACCTCAGTTTCTGGATTGTTGACTTTCTTGTTGCTGGTTAAAAAACCCAATTACTAAAGAGGAAATTTTTAGCAGTGTTCTGCCAGCTTACAAAATTAAATGTTTACAGGTACTTTGGGCTCTAGAATAATTCTTCTGAAATGCTCAGTTTCATTAAGAGTAGTAACCATTTTATGCTTCTTTTTCGGACTGAGAATATTTAAAGAAATGTCTTAATGATGGGTATTGAAACCACTTAGACAATGGTTTCCTAGGTATTTTAATACCGTACACCATTTTTTATTAAAGATTATCCCTTGGATGAAAACTTAATGCATTGTTTCGCTGACACCTGTGACTGTTTAAATTAAAAAGCAATATTAAGAAAGTGTTTAAACACTCTTTGAACCCTCTAAAGGCATACCTGAAGCCGCTGGTGACTGAAGCAGCTTCAAGTAAAGGATGGCAGAGTGCAGATCAGTCTTAGAGCTGCCTTATGGTTTTTGCCACCTGCCAGCATCTTCCAAAAGCTACTCCTGTAGTTAATGAGAGGTTTGGTTTTCCAGTCTGGAGAGGTGGGGAGGAGCATGGAGTGGAGGAAGAGAAGAATGCTGACCCTGCCAGGATTCCCAAGTGCCCAGGAGTTAGATCATTTTTATGGCTGCTTTGTGCCATTGAGCTATGCATAGAAGCTGGAAAATGCCAAAGAAATGGCCTTGAGCTCCATGAGGAGTAAATGGTAAAACTGTGCTGCTGCGTTTCCTTGGCCTCTGCACGACGTGCTGCAGATCAGCAGATCTGGTGGTAGCAACCACGTGAAGCAGGCTACGCTTTGCACTAGGGTTAGCTGTGCCATTAGGAGACCCATTATCAGAAAGTTGCGGAAACACTGACTGGCCGACTGGAAATTTCTAACCATGCTGGCAATTGATCTTAAAGTCATATTCTAACCAGGAATATTTACACAGTTTTAAATGAGCACGCAGGGGCTCCAGAGAAGAACTGTATCCCTTTCTGTCCTAGCCTTACCTGCTGTGTGTCTGTCTCTATGTACAATAGTCTATAAATATGTGTGAGCATCTGTTACTGTATTCCTTCCCGTCTTCCCTCCACAAGCCAAGATTTCCATAGTCTGCTGCCATGGCACTTGTATATGACATTTTGAATGCATGAAGTGCAAAAGCATGACATTTTGAATTAGAAATTAATTTAACAAACGTGTCTGTGGAAAAACGTTTGGATCCTCAAAATTTGTCAAATGATATTTTGAAAAGTTGAAAAGAAATTTCACAAAATGAACTGAGGAAAGTTTAATGCAAAAGTTAAGGGGAAAAATCTTCACCACTTGAGAGGCATTGTAAGCCTAACAGAGAGGACATGAATCTGATGAACGACATTAGGCAAGTCACTACTTAGTGCTGCTGTTTCATTTCTATTTTCCTGTTTAAACTCTTTCTGGGGAAAGACACTCACAGTAGGGAATCTCCAATGGTAGCCCAGTCTCAGTTGCAAACTTGTTTGCAGTGGTGCCTGCAGACTAAGGTAGTATAAGTAATAATTATTTACTATTTCTGAGTTGCTGCAGCAAGTTAAAAATAAGTTAGTTGAGGATGGGCAAAGTTGTCAAATTATGTAAGTATGCAGATGGAAATGATTTGCAAATTCAATTGGCTTGCAACAAAAATCGATGCAAATAAGTACATATATTTAGTTATACCACATGTCACATAGAAGCTCAAGGCTGGTGACCTTGGTTATTAGATTGGCCTGTTCTAGATTGAATAAAAACTAAGGCAATCCTGCATGCTATTTTAAGTGTTAATTTTTTGCACTTTTTAAAAATGAAATTTTGGAAGGGACTAAATTATATGAACAAGTTCAAAGCTCAAAAGTGGCTGCCAGTCCTGTTTTCAGATCCACAAAAAAGGAGGCTAATATTGTGCTAAGGCCTTATTAAGACCATCAAGCTTCCTGCTACTTGCCAGATTGGGGCCAAATGGTGGCAGCAGGTAAGGAAAATAGATACAAAGCTTACATGTTAGGTGGTACCAGAGGTTTTTCTTCACATCTTGAAAGCAGACAGTATTTCTGCCTCTTCCTGGGACTGTCAATGTGCCCCACTCTAAGAAGGTCTCTAACCACCCTGGGATGGCAACAAATGGATTTGGCCTCTTCACTACTGAAAACATAGGGAAGCAGTTCTCTGAGAGTCAGAAAGCATCTCTGCTTCTCTCTCTAAGAGGCAGAGATTAGGAAGAATAAGATCTATTGTGTAGCTACTCTTTCAATCTTTTTTTTCTTTTTTTTCTGTAACTTGGGATTTCACAATGTGTTTTGGAATAAAGAGTTTTGATGAGATCATTAAGGTTTTTTCACATTGGCTGACTTCTTTGGTGGAGGTCTTCTCCCAGGCTTCTGCACATTCCTCTGCATTGCCATGAATTGTTCTGTCACACCGTGGTCTGACATTTGATGCATGTGTAACATCAGCATCCCTCATTATTGCACAATGTACAGTGGAATAATATATTCATGTTTATTAATTTAAAATCCTGTTTGCTATGAGCAGTAATATCACTTAGCTACAGTCATTTTCCACTTCATTTGGTATCCTACTAATTTTAACTGCATGAGACTATTTGCTAGTCTGGCAGCTGAACCTTATATCTTCTTTGTGTTTCTTTTTAATTAAAATAACTTTTGTTAAAAGTACTGATGGAAGCATGTAAGATTTTAATATCTGATCCTTCTGAGATCTCCTAATCTTAACCTGAACATTTGCTTTGTCTCTGTACACAAACTCTATGTACTTCACAAACTGTCACCTCTGCAGGAGCTCTGCTGCTCCTTTTAATTTCCTTTAACATCAAAGTTTCCTCTTTATTTTCCTGCTCCCAGACTCAGTCACAGAATCACAGAGTGGTTGAGGTTGGAAGGGACTGCTGGAGGTCATCTGGTCAAGCAGGGCCACCTAGAGCAGATTGCCCACAACCATGTCCAGGTGGCCTTCGAATATCTCCAAAGATGGAGACTTCATGACCTCTCTGGGCAACATGTGCCAGTGCTTGGACACCCTCACAGTGAAAAGTGTTTCCTGATGTTCAGATGGAGTCTCCTGTGTTTCAGTGTGTGCCCATTGCCTCTGGTCCTGGAACTGGACACCACTGCAGAAAGCCTCACCTCATCCTCTTTGCACCCTCTCTCCAGCTATTTATATACATGGATAAAATCTCCCTGAGCCTCCTGAACAGTCCCAACTCTCTCATAGGATAGATGCTCCAGTCCCTTTCTCATCTTGATGACCATTCATTGGACTTTGTCCAGTCTGCCCATGTCTCTCTCATACTGGTGAACCCAGAACTGGCCCCAGTGCTCCTGTCCAGCCACCAGTGTACTTCTGGTTCATGTGTGCCTACTTTTGCTACCCTCCTTTTGTATTTCTGTCATTTGTGTTGTCTTCAAACTATTTTCTGTTTGTTCTAAGCAAACCATACAGTGAGACTGAAGAGCCTGGAAGTCTTCTAGAGCCTATGATGTGGACACTAGAAATTGACATGAAGGTGGGAAGAAGAAAAAAGGCCAAGAAAACCTATATAGAGACAGAAGAATGGTTTTATTATAGGACAAGCAAGCGATTTCAGTACATTAGATCTTGAGAAAATATATATGCCAATGCAAATTGCAAAATGTATACAGAAACTTGCAAATTTTTCTTTTTTTTTTTTTTTACTCACCAAGTTCTTTTCATCTCTGCTTTTCCCCTCCAGCCTAGCTCTTATCCGTATGTCATCAAGTAAAAGTTTATACTTGTACCACAATTAAGCACTTTTGAAGCATTTAAAATGCCAATATTTCAAGGTATTTGACAATTGAGTGCTTTTAGCTTCACCAACAATCTTACTAGAGGAAGAAGTGTTCATTTTTAAAAATGGTATCAGAGGCAAAGAGAAGCTGTATGTTGCCAAAAGTTAAAACAGTAAGCACTATGACAAAGAATTGCAAATAACCTATAGCTCTGAATTCCTCTGAGCCAAGAAATTAAATGATTCTTTTCTGCTAAACTTATTAGAGGTAAGCATCCTGACTTCTGTTTTAAGAAAAAAGTACTTAAACAGGGTCACATAGAGATCAAAAACCAAGCTCATTAAGTGTGGAAACTGGAGCAGACTGCTCTGCATGTTCAGGAGGTATAAGCATTCCAGAAAGGTACAAATTCATACAATCTCTCTGTGTAACAGCTACCCAGAGAGTCCTGCTATTTCTTGTTTTCATTCTTCTTCTCTATTGCATCTCTGTGGTATGGTATTAACTTTCTGGGTTGTGGCTATTCTCCAGGACTTGCAAAACTACTTCTGTTCCTCAGACTCATTTCTTTATGCCCGATCCTATTTACCTGGTTCTCTCTCATCCTTTTTTTTTTGCATATTCACAAAGAGTCTTAAGATCTGATTTGGTGTATTAAAACTGAATATCTGCATAGATAAAATTACCAAGGCCTTTTTAATCCTGAAGATGGCATTAATGACAATTTGCTATGGTTGTTTTTGCAGTCTTGGAGGGGTTGAAGTTCTTCTACTTTTTCTTTGGTGAGTCCATTTTAAATCCACCTGCCGCTGTCATTGTGATCAAAACATTATTTGGGTTCAGCCATTTTCTCCACAGGATACTCCATCCCCCTCATCTCTGTTGTCGATGCTGTCTTCTTCCACTTTATCAAGAGTTTATCCTTTTGCTGACCTTCCCATATCATGCCATCTTCCAGTTCTTTTTCTGGTTTTGCACTGTAATTTTTTTAAAGTCTTAAAGTCTCTGCACAGTTGTGTTTGGACCAGCCTATCAGATCTCATTGCTTAGCCTTTATTTCTAGGTTCCTTTAACTTTTCCAGTTCTTATTTGGGTCCTTTGAGGTTTCTTCAGGGCCCCCCACAATATATTCCCTGGTTTTGTAAGCCAAAACCTTCTGTCTCCTTGTTTCTTCAGAAGACACATATCCCTTCCTATCCAAGAGCTATCAGTCAAAAGATTTCTTTGTCCCATGATAGCATAAAACAGGAAATGAGAAAAGAATCCAGACAAGAAAATCAAATAACATGTAGTTGAGCTAACAGGAAACATGAACGATTTCAATAAATTGTGTAAGTTTACTGTTCTAAGGTCTTCTCTTCTTGCCCTGCTCTACCTCGTTGTTTTCATCTGGGTGACAATATAAAATTAGGTCATAAACTCTTCCTGGCAGGGACGGCATCTTTTATTTGTTTTTTAATGCACCTAGCACAGCATGTAAATAACCACATTGTAAAACATGTAGAGTTTTGGTTATGTTTTTGTTTTTCAAGAAACTTCCAAAAGAATCATGAATAATGTAAGGCTTTATTTCGGCTCCTAATTTTGAACTGGCTGTAAAATCTCATCTGTTCAAGTCTGCTTTCATTACTTTTAAAGTTATCTATAAATGTCTTTGTGTTGCAACAATTGTCATTGTTTTTGGACTACTCAGAAATCTTTTTGTAATAGATCAACTTTAGCAGATTTTTGTCATAATACAGAACACATTTAGCAAATTCTGGTTTTACAAAAAAGCCACTGAAACGCTACTAAGTGAAAATGACTTTTCACTAGTTGATACAGCCATTTATTCTTAAAAAGGCTGTTATCATGAGCATAGGGACAAGAAATTGGAAGGGACCACCTCCTTGTCCGTATATATTTCCACCCATTTTTCTTGTACATTATTTTGGAATTCATTAGCATAACCAGCTACGGTGATGCACAGGAGATAACCAAGAATATAGGTCTGATCTGTGGTAGTGTGGACCCATGGACTGATGGTGATAAGAAGCACTTTATTAACTTGAAGTCTGGAGGAAAAGGTGGATCGAGCCATTCTGTATTTGCATTGTTGGAACCTGCCATGGTAGACTGAACATCTGGCTCCTTCAAGTAAACTTGTTTATCTTTTGGACAGATGGTCATTCTCAGTGTTGTTGTCATTACCTAATAGAAATAATGTTTCAGTGAGAGGTGAAAGGTGAATAAAAACAATAGCATAGACTCTACTAATAGACTAAAGATGGCTCTGAAGGTGGCTCTGAAGTGATTCCTGCTTCTAGTAATGAAAGCAAAGCACGTTGTCATAGAAATATACGTGGGAAGCCAAAAAGGGCATCTCAATATGTATTTTTCGGGCATTGGGTTTCAGAAGAGACTGCCAACAATCCAGAAAAGAAGGGAGAGAAGAGAGGCAGAAGAAAATTTGAGGCCACCATCCATGATTTAGGGAGAGTCTTTCTTTTTTTTTATGGAAAAAAAATTATCACATTGTACTATCTTAAATGAATGCTCTGTTACATCCTTCCTTCATAGCAATTCCTGTTTTTCACACACTCTGTCTTTCTTGATAGTTTCCCCTGTTTTAGTTAAGTACATTTATTCATTTTAAGATGAATAAAGACTTACATTTTCATTGCTGTGAACAACTGGTTGAAAAAGACATATTTAGTAAAAAATATAATAGAACTACAAGTTGTTTCTTTATTCTTCCACAAAGCTCAAATAAAAGTTTTACCTGATTCCTGATTGACCATTCAAAATTAGGTATTTCAAAGAAAACTATGGTAATTGAAAAGCTTGGGATTTAAGAGGAACGGGGATGGAGTTTCAAATTAACAGGGAAAATGTGTGCAACATCCGTGACAGTATTTCACTGAGTGCTCTGTAAAACTCAGTTTGCTGGTCACCTGAGGTGGCTGTCGTAAAGGGGTCGTCACTTTCAACCGAAAGCCATGTCTCAGGTGATGCTTCCAGAGAGGATGTTTACTGATAATGATACTTGTTTTACGAACTACAGTATTATTTCTAAAGGTGAGTAGGTCTGATTTAATCTGCTTTGATTTATAGTTTAATCTATTAAATATGGAGATATTCAAGTATCCCCAAATGGAAATGGAAAAATATCAAAAGGCAGCCTTGTGGCTGGCCAACTGGATGGTTAAATATTTGGGCATTTTGTGGGAAATTTTGTTCTTCATAGCTTTCCATTGCAAATACATTCAATATGGACTGACGTTGAATTTCCAAGGAAAGGAAGCCTTAAGCATTTTAAGGCATGTGCAGTGCCATTGCATATCTGTAGTTAACTTATACTGCAAATAGTAAAGCTGATATTTAATATTTGGCTTTATTCCAACTTCTGAGAGAAAAATCAGGGGAGATTACAGCCTTAAATTCCAAATTACAAGTTTTTTGTTGTTTTTCTTTTTTTTTCTTTTTTTTCTGTGTACTTCCACACACCCATATTCTAAAGGATAAGTTTATGAAATAATTCACACTGATAAAGTAGCCCAAGAGGCTTGAGTACTCTTAATAAGCTTTGTATATCAGTATGCATTATATTACACAAAGCATCCAAATCTTTTGGCTGTTACAACTGAAACACACATTCTGCTTAGAATATTTCTGTTTAAAAGGTTTATAGGGCTTTCTCTTTCTTCCCCTCCTCCCATCCCTTTTCTCATTTATACTCTGTGCTTGAGGCTTCTTAAGGCAAGCTGAGAGAATAATCTGCTCACTTCTAATTAATTTCAATGGGAACTGTGTGGCTAAATCCCTTAGTTTGAAAATATCAACCAGTTTTCCACCTTCACAGACTTTCCTCTGTAGTTAAAGAGACTTAATTTGTCTTTGCCCTAACCTTGCACCTACTCGGTACTTGTGTAAGTAACTCCACAAGGCAGAGAGCAACAAAAAACAGGCCCAAAGGGAACTGAAGAGATTAAGATTTTTATGGGTAGAGTAGATTTGGTGTGATTGCACTGCTTGACTTTTCTCTACAGCACATCTATTCTGGAAGTTACTAGCAGGAAATAAATATTTTGGGTTTTTGACGTGTTTTGAACAATGGAAGGAAGGTCACAACCGATTGTCATTTATTTAGGTATTTTTAAAGCAAAGAAAGCACAAGACAAAATATGCAGAAATGCCAGCACATTTAGTAAAATTTTTTGGTCGTTTTCATAGTCACTGTGGTTTTTTTCTTCTTCTTCTTCTTTCCCCACGTTTTTAATCCCCACCTTCAAGTCTAAAAAGAAAACAGCATGGCTCTGATCCACGCTACTTCAACATTCAGTGGGAGGAAGAAAGACCATCAGCCATCGAAAGTAAAGTCCCCAAACATCTCACAGTCTGGAGGAGAGTCTTTATCTGAAGGAGAGTCTTTATCTGAGTGGCAGAAGTAGGGAAGGTTTTGCCTCGGCTGGGTAGGTTTTTTTGCTGTGTCATTTCTGGTATAAACCACTGTTACATCTTGAAACTGCCTCTCTGAGAAGACTCTTGCAGTTTGGAGCTAAGATTGTAATTTTCTCATCTGATGAATGGATTCATTTTTTGTCCTTTTATGGGGAAAAATTTCAAAAGTGTCTGAACAATGTAGAAGCCTAAATCCCATCGAATGTCACTTGGAATAAAATTATCAAAAGCTCTTTTATTCTTAGAGCTTATACTTGTCAGATGCACAATCTGCCATGGCTGTCACAAATCATCTCTTCTAGACCCATTTTCACTTCTAATTTCCTAATAGAAAAAAAGAGTAACTTAAAAGATCAGAGCAGCAGAATATAGTCCATCTTATTTAATGCAGGGGTAAGCCGGGCAGGAAATAGTGTGTTTTGCTAGGTAGACCGCACACAGCTATTCAGCTCTAATACGTTAAAAGATATTCTTTTGGACCACTTGACCTTTTTGTTATGCAGATATTCTTGCAAGAGTATTGTGGCAAATTGAATTTGCCTTGACACTCCCGCTCCATTCTGGCAAAATGACACAAAATCCATACTGTACCCATTAATGTCAGACTAACACATACTTGTTGCTGCAGGTTTTACTGTTATTGCTATTCCCTCAGCTCTCCTTTGCACCCCAAGGTACGTGCCTAAAAGTATGTGCACTTTATGACTCGTAAGATATATTTGGCCCGCGCATAGACAAAAGTAAACAGTTAGAAAGGAAAATGGTGGTCGAAATGGCCTGCATCGGCCAGAATGCCCGTCTCTGTTCCTCTGTGGCATCCAGAGGTGCCACAATCTCTGGATCAGCTGTGTGCACCATCACCTCCCCTCCGCAGGGCTCTCCTGGCTGCCACCTTCCCTTTCAGGACGGACAAGAGCCGTGCGTCCGCTAGTTTAGGAGCAAACAGCCCAGCTTTGCATTGCAACAAATATGTTTTGAACCCAGACTGCCTTCCTAACTGGTAAAAACTACTTTCTCTGGAGAAATTAACTTCCTCAGGCACAGATAAGCTAGTAGGTTCAAAGTGCTCTTGGATAATGTGCAACCATTCACTGTGAGATTAATCTGTCACATTCATAGTCAGATTTTGATTGTTAGTATGTTGTGTTGTGAGAAAATTTTCTGGTTCTTCTTGTTTATTGGCTACAAAGTCTAGTTTCAAAACGAATTTTTTTTTTTTTTTTTTTTGGTCAATATTCTGAAGCTTATCTACTTAACATTGCCCAGCAAAAATAGCTGCCTGCATGTTTATTGATAACATAATGTAATGAATGTCTATTTATCAGCTGAGTCTCCTAATACGACCAAATGCTTTATCTGTTACTTATTGTTCCATTTTCTTTACATTATCTTCAATTTCTGTAGATTTGGGCAAAAATAAGTCTGTGCAAAAGCTTTAGGGGAAAGATTTGATGTCTCAGTGTTTTCAGAAAAGGTGATATAAAACATAGAAAACATTTTATAAAGGGATTAGAAAAGAACTCCTAATACTCTGGAAAGTATTGTGCAATCTGGATTCTTACCTCTGCAGCTGAGATATTTCAAAACAAAACCAGTAATATAGTTCCTTAACAATTTGTTAGTTATTATTTGTGAAATAAGTCATTTTACATTACTAGAGAAAGATAAGATAATTTACAAAATAATGAGGTAAAGCAGATGACTGTTTTCACCATTGCTTACAGGGAGTTAATAGTACTGTTTTTCAGTATCACTGAAGTGGTAGATCATGAGCATTTATATGCACCAAATAACTAAATGCATATATTCAAATAAATGAATGCCAACAGGCATAGGACTAGCTAAGCATCTGGTTACTTTATGTGCAAGCCTAATTTCTCCACACAAACATGATGATTTTGGGGGATTTTTTTTTAATGCAGAAACCAAGTGAACTGGTTTAGCAATATAATCTCTGGCCTTACTGCGTTATAAGAGCATATACTACTTTCTTAGTCAACAAAAATGTCAACTTCTGTTGAATTTTGCATTTGAATATAGGTGTTCTAGCATTTATGTGGATTGGTTAAACTGTGAAGGACGCTGCCTGATCCTGGGAATATCGTGTTAGAATTTGCCTCATATTTTTCAATTTTTGATTTATCAATAGAGTTATACACTTGATTCCAAAACACAAAGTTTCCTTCTTAGTATGCCCTCCTAAATTACTTTTCATATTCAAGATAACAATAAGGATACTCCATTCTGATTAACGCTGAGCGGTAATTAACTCTTCCCCAGAAACCGTATGTGCAAACAGGAGCACCTAAGGATGTGTGTGAACTGGTCCATGCTTGAGAGCACAGCTAGAAATAACTCATAGAAATTTAGTAATTTAAAATGTATTTAAGTGTTTAGTTAATATGTTATTAATATTTATTTAGTATTAAGACTGTCAGGCCAAGAATCTCCGTAAAATTTGTATGCCACAAAGAATTTCTATAATTGGTCTATAAGCAGTAGAACTTTTTATTAAGTATTTATACATACAATTTGAATACTAAGACTAGATCATAATACAACTTATTTAAACCAGATAAATACGGAAAAAACACTCTTGTTGCCACAACAGAGAGATGGAAAGAGAGTTTAGAGGTTCTTCTTAGAGATCTAAACTAAAGAGAGTTTAGATTATACTCTCTTGACCTCAGTATTCCTCTTCTGGGCAGGAATGGACAGGAACAATTTGAAGTTGATCTCTACTTCTCACCTGATCTGACAGATGAAAGAGATGTATATGAAATGATAACAACTCGAGATCGCATTACAGCTCCACCAAGGGATGTGTACAGCAACGCATACTGTACATCTGTAATGAAAATTCAGCTTTTCATCTGTGCCAGGGAGAAAATTTTCCGATATTTTTTGCTAACACCCCCCCGCCCCCCGCAAAACCCTGATCAAGAAAACCTGGGACGTGTGATAAAGCACTGTGCTAGTGTATGCACACAACATTTTCCTGTTGATCAGGCTGGTGTAAACCCAGGATGAAGGATGCACAACAAAATGGGAATTACTCAGCTGTAATGTACTCAACAGCAAATTAAATACAGCATGTGTTTTACAGAGCTGTGCCTGAGCTTTCAGCTTACCCTGGCCAGCATGTAGCCCACCCTGCAGGTATTTGATAAAGAATGGGGGAACATGCAGAACTTCTTCCCTGCAGCACTTAACAGAGTGCACAATGAATGCAGTGGGCTGTGTGGGATTTTGCAGCATGTGGAGGCTGATCCCAGAGCAATCAAAGTGAAGAATAGTGGATGGCTCTTCTTTTTGGTATTAGGAGGTGGTAGGTTTAGAACAGACCAAAAAAAAAGGCATTTTTTCTCACGTGGTTAAGTTGTAGAGCTCATTTTATCATGCAGTGGAGAAGAAAGATATAAATGGTTTCTAAAATGTGTTAGATACATCCTTGGATGTATCCACATGAAGATGTGGATGTAAATGTCTCCTGAGGCCATATGGCAGCATCCAGCTGTGGCAGCTGGGTGCTATCTAGCAGTAGCAGGAAGTGCATTTCCACCCTGTTGCTTCATCCCCCTTCCCTAAGCATCTGGTCACCATAAGAGGCAGGACCCTGCGTTGAATGGACCCTCTGTTGACCGTTTTTATGCTCGGCTCTGTTGTGTAAAACTGATAAATGGCTCAGCTGCTCCGTGATAAACGGCGTGTAAGGCAGGACGTGCTGCTGCAGGCCAGGTGTTGTACAGCAGCTGTGGGATGACACAGCCTCCTGGTCTAACTCTGTTCCTCCGTTCCCATGCTGAAGTCCCTTGTAAAAGTCTCCTTTCACAGCTACCTCTCAGAAGGAATCATAATTCAACCCCTGTTGATAGCTGTCGGTAGCCAGTGGTTGGATCTACATACGCTTTACTTTTAGAAATTTTTCAGGCCACACGGTTGCAAAGCTTGGACCTGTTTTTGTTCTAACACCTGACAACTACTTTTCTCCAGAGAGGGAAAAAGTACAACATACCCTTTGCCAGCTCATGGATTTTCTTCCAAATCCTAGCAATCCCTCTTTTCCTGAAGAGTTTTTGGCACTCTGTTGCTAGAGTGCATGCTGTGCTTTGACAAAACTTTGTCTGGACATGGGTAATAAACTGAGTAAAGCCCACGCACAGTGTTAAGCATATGATAAACTAATATAGATGGCTGCTATGTTAATATACAAAATAACACTGTTGTGAGGCTAGTAAAGAAAGTTCTGAACTTTCACTTTTGGAAATTCTTTTATTTTCTTTATCCCCTCCCCATTTGCAGGCTCTCTTTTCAGAATGCTTACTCTGAGCTGTGAAAGTCATCCTCTGCCTGTGGCACGGTAACTGTTGCTTTCTGAGACATATTTTTAGATGCTGTTGTTCTTCTTTATTTTCTATACGCTATTTTTCTATCACACTATTGTGAGGAAATCCACTTGACAACCTAACTTCATCTATCTGCAGAATAGCTTCTCTGGTAAAGAAACATCTGATGGAGAAACAATAAACGTTGTGACTGACAGGGTCAGTCTCAACTCAGTTTAGGTTTTGTTTCTCACATAATAGAGTATATTTTATTTTTATGGTGTCTATTTCAAGTAAGCTTTGTTACCTTTTAGTATAGCAGGATGGGGGATATTTTTGCTTCTTTTCTCCTTCTGATTTTGACAGGGTTTTTTTTTTACAGTATATAATTGTACTCTGATGAAGTATTTTGGACTTGGAATAGCACGTGTCGTCATGTAACCACCGGGTAAAGTAACTACCCTTTTCTTGTCCTTGTTTTTCTTCTTGCACTTTCCCATTAGTTTGAAGATGATTATTTTCTCATGCCTATAGTAAAGCTATGACCTTGCCACTTTTTCCTTCCCATAGTTCTGTCATTATCCACCTAGGTCCAGAAATAAGTGTAACCAGAGCTGGGCTTCAGTTGAGTATTACCGCACTAGCCTTTCACCTCCAAGACCCAATTTCACATTTAGGTGTCAATTAGAAATAATTTTGCTCTCCCTCTTGCCCCATTTGTCCACAGAATGAAAGCCACCACGCAGCTGGGCACAGCTGTCCGTCCTCGCTTAGAGGCACAGGGGTTGGGATGACAGAGGTGCTGCGTGTGTCTGGACCCAAGTGCTGTACCTGAGGTTTGCAGGGACACTTCACTACGAGTGTTGTGTGGTGCGCTGCCCTTTTTCATGCTTATAAGCACAAAATTCACTCCCTAGCTGGAAAGCAGTTCGACTGGAAGTAGAAGAGTTCAAGTCCTGTAGCAATTCATTGTGTGTCTGGAAAGCTTTAAAGCGCTTAGTCTTTTTTTTTTTTTCTTTTTTTTTTCCTGGTTTGTTTTTAAAGTCTCCTTGTTGTGTTGTGGTGTGCTATTACTAATCTGGAAGCCGACAGTCTCCGGGTAACAGAAGCACAAGACAAAACTTCTATTGCAAGTCTGCTGCTGTACTCGCAACTGAGGGGTGATTATTGCTCCACAGCCAGCAAGAAGGTGTATAAGAAACAATTATTTGCAGTTTCACTGTGTTCCTGCTGGGTTTTTATTGTAAGACATAATAAGACATAATCAGGTAGCATGCTGAAAATGAACAAAAAGGAAGTAGTTTTTCATACAACTCCTGGCTGTGTTGTGCAGCTCGTTGCCACGTGGTATCATGGAGGCAAAGAAAATGAATAGGTTAAATTTGGTTAAGTTCATGAATGGTAAATCCACTCATGGCTACTAAACATGATTGGAATGCAAACCATAGCCAAGAAGACCCTACATTTCTAACTGATGGAAGATGTGGTAGTGTACCAGGATTTCTCCAAGCATCTCCTATTTTATATACACTTCCTCCTCTAGCTGTTGTTGGGGACAGGTTACTGTATTAGATAGACCTTTGGTCTGACCTGTTATGGCAATTTTTTGGTTTTATGTCTTCTGAGATTTATTTTTTTAATCATAGCTGTTGTGAACAATTGTATAAAGTAAAGCTTCTGATCGTTCCCGGGAAATGTGGGATCTGTCTCAGGAACGAATTTATCATGGAAAGGGTTCATTCAGAGATGTTAGAAGTTTATGGCGATAATAAACATAAAGGTGATAGGATCATTTCCTGTTGTTCTTGCTGGTTTTTGGTATCATAAGACCCTAAGGTATTTTCATACCTTTTTTTGTTGATTTGTTTTTCTTCTGATTATGTCTCTTGTTGTCACAAGCCCTGCATGCCACCTCCTGAAAACAGCAATACAGTGCTAAAGAAGGTTGTCAAATAACCTGTTCCAGTCCTAATATACAAGTTATTTTTTGATATTGTTTGATATTTATTCCTATTTAACCCCTCTTTTTTTTTTTTTTTCCTTTACATAGATCTGAATAGGAATAACCTCAGATGAATAATTTAAAAAATGGCCTTGTTAAAGGCATGTTTGATACATGGCAGGCAGCTTGCCTTTTCACGGGTTTACCTATGCTAATTTTAATTTCTTTCATAATAGTCACTGACTCATGCCAGTGCATTAAGTTTCCTCAAAACTATTATTGCCAGATTGTCTAAGAGGCTTTATTGCTTCAGTTTTTAAAATGATGCAAAGTAAAGTGATATGATCTCAGAGTTGTTCAACCAGTTACACATTAAAGCTCTCATTTTCAATGACTTACAATGTACAATGTTATCAATTCATTACACATAATTTTACTCCTCATTGGATTGTAAGCTTACAGATATAAGAGTCTGTATTGGACAATTTAAGAAACCCAGTTTACTAGTTACAAAATTGCAAATTCAATACAAATTAAGATTTTCGCTTTCTCAGGGTATTTGGTTTAACGTCTTTCAACTGCTTACTGGTTTATGCAGTTTTCCATCCCTTCTAAGCAGTAATTAGCATAAATGTAAATGTATCCCCCTGCTAAATAAGACAGGAGAACCAGAGTCAACAGACATGGAGAAGCCCAAGGTACTCAACAATATTTTGCCTCAGTGTTCAACGGTAATCTCTCTTCTCACACCTCTCAAAACCGTGAACCTCAAGGCAGAGACTTGGGGAATTAAGTCCCTTCCATCGTAAGTGGGATCAGGGTAAGACGACCTGGGGAACCTGAACATACATAAGCCCATGGGACCCCATGAAATGCCTCACAGAGTCCTAAGATCTAGTTGCCAAGCCACTCTTCATCATGTTTGAAAACTTCTGACAGTCAGGTTAAGTCTCCAGTGACTGGACAAAGGGAAGCATCGTGTTAATTTTTAAAAAGAGTCAAAAGGAGGACCCTGGGAACTACTGACCAGTCAGCCTCACCTCTGTGCTCAATAAGATCATGGAACAAACCCTCCTGGAAGACATGTCAAAACATATGAAAGACAAGGAGGTGATTAGAGACAGCCAACAAGGCTTCCTCAAGGGCAAGTTGTGCCTGACTAGTCTAGTGGCCTTCTACAGTGGAGTAACTGCATCAGTGGACAATACTATCTAATATCTTCATCAATGACATATACAGTGGGATTGAGTGCACCCTCGATAAGTTTGCAGATGACACTAAGCTGGGTGGTGTGGCTGATATGCTCGAGCAAAGGGAAGTCATCCAGATGGACCTTGACAGGCTGGAGAAGTGGGCTGATGTGAACCTGATGAAGTTCAACAAGGCCAAGTGCAAGGTCCTGCACCTGTGTCTAGGCAAGCTCCAGTATCGGTGCAGACTGGGTGATGAATTGATTGAGAAGGATTCCCTGCAGAGAAGGATTTGGGGATAATGGTGGATGAAAGATTGGACATGAGCTGGCAATGTGCACTCACAGCCCAGAAAGCCAACTGTATCCTGGGCTGCATAAAAAAACCAGCTTGGCCAGCAGGTTGAGGGACCTGATTCAGCACTTCTACTCTGTTCTTGTGAGACCCCACCTGAAGTACTGTATCCAGCTCTAGGGGAAAGACCTAGACCTGTGAGAGCAGGTCCAGAGAAGGGCCATAAAAATGATCTGAGGGCTAGAACATCTCTCCTGTGAAAAATGTTGAGGGAGTTGGGGTTCTTCACCCTGGAGAAGAAAAGGCTCCAGGGACACCTTCTTGCGGCCTTTCAATTTAAAGGGGGGCTTATAAGGAAGATGGTGAGGGACTTTTTACCAAGGCCTGTAGTGACAGAATAAGGGGCAACAGTTTTAAACTGAAAGAGGGTAGATTTAGATTAGATCTAAGGCAGAAATTCTTCCCCATGAGGGTGGGGAGGCCCTGGCACAGGTTGCCCAGAGAAGCTGTGGCTGCCCCCTCCCTGGAAGGGTTCAAGGCCAGGTTGGACGGGGCTTTGGGCAGCCTGGGATGGTGGAAGGAGGGATGGAACTAGATGATCTTTAAGGTCCTGTCCAACCCAAACCATTCTGTGATTCTATGATTCTTAAAAAGGCTCTTTAAAAGCAAGATGAAACGTTAGACATTCTGAAACAAGCAGTGTTCCCTTTTCACAGAAAGATGTGTCTTTTTTTATCAGTCTAGAAGGTTCAGATAGATATGGGAACAAGAACAGCATAAGACTATCCTTAGGAATATCCCTAGATGTTTTTGAATTGCTTGTTTTGGGGTCTTTGGGCCAGTCAAGATTAGAAGATAGTGATTCTTCCTCTTGCGAGAACCACTGTAAACACAGAGAAGTTAATCAAGTCATTTTTGGATCTACCTTAATAAAACTGAAAGGAGAATAGATCTGTTTTTGAGATTTGTGTATTGTGGTGTGTAGTATGTAATTACTTTTAAACATTATTGTTATATTTACCATGATATTATTGTTACTTTTATTAGTAATAATATTGTGGGTTCTTTGTATTACAAATAGACAAAGATCACACATAAAAGCAATACATTGTATCTTTCCAGTAGCATTATGAAGGATATGAGGAGGGCAAGGTTTTATTTAACAGGGTCATGGAAGATGATGTCTCAGTAATCAGGATGTAAGTTGGTTTACCTATGAGGATAAATAGATAAGACAGTATATTGGAGATTTTTCCTTACGCAGGAAAATCAGCACACTTAACTAAAGCCTAGAATTGAAGCCTTAGAAAGAAGACCTAGTCAAAAAATTATGCCCAAATTATCAGTATGAGTAACAGGACTGGGGTGGTTTCCACAGTCACTGAGAAGAGAATGATAAATCTGAGAGTCTGAATTCATACAATTTTTATGACTTCCTGTTGTTGTCGTTTTGGTTTTGTTGTTTTTAAATAAATAAACTAAGATTGATGGATCAAAATTACGAACCTCAAGCATTTGAGAAGAAAAATAATTTCATTAATTGAAATTTTGCAATAAAACATAAACAATAACCATGAAAACCTGGCATTTTGATTTTTGAGAAAATTCCAATGATTTAGTGTTTGTGTTAGCCTTGTATTGGTAAATGATGGGACACATGAGTGGACAGAAAGATTAGGAGTTTCTTTGACCATGTTAAGAAGGATGCAGCTATGCCTGGCCCTATACTCTGAATGTTCTTTGAAGATGTTTGTATCCTGAGGCAAAGATTGCATCTGTTTATTTGCATGACATATTTGGTTCCTTTCGTTTGTGCTAAACCTGCTTCTGTGAATGCCTGCTAGTTCTCAGGGTGAAATAACTAGTAATTATTCTCTGAACACCCCACTGTACAGATCTTTGCTGTATCATCCCTCTCCTTGTTATGTTTATGTTTTTTTCTCCCAGTAAATCCCTAATCATAGAAAATTCGCCCCTGCATTGGATCATTCTTTTGTCCCGTTATGTGATATAACCCTACCTTGCTCTGTGATACTCTTCTGAGTTGGACTGACTAGATTTGAAGTAATATTCAAGACGTGAGTTTAGTCAGTACTTCGTAATACAATTTTCTACTACATGACACATTTTCTGTTTGATTCTCAAGTCCATTCATAACAATTTTTAACATTACATCTGAGTTTTACAATTCTTTCTGACATATTCAGAGAGTTTTTTTCCTGAGAAGTACTAATATATTGCCAAGGAATAGGGATGTTTACGAGGAGTAGCTTTTTCCACACGTGAAGTGTCACGGAAATGGTAGAGCAAAAGGAATTGTGACACTGATGGCATTAGAGATATTTATTGTGTGAAGAAGAATAAGGATGAACAGGAAAAGGTCATTAAGGACTAACAGAGCTCTTACCAAGGTGCAGGTAGGATTGGGACTATCAAGGTTGGATTCAGAGAAGATTAATTTGATCACACAATAAATGTAAATATCTTATTAAATTGCCTTAACACAGAAACAGAGGAGAGAGAGCGCTGACTATCAGAAGAAGTAAAGGGAATGGGATTCTGTTATTCATTTAAATTCAGAAACTAAAGCGAGTAAATTGTACCATCCTAATCAAAGTACTAAACTCTGTATTGGTTTCCATAGAATAGAGATCCATTCAAGCCTGTGATCTACAAGTCCCAGTATGGGACTAGTCCTCACACCAGCAGGAACTTTTCCCAACCACAGCCTTCCATTGCAGTGCTCTATTGTAACAATAAAATTGCCTGACAATAAGGGATTCTCAATACTGCCAGAGCCCAAGACTTCAAAGCAGTCACATCCAAACTGTCTGGGATCCAGTAATGGGGAAGGGAGAGCAAAAGAACCAGCCAGCCAAAAAAAACAGCCACCAAAATTGCTATTTCTGCTATATTCAGAGCTAGATGCAAAGCTTGCTTTATGCTGAAACATTCCTATAGTAGCACACTGTACCTGCTTCAACATTTTTTACCCTTACAGCCAATAATCTATTCATTAAAAATAATTCTAAAATATGTATTGCTAGTGGGGAAGAGAGATCTGGTTGTCATTGTTTCTTTTGTGAGAGCTTCAGTTGTAGCAGTGGAAAATAATATATTATCTACAAAGATGGTTTCATCATTATACTTCTGCTGTATTATGTAGCGGAATTTTATCCTTTTGCTTCCTTCTCTCCAGAACATAGTTATGTCAGAAATGCCAGAATACAATTAGTTAATTAATAAATTTATAGACTACTTTTATCCCATTTCAGTAGTGAAAACACAAGTTGCCTAATTAAGTAGAATTAAGACACTGAATTTTTTTCTAGTATGATACGGATGCCCTGAAGAAAATCAGTATTTACTGCAGTAATTATAATTTTCTGCTGGGCTGTTTTAAAACTGATCTCAAACACTTTCGTTCTAAAGTTAAGCAATTTGTGTTAAGCAGTGCCATCTGTATGTACAGCTACTGTGGGTGCTAGATAAGCAGACTGGCAGGTAAGGTATTATACAGTATCACATTTAAACTTGGTGGTTATATTATTAGTATTAGTACTTTCTGAAATTGCATGCCTTTTTAAAATAAAATGGATTATACTATTACTTGTCCTCTTTTAGCAGATGTATTTAACGTTTTAGTTATGAAATATTTGATGGGAAAGCTCACCGGGGAGATTCTTGGCACTTGAAATCAAGTTCACTTGTAAGGTGGAGAAGGAATTTTAATAATTGCAGCAAAGGTAATTTGATACATTCTTAGCAATAAGTAAGCCTATGACAGCATACTTATTGCCACAAATCAGACTAAAGGCTCTATTCATGAATGAATCATGTCCCGTTTACCCTCCATTTTTATGTAGTGTAAGTTTAATGGAAATATCTTGTCATGTGTCTTTTGTGTAACATGTTTCAACATTGCACTCAGTCCTCTGTGGCTTAAACATGTAACAATACTTTTTTTAAAACCTTGGGAAACAAAAAGGGAAAAAGAAAGGAGGTGCTAAGCATGAGTAAAATAGAGAGAAATCTTTAAATGAGTTTGTAAAACTTTCTGCTGAAAATCCCTGAGTTACAAATCTACTTTATGATTTTCAACTCCCAGCATTAATTTAGCCCAGGAAGCTAGGAGAAAACTTTCATGACATTGGGCAACTGCAGGATCTGCACAGGCTGAAACAGATGGAGGAGGAAAGGGATCTTCTTTCCTTAGATACTTTTTCATATCTCATTCTTCATCATCTTTCTCCTTGTCATCTAATTTTTTCAAACCTTATTTTCATGGCCCTGTCCCTTAAGGATATGTTGGCCATAAATACATCCAACGGATCTAGCCTGTTACTAGGTAAAGGCATGAATGAGACCAGAATTTAGGATAGGCAAACAAACACACCTAGAATTCTTTTTGTCTGAATCCTGGTCATGATTTTTTTTTTTTTTTTTAAATATTATGTCCTAATTTTAAGCCTTTTTTTTTTTTTTTTTTTTTTTCTTTTCCCCAGAGTTCACTTTCATACTTGTTGAACTCGTAATCTGGGGCAATGCATTGATTTTAATCTGGAATATATACAGAATAACAACATATTCATGGCATGAACATGGGACTTTGTGAACCCACAATAGAGGATCACATTATTTTCTAGTCAGCAAGTCACCTCCATATGTGATTTTATCCTCCCCATTTCTGTATCAGCTCTTTTATCTTCCATGTTGCTTTTCTTTTGTGTTCCTTCCAGACTGGACCCCTTCTGCCCCAGAGGGGTCCTCTACCTGCCATTTGCATCTGGACCATAAATATTTTATATAGCCCACAATGCTTTATGCATATTTTAACTGAACAATACCCATTTTGTAAATTGTCTGTCAGTATGATATATGCCTGGTTATGGCCATGAAAAATGCGTTCAGTATTGCTATAATATCAAAATATCAATTGTCCCACTGAATTTGGTCAGTTTTCTTGCCAGTGTTAACAAAGTAAAAACAGTCTGGAATTTCTGAACCTGGTTTCTGAGGAGATGTCACAAACTGTGTCAGTTTCCAGGAGTCTGCATAAATATGCATGGCTGTTCTGCTGAGTCTTACTGGCAACCAGACCAGGTGGGTCTCATTAGCTCCAACTCAGGAGGATAAAAGGTAGACGTCCAAAATGAACTTATGTCTGTTTGCTGTGATGAGAGGTTTAAAAGCTCAGGTTTAATGTTTGTAAGAAATGCTCCAAGAAGCAGGGTACACTATCATACAAAATAAATATCAATTCTTTCATGGCTATTTAGCAATTCACGTGTCCATATAACTATGCTGTATTTTAAGCACTACAGGTTTTTGCACAATTCTACTTTAAGATTGAGCAAAACTGTATTAAACCTGCTTATGTCATTGAAAATAAATGGCCTGTTGGTTTGAGAGGCATCGGGTATTACTAAACATTTCAGTCATGCAGCAATAAACAGTTTTTTGTATGGTCACAGGCACTGTGTGAATGCATGCTCATTTATGAAAAAAGTGGTGGATGCGGTAGGACCTGAGGACCGGAATTGTATCTTTTAGGAAGGAAATAAAAGACAAGGCTCTCAATCAGGTTTTTACTATATATCTTAGCTTTTGGAGCAGTTCTGGTAGCGTAGTGTAGTTTTCCACTTCATTCTGAGAAATATTACTGCAAGTTGTTAAAGGAACAACTTGATAAACACAGGCCAGGGTCATGTGGAAAACTCCTATTTAAAGAGTTGGCTAGAAGACATCCATGAGGAATGAATCCCTGAGTATTCACCTGGTATTCAGCAGGTATTACCTGCTCCTTAAAAACCTTCCCCTCACCCAGTAAGAAAAATCCTCCCCCCCCCTCCCCGATCCCTCAGAAAATGAACAAAATAGAAAATCATTGTTCTGGTTGTTCATGTAAATTGCTCTGTCCTCACTGATATGAGTATGACTGTGATTTTTCTTTTGTTGATATCATGTGTGATTTTTGATATTTATAAGCAGACCCTTGCAAAAAATGTCCTCATTCCATTCAAAGTGGCTTCACTGAATTTAGAGGAATTTCAGCTAGTGCTGTGGCTACACCAACAGTCTGTTGATATGGAATTTTTACTGTAGTTATAAACCTCCAAAAAACTTGCCAATTAGCTGAGAAGCATTATCTTTCTCCTGCCTGAATGCTATGTCCTCCTTATATTGCTGCGTTTAAAACAGATATGATAGCAAAATATTTTTATATGCTGTACTTTTACTACACAACACATACCTGTGTTGTTCTTGGTACTAAATTTGTGGTGAAAAGTCACTGAGTTGTTATGTGGGTGTTCATAGTTCATTTTTATGTGCATTGATTAATTTTACATTCTTTATACCATAAATCAAGGTAATAAGGAGAATTTTCAAATGTGCCACTGCAAATATATCTTTCACATTGCCTTTGTTCTATTTATAACCTTGTTTTTCTGTACATAAAGTGTTCTTATATACTGTAGAGTAGCTGATGTATAGTAATGGGTGTAGAGCTGTAAAAGTCTCTCTTGGCACTCTTAACATGGTCAGATTATTACTGTGTTCTCCGATTCAGCTAGATGTGTTCAAGGATCTTCTCTGGTCTGAAAGGTCAGCTGCTTTTAGTTGTGCACTGGTAGAATACTAATACTGTCCTTATTCAAATTACCTGCTACAGTACTTATTAAATTGATGGCCTTGTGCTCTAATTTAATACTGTCGTCGTTCAGAGGCTGGTCGCAGCTGCACTCTGTGCTGAATTAGGTGGTGCTGAGGCAAAGTTCAAGCAGAAACCATAGTTTTGGGCTGCATTTTTCCACTAAATTAGCAGTCAGATGCAGTGTATAATTAATTAGCACAAACCAGGGAAAGCTTGTCATTTAATAAGCCTTTTTTATTTCCACATTACACAAACAGTGGGAATTGATCCATTAAGTGCCTAGCTATTAATGCTGTTTAATGTATGTCTCGTTGTTAAATTGAGATGTCTAGTTACATACGTTCAGTATTTAAGAGCTCCTCACAGATTGTTCGGTGTTTGCTGAGATTTTAAGTCATGTTCCACAAATCAATAATGGCTTCATTAATGAATTTGAACATTGCTGGTTCAGATAAACGTATCTGAACTGCATAGAAAAGAAATGGTGTCTGTTATTGCAGTAGCCAAGACAGTGTGGTATTTATTTTGTTGTCCTAAATACTAAATATTCTGCTTATATCATGCCACTTATACTCTACATTACAGCCACCTTTTTCCCTATTATCCATGTTCATAATTGCCTAAGGCATTGTATAACTTTATCTCTTCAGAGTCCTATGTGGTATTAAATGTGCAGAATAATACATTTCAGCAACCCCTTCAAGACGTCTGCAGGAGCACAGAGGATTGTTGTCCTTAAGAAAAAGTAAAAGGGCAGTATTTGAATCACCTTTATTTCTTGACAACTGTATCTCTGTACTGGAAATAGCTGTGTTCATCTTAGTCTTATAATATTCTAGAATATAAAGGTTTTAACACTCCATATATACTATAAGCAATGTGTTTCTAGAAGAAATGTATATTGGCAATGAGTCATTAGACTAACTGCCAAATATAATATGAAATCTTGTCTGTTTAGCTCCTGTATGTTTATTCCATGTGGGAAGTGGGGAAACATGATATTTTGTATTGGGGTTCTGTGGGCAGAACACAGTGATCTGGCTTATTTGAAATAAATGACTCGAAATGAACCTAAACTAGAGGCTCAAAACCAGGGAATACTCTCCAACATTTCTGCCTGACGAAGGCAACACACTTGCCACAGCAGAGATAAATACTGTACTCTCTTCACAGTCTCTCTCCTCTGCATCTTGGTTGATTCTGCAGTTTCTCCAACAGATCCTTCAGTCTGTTTTGTCTGGGTCTTTCATTAGCATTTCAAATACTCCCTTGCTGCTGTAGCAGAGTTAGCCCATTTAACATGAAATCTCTAATTGTAACCAAGATGAAAACTTCCAAGCAGGTAAAACTCAAAGAGCAACTTTTTCTCACGAAAAGCAGAGGATTCTGTTGTGTGCGCAAGACCCAGCTTACGTGTGTTTTTAGACACCAGTGGAAGAATACAGAGTTCAGCAGCAGACCTGCAGGCTGATGAATCACCACCACGTCTGCTCCTGTGTGTGTCAACAGCGATAGAGGTCTATGGAGAGGGAGGAGAGCACAGCATCGGGGAGAGAGCCAAAGGAGATGGCTGTGTGCCTGAAGGAAATGAAATGGGATTGAAGTTTACACATTTGTACATTTTTGTTTGCAAAAACCTAAAACTTAAATTAACTGGGGACACACACAGACATTTCCCCCAAAAAATTTTATGTTAAGTTCATTAATGTTAAATGTACTTGTTTGGACAAAGTAACTTGTTTTAAATTGTGGTGATGGTTGTTGGAAATTACTAGCTATCATTTCCTGGTCATTGCAACCGGTCATTGTCACGCATAAAGTGGTAAGGATGACATCTTCCACTCAGATTTATTGTGCTGCAGAGACCATAGTCAGATATTTTCTGGAGTGTAGGTTGGCAGTGTGGTCACCGAGTGAGGAAGGGGAGTGTATAACTGAAAAGTGATAAACGGACCCAATACGCCTCAGACTGCTCATCATCCTTCTCCATATGTTAGGCAAGCTGCTGCTTTGTACCCCAACTTCTCTTGAATACCTGTTTGATGGAGTAAATTAAGCCTGGTATGTGGGATTAGGTCACATCCTCAGAAAATTTCAAGTCTTCCAAGCAGAATAAAAACTGAATAACAATCTTCATGCCTGTGTATAATAAAAGCCCCAGATGAGATAAATTGAAGGAGCTGACAATGCTGTTGATGCTCTATTGTTTCCATTTGGCTACAAAACAAACAAGACAGCAATACATTGATATACAGGGTGAAGGCCTATATGCTGAGCTACAGACTTCATTTTTTTTAACAAAAAGAAAGTATACATATTTCATATGTCCCGGTTTTAAAGCTTTTTGCAATGTTTGTGATAAAATGTACTGCAGATTTGCATGTTCAAAAACATCCTTGACAGCTATGGAAATTGTGTAGTTTGACAACTCCTCATCTTAGCTAAGGCAAACAAACAAGGCCAAGTTGACTGAAATTTAAAATCTTTCCTAATCCTGGGGATGTGATGGCAGCTTGTTTGCACTGGCATCCAAAAGCTACAGTATTGTCAAAAAATTTAACAAAGCTGAGGTAGCTTTGACTGAACTGACCTCAAATATGATGTGAACAGCTGTGTGGAGAGGGATGGGAGGTGGTGGAGGGATGTTGTCTACACGCTCGTTTGATCTTCAGTCAGCATTATGTGTAAGCACAGTATTTAGATGCCTGAGAAGATGATAAGTCATCAGTTATGAAAGGAAGTAAGAGCATTCTGTATTTTTATACTGTCTATTTGCTCCAGCACTGGATGAGGGTCTCACTGTGGTGGGCACTGTGCAAAGGCAAAACAAATAATGTGCATGTAAAGATTAAAGACTTTTTTATCCAAGCTAGACAGACCATACTGCCTTTGACTGACTCAAAAGAGAGTTCTGGTTCCTCTTGTCATCTAGTTTAAGTATGTGTTATTTGATAATCACACTCAAGAAATGAAGTGGTGAGGCCTCATTCATAGGAAAGGCATGTATATTACAGGTAAAAATAGTATTTCCTGGAAAACTATGCACTTTGTAACAAAGAGGTCATGTGCTTGCACAACATATCTCATCTGTGAGGGCCAGTTAGAGACTTCTTTGCAGAATGTGGTCAGTCAATCCCAGTCTGCAGCGGTAACACGTGGTTTATCGCAGCAGCTAGTCAGTGTATTTTTTCAGTCTGGGGGATCACAGTTCAGTGTTTCTGTGCTTGATGACAGCAGATGGAGACCTGGTTTGGAGTGTTTGTGCTATGCAGCACCCAGATCATTGTAACCCAACTGATGTGCTGCAGTGGCATTGCTCTTTTAAGATGAAGAACGCTTACATTTGCTTTCCTTGAGCAAAAGCTACTGCCTCTGTCACTTGATCTCCCCATTACACCCCAGACACAAGTTTCTTTTTAATGATAGTATTAGCATTTATTTGGCTTTTGTCATAAAGAATGACATATTTATATAACATTTCAGTTCAGCAACTGAAGCGAAGAGATTAAAAACAGACTAATGCGGCACGGTAAAACAGCTGCCTTTGACATATTCTCCCCCGTCTACTTCACAGGTGAGGAAAATTTGCAAGGCTGTTGAATATGCCTGGGGTCAGGATTCTGTGCTCTCAGGTGGGCCCCGTGGATCACGATGTGCAACAGAAAGGGGACAGGCACGGGAGCCATGCCCTTGAGGGACGCTTGGCCAAGCCTAGCAGGATGGAGGGAGGACAACAAGTGAAATTACACGGAGCTGAGCAAGAGCTGTGCAGCCTGGAGGTGCAGGGTGAGGCTACTCCTGGGTATTTTCTTGAGAGACATCGTATTATAACTATGAGTAAAGGCAGGGATTTGGCTTACGGGTCCATAATGATGGATTTAATTTCCTGTTTTAGAGACATTGTGGATAGTGAGCACAGTGCAGAGAATAATGGCACTTTACAGATGGTATGAGTGTTTTGAGGAAAGATGGAGTTTTTCATTAGAATTTAAAGTAAAGGGAAATATTTTTCTCCTAGAGTCTCCCTTGTGGTGACCTGCACTTCCAGAATAAATAACTGCTAGAAGAAATTTGTGAAAGAAAGAAAATGAGAAGGTAAGCAACATACATTTGTTTCCCGTTCTGAATTTTTTTTTAGGCTTGGTGAGCTGTTTTGGTTTTAATTCTTCTGACTGAACTGACTATAGTGTCATATCATCTGAGTAATTTCTGAAAGCTTGTTTATTTATTTCAGTTTGGTGTGGTGTCCATCGCAACTCACAGTGCTATGAAAAGCCACATTACTCTTGTGCAGCTGGGAGCATAACGTAAGCGTCTTGTCTTTCCAAAGTCACCCAGTGGGTTCAGTTAGGATGCCAGCCTTGTTCAGCACGCTGGCAGTAGATGTTTAATCTTCTAGGTCAGTGGAATCCAACCTTTAACAGTTGGAGACTACAGATCGAAATTTTTAAGAGATTTGAGATGCACGTATGCATTCTCAACAGGTTGCACCTGAGTGCATGAAATCCATTGCACATCTCGGTGAAGGCACAGAAACAATTCTAGACGGAAAGATTGCTTCTCAAGGTTTGGCGATATCCTCCTTTTAGCAAGGATATTTTTGTTTAAGTTTCCTACAAATCAGAGTTTCAGTCCTCTCCTGTAAGAGCCCTGAGCCTAGGCAGTGTTCTTTTGCCATCAGTGAGCTGCAGAGAAGCACCAGCTGTTAAAGTACAATTCAGATTACTATGGGTGTATTTTTAATTATGCATCTATTTAGTACCACTAGGTAAATTGCTGTTTTACAGTAAGTTATCTCAAACTTAATCATTTTAAACAATGTCTTATTTTGCATAAAACTAAGCAAGATTAACTTTTTCATTATTTTGACCATCTTTGGCAGGTGGCCTAGTCATATCAAATCAGTACTTCTGTTTTGTAATAATTGAATTCTTAAATAATTTTGTTTTATTAATTTATAATATTTGGAAAATGTTTTATTTTAATATTTTAATATTCTGTACTCTAATAATGTTACACAGTTAAAACTCAACTGCAAGCCTGACAAACCCCAAAGTCATACACAACTGAAGATTAAACAAAAAAATGTTATAAAAATGGAACAAAACAGTACACAAGAGTATAAATCAGAAATAAGTAACAGAGTTGTAATAAACACTTTGTTCATGATTGATTCACGTGTTCATTCATATCACATATAACTTGTACATGAACGGAGATCCAAATTCAGTCTGTATCACTCAGTATATAAAAGGCAGCTAAATCTGCCTGTATAAATCTCACTGATGTTGCACTCTGTCACAAAGCAAGTATTTTGCATAATTAGCCTGGATACTCAGCCACATTTTTCAGGAGCCAGCTAGTTCACTGCCCTCACTGCAATAGGATGACACCCACTATAATAGGAGCTCCTGGCTGCTTAGCAGTCTTCGTAATTAGGCCTTTTATTTAATTGCCTAAGTATGGATTCAGAAGCCTAATTTTAGGCATGTCTTTTTTTCTTTTTTTATTCTTGGTATCCTATTAGGTATTATAGTGATGTTGATCTGAATAGCCTTTCTCTTCTGTCTACAACTTATTTTTTTTTTCAGTACTTCATTTCCAAAATACCCGCTGTACTAGAATTCCACTGCCGTGTGCAAAAGAGAAAGAAGTAATATGCAGTCCAGCCATCAGATTAAAGCTGAAAGATTTGAATCATGAGATCATACAGTTATGCTAAATTATCTAGGAACGACATTTGGCCCAAATTTGCAATCTTCAGCTTTACTGGCTGTTTAACAGTCCAGTTCTTTATTGCGATTTTGGGATACCAAAGATATATAGCTCTTCCTGTTTGGAGTGAAACTACATATTACATGAGGCTTTGGGCCTCTACGTAGTCATGAGAAAATTAATTAGTGTAAAGATAGACTGTGTTTTCTACACCTCTATGTAAGTTTTCTGAATGTTAACTTGTGAAGCTCTATCAGCAAATAATCTCTAATACTGATTTGTGCAGAAAAAAATGGGATTAATAAATTTCCTGCTTCAAGGCGGATATTCACCCTCAATAGGGTCAGAAAGAATATGTCTTTTTCCTTGGATGTTCCTGTTGTCTGATACATTGGGCACTGGCTGGAGCTGCAGGCAAGATTCTCAACTTAATGGTGCAGTGGTCTGATTTAGTGTGACAAAGTCTTTGTTGTAGTAAACTGAGATCATCCAAGGCATTCTGGTTTTAAATAAATTAAAGAAAGCATCTTGTTCAAGTAAAAAGACAAACTTTCCTTCCTAATACAAAGGGGTTTATTTTCTTAACTTCCTTCAGATTTAAGTAAGCAAACTTTTGTTTTTGTTGTTGTTCCAGACATCTTTGTAGATGGTCTTAGATATCTCTGAAGTACTTAGTTACCGATGCCTAAATTTCTGTACAAAATTTTAACTAGAAAGGTGGTGAGGTTTTATATTTCAGGCTGTGACTTTGAAACCTTGTTGGGAGAGGAAGAAATCAACAGATGTCAGATAGTATAAATCTGTTGTCTGGAACTGAGAACTATTTAGTTTTTTTAATCTATAAAATTAAGTAGAGAGTCTTGGTGGTTTTTGTTTTGGTCTTCAACAATATTGTTTCACCATCATTCATAACCTTTAGTGATATTTTTGACATTTCCTATTCAAAGAATAGTCAAAGAACGGAAAGACGAATTCACTCACTAACCATTTCACAATATCAGTAACAATTTATTACATCAAAGACAATAAACTGGTTGCCTTACAATGTAGATTTCTTTCACAATAACTCGTCCATCTCTCAATAAATACAGTGCTGAACATTTTGTCTTTTTTACACTGATTACTCTCTTTTGTAAGACAATGCAGAATCTTACAAATGTAAGAATGCAGGATTTTTTTCCTTTAACTCACATTAAAATGCCTTTCTTCTATATCTGCTGTAGTGTTATAGAAAATATGACATCGTCATTTAAAACAAGTCAGAAGAAATTTCTAAATATCTGTAATTGGGGGGAGAGAAGGATGCTGAAAATTCACATAAAAGATTTTTGCATACTTAGAACCTAAAATAAGGAGTAATTAACTGTTCCAAATATCCTCCCACTTATAATAATAGGATGTCTTCAGTCAAATTTGCAGAATTTATTTTATTTCGCTAATTGATTGGTATATTCATCATTCAATGATATATTAGGTAGAGCTGGATTCTAAATTACTTTTCTCTGATAAGCCTTCCAATTAATTCTTCTCACACTATTTTCCTGGTGACATCTGAACTTCTTTCATTATATAAAACACATCTTGAATAAGACATTGCTGAATAATAATCAGGGATCCTAACATGTTCAAAATTAGAACCCCTGACAAAGTCAAATGCATTCTGATTTAGACAATGACCTCACCTAATGTCATTTTCAGTGTATCATATTGAAGGGGAGTATATAGCCTTCCCCTTTTTGCATATCTACCCTTAAGTTAGAATTTAAAAAAAAAAAAAAAAAAAGAAGCAATTGTAAATACTGTTGGTTATGTGGTCTCACATATTAAAGCTGGATTAGAACATAGAGCATCTGTAATTGTTATATTTTTATTCTACATTGTCTGACAATTTTCTCCCTTTTTTGTCTTATTAATCTGTCTTAGAACAGTATTTCTTTATTTGGGCAAGTAGACAAGGAAATAAGTTATTCTTTAAAATGTATGTTAAATGATGTACTGTATTACATTTGCTTGCAATTTGCATTTTTCTTAATACATCCGCCAGATTTCTTTTGCATAGATAGCATTTCATAAACCAGAGAACACTGATAATATCTGATTTAACTGACTTGCTAATACAAGGAGCAGATCATTTTAAATGGACCTTACATCTTTATAGGATGTTAGAAATGAAGACATTACTTCAAAATGTAGGTAATTATTGCCTCCTCTTTTATCAGTGCTATTTTCTGAGGTATTATCATAAGATAGCACTTTAGTATTAAGCAGGGCCTTAGAGTGGCAATAAATCAGTCCAACTGAGTCATCATTGTCCAAGGCATCTGAACTACTGAAATGTTGTGGATCCTACAGAGAGTGTGAAATCACTTGACCCTTGGCATTAACCTTTACTGAATGAATAGACACTGCTTTCCACATCGTGGAACAAAAGCAGAATAGTATTGATTAAACACCACATTCACTTGATATTAAATACTGGCTGAACTCACTTCTTGCTTTCCAGCTCCAGTGGGAGAAACCCAGAGAGTTGCTGAGTCTCAGGAGAATGCGTGTTTGTAATTCAGAGCAATGTTTTTCCTGCAAAGTTTTCTTTTTTTTCCCTTCCTCGGATCAATAACTGGCAGCCATGATCAGCCATGAGTATGTATTGTCAATTCTGACCTGTGTACTTTATCACTTGGGGTGAGAGGTCACAGTGCTGTGACTAATAATGCAGTCGTCCCAGGCATGAATTGTTTCCTGCCTGTAATGCAAGCCTTTATGGATATATATATATAAAACCCATATATATATATATGTATTTTAACACTCTACTTTATTATAACTCTTGTTTACCAAACCCCTCAGCTATTTGCTTTGAAAGTCTGATTAATCTGCTGGATGGCATCCTATTTACAAAAGCTCTTAGAGATTTACTAAATGGTTTTTGCTCTTGGCAGGAATGTGAGTTCCCAGGAACTTGGAAGTATCGAAGTGGGAATCTTGGGAATTAACTCTCTACCGATGTTATGGAAGAAAGCTGTTGCTTCATTTGATAAGTGAGGAAACAGAAGAAATAAAACCAGGAGAAGGATAAACAGAAGGATTCTTTCAGTAAATTCTCCCATGGTTCATATTAGGGCAGATTCTGCTCTCATGTGCATAGTTGTAAGCCCAGCGTAACTCAGAAACATGCTCCTGTAGTGAATAAGTCCTTCCATAGCACTGTTGATTCAACGCATAAAGGGTTGACAGTGAAGAAAACATGAAATACAGTATAATGAATAGAAGCAGCTGCAGCAGCATCACTGCCTGTCTACAAGCAGATGACCATTTCTGCCTGAAACTGCGCTGCAAAAACTTGCCTGAATTTAATTCCTTTTTTTAAAACCGAAAGAGTTCAGAGTTTAGCTCCATAAATAATTACATACTTTAAAAGCAGGCTTTATGCAATGTGCAATGCTTTTGGGAAAGCTCACCACAACTAATGGTCCACACAAGCAAGTCTAGCATTGTGTCTTTTTCCAGTTCAAAAGATTTTGTAATATTGAAAGCCAGAGGTATTGCATCACTTTTCACAATTGTTTTCATCACCAGGGTCTTGATGGGTTTATGTTCTGCCTGCAGATTCCTAGCTGTGCAAATTGTGATTGTAACCCATGTAGCTTTTTGGCTAGATATCAGCATTCAGTCTGTGGAGTATACTTTAGGTACGTAAGACTCCATGCATATGAATAAGATCTTTTAAAAGTATTGAAAGACTGAAGAAAATGGTGCACAAGATCATGTAAATAACAAAATTTTCAGCTAAAAATCCCCCAAAGATTCAAAAAGGGGCAAAAAGGAAAATCCATGGTCTGGTTCAACCCATTCAGAAATGTTGATTTATTTCTCAGAAAATAGAGATATTGAACTGTTAAAAAAAAAAAAAAAAAAAAAAAAATAATAGTAATTATAATAGTTTGTTTTGGAATCTTATAAGAAACCTTAGGAGCAGAAAGGATAGAAAATTTCTGAGAAGAGAACCCATCGACACTCCTTTAATTCAGCAGGCTGCTGCTTTAGGACTTTGCAGAGAATTTGTATGATGCAGTTTCATTGTGCTTCTCAGTGCTTGCTCCTAAGTCAGAGACTTTTCAGCTGGGTAGCAAACATCCTGCTGTATAGGTTTATATTCAAAAGCTAAAATGGAGATCCGGGAAGAAACTGTGCAACTGTTTTTTCCCACCAGCAGGAAGGACTTCAGCTGTTCTATGGAATTGCAGTACAAACATTTCATTTTGGGTCTTTGTTATTCTGTCTTGTGGCTATTTTTTTTCTTGTTGACCCAAATCACATTTAAAAAACAACCAAACCTGGAGTCCAACTTATTCCTTGCACTGAGGCCATTTTACCTTTACTCCAGTGATGAAAAAAATGTAATAGATACACCCAAAACTACTTAGTGGCCCTCAGCTAATAAAAGCTAAACTCTCTACCTCGAAGTGGCTTCTCTCCAGACTGTATAATGCTGTTCTTTATGTACCCAAAGGGAGTTTCACAGAGTGGACATTGTTCTCATACCTTTCTTGACCTGCCTGTTTATGAATCTTGTGTGTAAAGGCTATTCCTTGTCCAAAGTGACCTTCAGCTATGCAGCAAATACTTTGCATGTAATTGCAGGGACATGCCGTCTACCAAACTTCCTGGAATAGCTCTTTTCAGTTACAGTATTAATCATACATAAAGAACTAATAAACAGAAGGACTATGTTTATTTAATATATCTCTAGGCACACATAATGAAGAGTACACTACCATAATCTAAACGGGGATGAGGCAGGGGATGTTCTTTTCATGTAATACAGGAGCACATACCATGCTGGCTGATAATGATGGAAAGGATAAAAGGATAAAGCCTCTTTAATCCTTGCTTCTGTGCTGTAAAGCTGTTAATGTTTGTACATACATGCATATTTCTACAGAGTAACAAGTAATAAAGGCAGATAAAATAATCTGGAAGTTTACTACAATCAAGAGAAATACAGTTAAAGATTGTCTTCATGCCAATCAGACTCTACTTTTCATATCCGAATTAATATAAATCTCAAAAAACAGCAGTAAAAGAGTTTACTAATTCACCAGATGCCAAAATAACCCCGTATAAAATTCTGACTCAGTCTTTTTTTTTTTTTTTTTCCTGGAAAATAACCATGTTCACTTTTCCAAACATTATTTCTGTCAGGGAGGGGTGATGATGATGGTATTTCCCCAGATGCTAAACTGTTAATCAAGAATGCTGTCTACTCACACAGAAATAAGATTAAGATTTCGAGACTCTCAGCCAACCCCAATGAGTGGGTGCAAAGAGAAGGAGTAACTCCCTTACAGAAAGGTCCGCAAAGGCATTTGTCTTCTCAGATGCTTACGTACTCCAAAACTGTTAATTATTAGTAGCCAGACATTGTTGTGGTCCAGGTGTCCTTATATTTTTCTATATTTTTCACAGAAAGGACACACTTCTAAAAATGTCAGGTGTGCTGCAAATGTGACATATACCATATAAATAGGCAACTTCAGCAAGTGATGTGTCTGCATAGTCAATAATTTGAGATTATGCTGTAACCTGTCTAAAATGTTTTACAGTGTGAAAGAACACCTCTTATATCTGAGGTATTTCTTTAACTTATCAATATTATCCTTCTTTAATCTTCATCTTCAGCTAGTTTACTAGCTTAAACTTCACCCTCACCCTTGCCCATGTAATAGGAAAAAAAAAATCATTTTACCATATTAATGAGATGTCATTAATTCATGCTCATGATATCACACCAAAATTATTTTGGCATGTTTTCTCATGACCAGGGAGATACAGCGATCTGGGTGCATTATAGACAAACAAAAGTACTTGGTTATCTCGTATAAGAGTGTTTGTAGTGTAAGTGAGCTGCTTCTTCACACCCAGCCAAATATGATTATTGTGGATCCTCACCAGGAGTAAATACCACTCCATTTCATGCCAAAGCAACTAGCTAGAAGGTCAATTGTTTCTTGAACTGATAGCAAATAAGCAGGGTAGATCCCTATAGAAAAATCCTGGTCCCCCAGATGCCAACGAGAACTTTTTATCATAGCTGTCAGTCAAAACAGATTTCACTTATTTTGTGAGAAAGAATATCTTTTTTGAACAATGGATTCATGGCATATTCATAGTCGGGTCTAAAGTGGGTTTGAAAAGCATTTAAGTAACTTTCCAGACTCCACCATCACACACGTCCTTTGTATTACTCTTCCCAGCCCAAGAACTAGTAGAATTGGGTAACTGGTTTCTTGATATTCTGTTTTATTTTTCCCAGGGATTAGCCTTTGAAATCTCACCTATCTTGAACTTTTATATATCAGCCATTTTGATTTATTTCTGAAGGGGAGAGGATTGTGACAAAAGCTGAATAATTCTACATTTAAAAATACATTTTAAAGGAGCAGACTTCTAAAGGCAGTTAATAAAAAGAAACCTATACTGTTCTGCCATTTATTAACACAGAGAAAATACTGCTCTAATACTGATATAAAATATTGCTCAGGAGGAGCAAGAGTGACAAAAGCGGGTTCTTTGGAAGAATAGACAAAATACATCTTAAGATTTATAAGCAGCAGGGTACAGTTCTGTAATCTTTTTGTGAAGAAAATCTCTATCTTTTGAAAGTACGAAGAACCAAAAGAACAACAAAAAAGCCCCTTCATGCACTCTTTCCCCTTCAGTCTCTCCCTACCCAGAATTCTGGAGGCAAGGAGCTGTCTTTAATAGTATCTCCATCTTTGTGGGGTGAAAAAATATATATATAAAAAAATAAAATCACTGGCTACGACTGCATTTTTACAGAAACAACATATTTTAATCAATTACAATTCTTCTTTACAGCAGGGCAGAAATAAATAAAGCTAAAACTGCATCATATAGTTGAGAATCTGTAGCATGGTTGAGAGCCACTGTGGTATACAAAGTGTGGCTGAAGAAATGTGAAGAGTATAGTGAAATCGGGTTTAAAAGGTTGTCTCACAAGTCCTTTTAGCATTGAATTTAATTAATAAGGACTTTAGAGTCTCCACAACAATTAGAATTGTTCATGGTAGTCATTTTAAGGCCAAGTAAGGCATGCAGAACTTAGAAAAATAGTTATGTGCTGCAGTGCAGTGCCTATAAAAAAAATGGTATGGGAAAAACACGAATTGAAACATAGTGAAGGAATGTAACTTTTGCATTTATATTCTTCTTTGATGGCTCAGTTTTTCCGTTTCGCAGCAATAGTTAATCTGGCAGTCTTGTTAAGTTGGCTTTGTTGGAGTTTTTTGTTTCTGAACAGCAGCTCTGATAGAGAGGTTTGTGCTGCATGGCCTCATGTGCACGACTGTAAATTAACTTGCATTGCTTGATGCACACATTAGGATATGTGGCATTGACTTTGGAATGAAGATCAATATTCTTTGATCTTTACATCCTTTCTCTTGTTGCAAGTGGAAAGTTGCATAAGGAGAGTGTGCAATGGGCACACAGGAAGACAAAGAATTGGAAACAGTGGAAAACTGATCTGCAGTAGGTCATCTTTACCAATATAAGCAAAAGTCAAGAAAAAGAAGAAAAGGTATATTCTAGTAAATGATTATGCTTGATGAACTGTTTCCAAAATGCACTGTAGAAAGATTCTGATAATTTAATGTATTTTTATTTTTAATTTTTTCATTAGACTTTCCTAACTGACTACATTTCCTTATAAAAATAGAATCGTTACATTATTTAAACTTGGACTTACTATTAAATCACCTATAACAAAAAATGACACTATTTTTTCACTTTGCACAAAAGGCTGAGTAAAAGGACAGTTTGCATATTTGTTTTTGCATGCTACCTACACTGTCTTGAGAAACAGTGCTTCCCAGGTTAGTGGTCTACAGAAACATCCTACAAGTACGATTAGCTGTCTTGTTAAAGTACGGTATAAAAATTCACTTGAACTAGTCTGCCGGTTCAATAGCTCAAGAATGAATATCTTAATACATGTTTGCGAACTAGACTGCTGAAGGTCAGGTTAGACTTTTTGGAGTTGCACTGGACCTTCTTTTGCAAGACCAACTTCACGGAGAACCTTGCCTCTACATTTTCCTGCACTGCTTCAGTGACGTGAAATATGTTTACTGCAACAGACAAGGTTCTATGGGATAAGAATATAACAAAAAGGTGTTTTCCAACAGAAATATGAACCAAATTTCCCAATGTTTAGCTTTGTGTTTAACATATATTTTATTCAGTGGGTAATCCTATTGATTTTCTTGGAATTATTCAGGGAATGGAGTAGTCAAGATGAGCCGAATGTCAAAACCAGACATTTATTACTGACACCCAAAACTGATGAGTGATCCTATTGAGCCTGTTCATGATTTAGTTTAGTGTGTACTTGCTATCACATGGATATTATAGTTGGCTGGCTTATCAAAAAAAGAAAAGTACTCTAAATGCAGAGCTCTCTTTAAGGTCAGGGGAAATGCTATGACTCCCTATGTCTCTGGAAAAAGTAATGACAAGGTGTTGTGTCTTCTCCTTCATCTGTATGTACCATTTTTGTGCCTCTGTGCACAGTGATAATATTTTTATGATGAATACTATCCCAAAAACTTATAATATTGTTGATGCTGACACAAACAATTTCCAAATGCTCTCAATGGTGTGAGACTCAAACAGAAAACACTGCTTTTTGTAAGGGTCCTTTTGACAAGGGTTCACTTTCTTGTCTCCTGCTTAGCTCTGTTATTGGTACCCGAAGTAGAAGCATTTTTCTGAATAAAATTTAAGTGGCTGCTGACATTTTAAGCAGAACGTTGCACAACTGAATTTTAGAACAATAAGGGATTTAAAAGCCCTGGCCCTAATTATGCAGGTAACAAATGGGCAGTGATAACAGCTACGATTTTTTTTTCAGGATCTGGACTACCTAAAAGAAAAGACTGTAAAATTCATGTGCCCGTGACATGAGGGTGACTTAAGATCCCAGAACTCACACTCCCTCTCTGCAGAGCTTTCCCGTGGTGTCCTGTGCAATGCTTTAAAACAGGTATTGCTTCTTCACTGTTGTAAATCAATTCTGCAGACTGAAAGCTCACATGCCCTTAAAGTATTAAGGTGAAAGTCACAGCAAGTTTTGATTCTGCAGTGTGTTCCTCTCCTCTGCGAAGTACAGCTGCTTGTAACCTATTAGAGCTTTCACTGGTTTCATAGCTGGGATTCCATGAGGATGCAAAATTTTGTTGTCTGTGTACGCTGATGTTCATGCTGGCATTCCCTGTATATACCCAACGGTGGGAAAAAGTTTGGGAAAGGGTTAGGTGTCATTCAGTGTACGTGAGAAGTGTGAATGCCTCAGTATTTTGTAAATGATTTGAAAACCGCTATACTATGTCTCTGCTTAATTAACTGGAAAAACTGTGTTTAAATTCTGAACTTGAAAACTTTCTAATACTGTAGGATTCGCACTGTGTCGTAAGCTCCCCAGCTAAGAAAGGGGGTTAGAACCGTGTGACATGTGGATACGTATAGGTACATACAGAATTGGCCTAGATAGTTTTATTTGCAAGTATCCATATGAAGAAGTCTGGTACAGATTTTAAATCCTCATGTTTTTCCAGAAATTTCTTATCTTGTAAGATAAAATATTTTTTTTTTTCACTGAGACTCTATCTGCCTGCAAGAATTGTGAGACCTCATTAGTCCATATCTGTGCACCTCCATGTATCTATGCAGGTAGAAATACTGTGCAAGTAGCTACACTTGGATTGTAAGAATAGCAACTTTTATTAAAAGTCATGAGCTTTGTTAACCTATCTATTCGGCACAGCTTTCAGGAAAAGCCTGTGTTTTAGGGTATGCAGTACTAACATGGTTCTTTTACAAGTTCCTGGATGTTCTGAGCCACTTTTCTTAGGGCAAATGTTAGAGAAAAGGATGAATAGAGCTAAATTACTAGGCTGTATCATTCAAATATGACTAATATATGTATACAGAAAATTGCTATTTTGTGTTCACGCTAGTCATTGTTCCATCAGAAAATAAGTTGGTAAAAACATATTGTTCACTGACATTACAGCAACGAAGACAGTAAAATACATTTTAAAAGGGTGCTTGATCCTTCTGGCGTTTTAGCCACCCTTCTCTAAAACAAAGAAATAGAAAGCAAAAATGGTAAGCTAGTAAGAGAATCTTTTTCAGTCAGTTTATAAAAATATGCAACCCCTGAAAATTAAGGCTTGTAATGGAAATACCTTTGACTTCTACTAGTGTTTTAACCTTGCTATAATCTCTTTATTAACATTGTTAAAACAAGGGAAAATGATTCATGTGTTTTAATTCATAAACTGTTGCCAATTTTGTTGCATCTTTTCTTCTTCTCCATTTTTTTCTTTCTCATTTCACTCTGATCTGAAGGGTCTGTGGATTTATCTCCTGCCTGTCATTTGTCTTCACATGACTTTAAAATAATTAATTGCAGCACTCAGTGATGATTTATGATTTCTACTGACGTAATTAATGATACACATCAATTTTTCTTGTTAATTGAAGGAGTCACAACAAACTTTTTATAATATATGTTAAAGGAGGGCAAAATAGCTTTGGAAAATTACCTTTAGAATTTTCATTTTGTATTAGGAGGAAAAAGGAAGAGAATTAGCAATTTAACACTGAAGGCAGCTAAAGATTGTTTGAAGAGCGGAAGTAGAGACATTTTATTACCAATGTGCAAAATAATTTAGATAAAATAAACATCCAAATAATGCCATCATGAAAAATTTAATTAAGACTCTCTGTCATTTTAGAGGGAAAAAGTTCATTTAATGTGTCAATGTCTTTCCATTTTGTTGTTTTTGTCCCTTTCACCTTTTATTTAAGCAGTGAATAATAAAAAAAAAGCTTGTAAAATTATTCTAACATGGACAAAAGAAAACATATTTGGACATTTTTTTTCTTTTTTTTTAAATAAAAAGCCTCATTTCTGACTATTTGATTTGCAAACCAAGAAGGTATGAATAGACTTTGAATCAGCTTTAAGTATAGAATATTTATTAAAACATCACAAAGTTTCAAGTCACCCAAATGAAAATTGCCTTTCTCAGAACATCGTTTTATTGCAGGGCGTGAGTCGCCTCCACATTTGCTTTCTTGTCAGGTTTTAAAATTTGAAAATGAGAAAATTATATAATATACTGAATTCTGTGAAAAGAAGCAGAAATGATTTTCTGGGTAATTGTTATACTACTTTGTATGTTTAATCAATTGATGCTTAAAGGAAACTCATATCCAAGATATAAAAAAGATAGTTTAAAATAACATTTCCTCTATTATAACAATTTATTCACTTAGAATAATATAATTAAGTTGGAACTTGAGCAAAGTAATTGTTAGACAGCCACTATTTCTACACTTTTTGAGACAAGAGTGGTAGAATACTCCTTACAGAACACTTTATTATCATTTTTGTTGTTATTATTATTATTATTTTAAAAAGCAACAGTAGATGCGTCAAGTGTTGCGAACTTGATTTGAGCATTTTATGGTACTGGAGTCAGCTGCCTATTAAAAGTGTGATCAGGTAGTTTAGAGTGTGACTAGCTGTGTCAACAGAAGGAAAGTGGAGGATTAGTCTCTATGGCAACAACAAAGCATCCCTGTTTGTAGACAGACAAATTCTGCTACATCTGAAAAAGATTGACAGGTCTATTCCTTTGCAACTGACCCATAGAAATTAGCAAGTAAAAGTTATTATACTGGGTTGTATTGAAGGGTTCTCAATATCTTAAAGTGCTCTTGTAAGTTTTTCTGCGGCATTTGCATGAGAAACCTGGCAGGGATTGTTCTGAGGTTTATATCTATGGTTTGATAGATTCTTTGTGGGGGAGTATTGCTGGTGAGAATAACTTAATTTTCAGTTCTCTGTATGACAGAATTGTTGGAGCATGGATTGAGGGAAAAACACACATCAAAGGACCCGGGCTGAATAATATGCCACATTTCAAAACCAAGAGACATTGTAGGAATAGTATAACTGTACCTTCTCAAAAATGGAGGTTTAAAAATATTTTCTTCTCCAATTAGCTAAAAATAATTACAATCTGGAGTTCCTTAATAATTAAGATTTCCATTGGAAAGATTTCATAGATTTCCAGAGATTCTGTAATTTAACTGAATAACCTTTCTCTTTCACTTAATGTACTGGAGTTGGAAGGCATGAAGTGCTCTAATTGTACTAGTCTATATCAGAATTAATAGTATTCTTTTTTTTCTTTTAAGGGAAAAAAAGAATGAAAAAATTACTTTCCTATTTAATTGTTCATAGATTGTGTATTTAGGTACTAGCTACAGAAATGAGGATTCACCTTTAGGCCAGTTATTGTAGAAGTGTCTTGAAACATCTTTTATTCTTATATTTTAATCTTATTATGTATTGGCAAAAGTCCAACTGACTTGAGAACAGATAAGGATTGTGGCTATTTTTCACATAAAAACCGAAACATATTTAGATCTCTCATAGTGAATGTTTTTCTCTTAAATTCTGTCACTATCTGTAATCCTTATATTTGGAAGTAAAAGTTTTAACTATATTTTTAAATCACGGTAAGAAAACTGCTAGAGTTATGTGTTTCCCAGAGATACATGGAAAATCCTAGAAAATATGCAGCATGCTTTCTTGAGACTTTAAAATTTTGTTTGTGTCAGGAAACTTCCCAGTATTTTAACTGCTTAAACTGACTTGATGCTAAAGGCCTTCATCTCCTAAATGGCATGCTTCTAGAATTAATTTATGTTCCTTTTTGATCAAAAAATAGCACTTGAGCAACTTTTTCTTATCACAGTTGCATCTGAGTTTCTCTTTTAGCTGGAAATGGAAATGACAAATGCTCCTGAATCTCGAGAAAGAGATCTTCTAGTTCCAGGTCTGTAGAAACAAAGTTTTTAAACGTTCATAAAGTGCTGGCTGGATTATAATCAGAGCAACACCCCGCATGCATGGGTATCTGTGCATAGCCCGTGGGCTTTTAAATTTTGCACTTTGTTGTGAGTGATGTAACAAAATCAAAAGATAAAGCAGATTAGAGTAAGATAATCAGCTACAGTTGAAGGGTAATTGCTGTTATGTTTGTTCCTGTTCCTACATATCCATGGAAAAAAAAAAAAAAAAACCCAAAACAAACCACAACTGAGAAACTCCTTTCCTTCCTCCAATATACGATAAGGTTATTTTCTTCCCCTTGAAAGGCAGAAGTGACAGAATGGTAGGGACTGTTGGTACAAGATGCTGTTCATTTCCCAAAGTAAAAATATTGATGATGATGCTTTCCCAGAGACTGGGGATACACTGGTTTATGCATCAGCTTTTATTTGCATGTGTCTGTGTGTTTGTAGGTGCACAGAGTCTCTGCAGAAGGATGGCAGGAGAGTTGTTTTCTGTAATCTCCTTACCCTGTTCCCACCCTGTTTTTGTTTTCTGAATATTTCTTGTATTTCACCAGCCATGGTCAGCCACAGCCCAGGAGGCCGTGTCTCTGGCGTGCTGAGCATGCTATAAAAATACAGCAAACGATGAACCCTGCACAAAGAGCTTCCAGTCTTTAGCCAACCTTTTTACAAATGCACAGCCTCCAATGGGAAGTGGCTGACTAGGAAAAATGTGCTTTTCTGCAAAAGACACAAACAAAACCTGAAGTTTTGACCTTCAACCTGAGTGAATATGCAGTCTCTCTACAGGCTATTTTTTAGCAAAGGTGACAAACTTGCAGTGGCAGAAACGGTGACTTTCTTGATTTGTAAAACACCAAATAAGTCTTCCAGTAAACAGAAATAATACAAAAGAGAGTTGGAATATTTAAATATTTGTTTTACTTGCTGTTTTAGGAACTCAAAGGAAAATTTGTTTTGCATAGTTACCTATTTTTTGTATGTCCAAAGGGCAAGTGAGATCAGTTTACAAAGATTTTTGTCCTGCTTTTTTCTCCTTTTCTTTTGATGATGCATTATTTTTAGCCTGTATTTTGTTTATTCTTTCAGGAAAGTGAATGGCAAAGCTTAGCTAAGACATCATCCTTAGAACTGTAACTCACTCTGCTTAAGTTCTGGGATTTATTTTTACTTTTTCAAATTTGACAATCATCCTATTTTTTCACTGCCTGAAACTGACACAGTACAAACATGCCGATCCCTATCACTGCTGCTCCTGCGTTTCTGAACAGGTCTTTGCATATCCTATCAATGAGCTGATCAAACTGGTGACACTGGGATTTCGTGCCTTTTGACAGCTGAAACTGCTGTGCTTTTCTCAAGCTAATTATTGTTTTCAAGGGGCAGTCACTATCAGAGCCTACAAGCTTCTTTTTCCACCCCCACATCAGGCTAGAAATGCTTAAAAGGTTTGCCTCTCCCTCCCTCCACCTACTAAGATTACTTTGAGAATAAAAGAAATGGTAGTTAGCATGAAATGTAGAGGTGTTGCTTCATATTTAAATTAATGTACAGGAGCTAAAAAACCCCACTATTTCTGAATCATTCTATAGAGATTTTGTAATTTTAAACAAAATACTGTCTTGGATGGTTTTTTTTGGTCTCTGCTACTGTAAGCTCCAGCCAACCCTTAATGGTACTATTTTAAAATAAAGCTTGCCTCACACGCACTTATAATCTCTGCAAGAAATATGTTTTGCCTTTTCTCAGTTCTTTAGGAAGTCATAAAAGTTATGGATTTAGTACTTGTGTTCATCAAGGGTCAAATAGAAGAAAGAAGTCTCTATGTGCATAGTACCTTATTCTTTGTTATTTGGTTGCTGTCCTGGAATTCCATGGTGGCTGCAGCTCCCTGTTAATTACCTGCTGAACAGAGACACTAAGGCCATTTTCCATATCTTCTCTCTTCGGCTGATTTGCATTGGCTATCTGTGTTTGGGATGGAAAGAAGGTTAGGGATGGAAAGGTCATGACTATTCATTAGCATCATCTGTATCATTAATACCACATTTCCCTTCCTAACAACAAAACTACAGACTGGATTCATTTGTACTGGTGTCATGAAAAATATTTAAAATCCAATTAAAAATGTAGATCTTGATTTTTGCCTTGCAGTTTGCGTTACCTTATACAGATGTTTTCAGTGACACATTTTGCTGTGTAAAGATTGCAGCCGTCTGTTATATCCATGTCTAGCCTAGATGGAGATTTCTAAAGCAATGCTAAAACTGAGGATATTCACTTAAAACAAGAGCTTTGTGCAGAGCTCTGCAGCAAATCAAAACGCACTCTTGTACAGCTGCATGCCTCAGTTTTGGAGAAACGATGAGTTACTGTTAAGCAACTGCTTTGTTGAATGGGAGAAATTTTGAATTAAATTATTATAAAGTATTACAAACTATAGACTTTCATTTACTGCTTGATGAGAGAAAGAAATTATCATGGGTTTGAGTGGCTACAGACGGAAAGGTCCTATATTTTAATGTACCTTTGTTTACAGATTTTAGAAAATAAACTGGGAGAGTTATCATGTTTTCCCATTGCTTGGGATAATAATGCAAACAAATTAATGAAAAGAATGACTACTCTTGTATTGAAAGACATGCCTTTCCATGCTGCTTTGTAGGAAAAAAAAAAAAAGGAGTCAGAGAAGAGGAAGAATATGGACCCTAGCAGCATAATCTGCTGTGATTTACAGACCGTATAGCCTGGAGTTTCATTTAATGGACTTGAGGAAAGCATTGTGTAGTATTATCACTTTCGTTCTGCAAAATCAGTATTCGTCCATTAAGGAAATAACATGTATTCCACTTACAGGTTTTTAGAAGGGTGCAAATCCATTCTGTAGAAGGGTTAGTGGACATGCAAAATGGAAGCGAGCTAGCGAAAACGAGTGTAGTTATAGGTTTTCTTTCCTCAAAAAGGGGAAAAAAAAAAAAAGCAATTTTGAAAATGGCATGTAAGTTAAAGCTGCCCCTGGCCAGCTTTAAATTATGTGATTCTCACTTATGCAAGATGCTGCTAGAGGAATTCCTTGGCTCTCATTAACATGGAATAATCCCTCTAGACTTCACACACAGCAGACATACACAGGCACATACGCATTTCTACTGTCAGTTGCACATTTCCAACTGCAAAACAATACGCAGTCTGCAACGGCTCTTCAAGGAAAAGACTTCAAGTTCCCAGTATCTTTTCAGGCAGTCCTCTCCTTTGTTTTAAGAACAGTGTTGCTAAAGTGTTTGTGAAAAAGTTTGTTTGGAATAACCAGGAGTGATTATCGTCGCTGCAGTAGCTTGAGCGATGTTCGTTTTCCCCTTTTTCTAGGCACAGTGCACCAACTTCAGCAGCTACCACTGGGCTTTTGATTCTGCTATAACCTGATGGTCTATCATAAAAGTGAGGAAACGGGAAGACTGCGTGAAGGGGGACAAACTCTAGTAACATACACTGAACTTTTAAAATGCTATCTAAGAAGCTGGGTCATAGACTACCCTATAAAACCCCTACTCCACCTGAAAATGCCCATAGCCAGCTACAGCATCTTCCTGTTTACAACCCCTAAATTTGGGGGTGCAATGCAAACTGAAGAGCTTGGATTACACCCACGTAAACCAGCATAGTGAACAACATTTTAATGTGAAGCGCTGCTGTTATAATTCACAAAATTCACAAAGCATTGGTACATATTTGGCTGCTCCCAGGCATCTGGGATCTTCTGTGAAGGAGATATGTTTGCAGCAAATATATGTGGTTGAGAGCTAGAAGAAATGAAGCTTGAATCTTGCTTAAGGCAAGGCAAGGGTTTTTTTCCTAACAAATCAGTTGCTCCTTCTCTCTCCTTACATTACTGATTTCCCAGCTTGCTAAGCCAGCCTTTTCATTATTTCCCAATTTTTCTACAGTTGTGGGACCCTTTGCACGGAAAGGTGTGAGAAAACCGAAGTCATGGTGTAAAAAAAAAAAAAAGGATTCAACACTGAACAAAAATGGTAGGAGAGGATGGACCCACGGACCAACATTGCCAGACATCGGCTAATAGGCAGAAACAGCCAAATTCTCACTCCTGGGAACTCTCAGTTGATGTCAGCAGGAGTAGATCTGTAGCCCCACCTGGAGGTATTGCACAGGGACTAATTGCCACAGTGCATGCCTTACTGGGGACAGCATCATAAGGACCGGATAATAGAAACTCTGGGATTCATTTCCATAAGCTTCCCTGGCCTACAAATTCTGGGGAATTTTTTGCCTTAGCTTTTGTGCTTCGTTATGGGCCCAACACCTTCCAGCTGGATAAATAGTGGTGGATAAAAGCTGTGTTGCCTCAAGTGAACTGCTGCTGCTGCAGGTGCAAATTTTGCAGATGATGAGGTAGGATTGGAGGGTCTGGAGCAGGATGATGGGGTATGGAAGGTCCCTCCGCTTGTTGGTTTTGTGAGACTCTGCAAGAAAGCTGCCTCTTTTTATCTCCCTCGTGTCCTGCCTTTGTGGTTCACTGACATACCTTCCGTTACGTTTAAGCCATTTTCTATAGAAAATGGGTCAGGCAAGATGACGATTATATTTATTAGGGGTTTCACTAAAAATGTTCTTGCTGAATGTAAACTGCAGCTCAGAATTTAAGCACATGGTGAGGCTGATCCTGATCTCACCTTGCAGCATGGACGTTGGGAAGCCAAAGCAGTGATGGTGGCATCTCTAGGTAAAACCAGAACTGAGCCTTGCACGTGCCAAACCCTGCTCTCTCCTGTGGAGCCCAAGCTCTCTGCCAGTCAAGTAGCTCTGCATTCCGAAGCTGAAATTTACTCTGTGTGTGAGTGCAGAGCTCTATCATATGTGTTGTGGGTGGTGTGCTCTCCCAGCGTGTGACCCACCTGCCAATATGTTAAGGCACTCTGCTCTGTGTTTTTTTTTTTTTTTTCCTGCTGCAGTCTGATTCCTACATAAGAAGTCATTTGCTGTCTTGTACCTCAAAGCCCTTTTGATGAGTTTGTGAAGAGCTGTTTCTGAAGGGGGGTTTTTTGTTTGGTTTTTGATTTTTTTTTTCCTTCCATGAAGGTGTTATTGCTTGGACTTTTTTGTTTTCTTGCCAGATAATGGAAACAAACTGAAATGGCTAAGAAAAAGGATATTGTTGAGAAGGATGATTTTAAAACACCAGGTCATAGGCAGTGTTTCTGAAATACATAAAATAAATCTTCTTAATTAAAAGATTTTTCTAAGCTATTATAATTTAGATTTGTCAGAGAGGGAGGGATGCACTTGGAATTCAGGTTTACCAACCTAGGTTATATAAGTTTGCCATGCTACAGTTTTAGTGAAAATAACATATATATCTATTAGTTATCTTGTGGTATATATTGATGACTGATCCTTGCAATAATGTGTTATCCGAGTTTTCTCCATTGCAACTGTATTTTCATTTACTCTTGGCAAATTTTTACAATTTCAAGGGTTTTTTTCAGTCAGTTTTAAAATTAGCCTTAAAAATTACAGTGCTGCAGACTGGGAAGTTCAGCCAAGAGAGAGAACATAAAGCAATATTTTGCATCATCCTTATTGCTCCACAAATAGATGCTAAAATTATTTTAAGAAATATGCAACATCTGGAATATTTCTCTGTAATCGTATACAGCTACTAAAAACCTGCTTTTGAAGAACCTCTTCAGCATAATTTCATCTAAGCTGTTTTCTTGAATCCTTCCTAAGCTATTTACTTGGTAAAAAAATATACCAATTTTCATATTTCAACAGAATTTTTACCGATACAAGTGTTTGGTAGATAAGTAACAGGCAATGTAACTGATTTACAGCCTTGTGTCTTGTGCAGGACTGGAAGGACAGTGTGTTACTGAACAGAAAACTCACAATGTATTGGCTCAGTCTTCTCTGCATCTCTCCCTCTGCCTCTTTAGACTGTAAAAAAAAATTATTCCCTTTAGTGTTCATACTTCATGGCAATACAGAGGTCAGGCTCAGGTGACAGGCTTAGACAGCTTGGTCACCTGTTGCTTGTTAATATGATATTTTCTGTCTTCAAATGGTGTCTCCCCACCAGCATCCTCTTTTCTGGGGTAATGGAAGTGATGTACTTAGCTAAGTACAAAAACATCCAAGCTCCAAAATGTGTCAGTCATGTAGTCTTAAAATGTTGGAGTTGTTTTAGAAATGTAAGTGGGAATGCTCACGAAGAAGTTGCAGTAAGGCAGTCTTTGAGCGCAATTGTTTTTTGCAGAGAAATTTTCAAACTGGAATTTGTTATTTAAAATGTCTTTTTTTTTTTTTACTTTTACATTTTCTGAAATTGTGATGTAATGACAAGTAAGGAGATGCAGCCAATAAGTGAAAATGGTGAATTTCTGTGGAGCATATATACAACATATGTATTTCTTATTGTTGATTTGTCTGAAAAATGCAATTTGACTGAGAACTTACATGGTTTATATTATAGGGATGCTAAAATTTCTGTTTGAAGAAGGCATCGTTTTGCTAAATATATAACACATTTCTGATTTCTGGAGGAAAAAAAAGATTATTATCTGCAGTTGTCGATGAAGTCTATAACTTCTGTTTTTGTCATATTTCATGAAATCAGCCTCTTAAAATTTGTGACACGAAGCACAGATCCAAATATATTTAGTGCAATATTTAGCAGAAGCTAATGTGCTCTGTCAGAAAACTGAATCTCTTGTTTTTTTGTGTGAAGTGATTATGGTGAGAGGAATATGTTCAGACTACCCAGATGCAGAAAGTGGAAACATCAGATTAAAATGAGAGCATTATATCTCTAAAGAATTATTATTAAAATATTTGAGAGAGGCCACTTCACAGCCAAAACATATGCTTAACTTCAATAAATACTTGTTTTCAAGCTTATTAAGATCCATCTAATCATCCTGTTTTAAGTTGGCACTTCCGATTACAACAGTAATTCGTTCCTGGTGTTGATCTCAAGTACTGTGGACTAGCTTTGCAGAAACAGCTCCCAGACAAGTACTGAGATTCTTTTTGTGACACTGAAACCTGCTGTTGATTTGTTTCTGGTATTTTTACAGACGCTTTCAGAACTTTAATACAATGAATATGCAGGAAAACTAGAATAGAATATGCCAGATCAAGATACGAAAAATTTTAAAAAGAGTTGCATGAGTTTAACACTCCTAAATTTGATTTCCACATGTCAGTTTTTCGTATATCTTCATGAGTAAAGAAAATTTTTTCCAATAAGGAAGAAACTTTATTCTTCTTTTCCAGGACTTAATTTCCTTACATTGCAATATGTGAATCAAATTCTCAGTTTAGCAATTACTAGAAAATAATTGCAATCCAAATGAAGGAGTAAGATTATATCAAATAATGCAAGGAATGTGCATACAAGCTTGCACACAAAACAACATCAAGATGCAGCAACAAAAAAGTATCGATATAAAGCAATCAATGCTGTAGACAATATCTTTTAAATCTATCATGCTGCCTTTTGCCCTTTATATTAAGTCAAAGGGAAGGGGCTATAATGAATGAGCATGTCCTTATTCTCGTCGGCAACAGTTCTGTAGGAAACCTGGCAATATGACATTTAACGTGATTAATTCTGGGTTGTAGCTCCAGTTTATTTTTTCCCCATGTACATGCATAAAGAGTTATTATTAATTTAAAAAACCAAACCCAAATATAAATTGAGACTATTTCCAAAAGTTATACTGCAAGATAGACTCAAAAATATAAGGTTAGTCATATATTTTCAGTAATATATGCCTTATATTTTCACATTTATCTTTTTCTCCATTTACAATATGGTTTACCAAAGTGAAGTGCTTAGGATTGTGAATGCAAGGCTGTTCAGTTTATATTTGGCTTCTTAACAGGTTTCCTACATTAAAAATAACACATAACTGAAAGAAATCTCTAGGTATTAGAACATACCATGAAGTATACTGTGTAAAACTTTGATATTTTTTACTTCGTATCAGGAGGGGGCACTAGTGATCCATTATAAATAGGCAGTGTGACATTGCTTTTGTTGTGCCATATTTAATAATAATAATAATAATGATAATATAATTTCCCCATTTAATATTGAGGGCATTTGTGTGCATAATTAAGATTATAAATATATAATGGTAATTCAAAAAGTTAAATAATTAATAGATTGTATGTAAATATTATCTGTTGTCCCTCATTGTCTTTTTATATTATTATTGAAATTCTGTTCTTACAGTTCATTTACTGTCTGTAACAATGAACAAATGCTGATTATTTAATACCTAATTTTGTTGATTTCTAATGTGAAGGAGGTGGATTCTAATTGTAAAAGACCTTGATAATGTCAGTTAAATACATTCCTGGAAAAAGCAGAAATTTAGATCCCAGTTATAAAAGCTATTTATGTACATTGAGATTTGGAGTATCTTATAGTTATTACAACAAAGAAAATGTGTTAAGTATTCATATAATAACCTTTACGTTTTTTCATATTAAAATAAATGGATGGAAAAATATTCTTTATCATGATGCTTGCTTATTTTTTCTTGTTGGCTTATCTGATCCCATACATTTTAGCAGATTTGTTAGTATTGCTTTGGCCTATAAACTGAGGTCAAGATGAGGAGGCTTTGCCATTTCATAGAATCAACTTTGGTGTGTGAGCAAGAAAAAGCGATGAACAATAATATGGTTTCTATTCTTTGTCCTCATTTTCTTGCTGTCTATAGGATAAAAACTGGCAGAGTGCATAAAACTGCAAGAATGTAAGTCAGTAACAGCAGGAAAACCAGCTGAATTTTTGATTTGGAGGTTGCTGAGTGATACTGTATTGTAATAAAATACCTACTTATTAGATACATAGATGGCAGCATTTGTGAAATAGCATATACCCACAGATAATTAGATGCTCTTTTGAAATGTCCGCTATTATTTTCATGTATAGAAATGAGGGTCAATGAGGAGCTGAATTTAACACTCGGTAAATTGAGTCAAGTTCCACACATGAAAAACACAGTATCTGTAAGTGATTTATGACATTAAAATAGGTGTAAATATGAACTTTCTGAAATTTAAGATGTGATTTAGGGCCAAAATAGTTTTCATTAAAATTATTTGCAGGTTTCAGCCAGTTGCTGTGTTCTTTTACTCAGGTGTAAATCCAGAATTTTCTTTGTTCAAAGTGCAATTAAATCCTAAAATGGCGGTGAGAAGAAAGGTTCTTTGTACCTTAAAGGCAACTTCAAGGTATATGTCCATGAGTATATGTAAGTGCTTTATGTGTGCATATAACCAGGCATTTGTCAAACAAAAGTGCACTTTTTCATGCAGGAAACTACACTCATTCTAGATCAGCCATTTAATCCAAGCAAGCACATACCTGACCTCATACCCTTGAATCTTGGGTTCTTTTATTTCAATTTTCCTAACACCAGCGGTCCTTTCCAGATAATTATCTATGAAAGTTACAGTCAGGATAACTGGAAACTCATTGTTTTCTAATGAGAGAACCTGTCTGAAGATCTCCTGTCTATCATGTCATTCTTTACTGAACCCTTTTTTTTTTTTTTCTCCCTATAATGACAAAAGCTTACATATCAAATAAGGAGCTTTCAGAAAAGGAACTAAGGCAAGCTATCAGTGTAGCTTTTCCTCCAGACTGGACGTAGACAGGAGGTATCTGGTTTGCATTATCTCCAGTCACTGAATTGACTGCATTTTTATCCTTCTTAGTTATAATATATTGAGGGTGGTAGCAGTGTAGCTACAGAAACATGGAGCTTGGTGTAGGCTTCAGAATGTTTTTGAGAAACTGAATAAATAGGTGTACAGATGAGTGCCTCACAAATTATCTAGTCCAGCCCTGTGGTACTGCCTATACTGAGTTCTAGGTCTTTTTCCTTTTACTGCTGTCAATACATGAATTTGAGGCTTTACGTTATAATCTGAAACTAGCTTGAGAGCCTGGAAACTGTCTCAGCTTATTTCAGTAATCACTAATTTTGAGGCTTATTTGGTAGTAGCTCAAATGTCACCATTCTTAAACGTTTTTGTGCTTGGTCATTTCAGCTGAGATATTTATTGCTTGGTACAGTGGTAAATATTAGGACTGTATTGGAATTGACTTCTTAATGAGTGCAACTTGACCTTCAAACACAGAAAACCGCAGTTTTGTTACTTATCTAAACACTATCACTTGTGAAGTCAAAGTGAGCCAGTTTTCATGAGAGGTTGTTCGTCTCTTACATTCCTTATTACTCCTTAATTTTACTCCATTTAATTATCCCTGAATGAACTCATTTGTATCTATTAATGCACAAAGTCAAAACAATATAAAACTATATATAAAACAATAAAAAATGTATTGCCTATTATTCTATTTTTTTTCCTGCTGAAATGAAAAAGGCACACTTGTAATTGTCTAGTGTGAGTAGATACTGGGGGTTTTTTGTACAAAAGAGGCAGAGATTGCTCAGAGATGCAGAGGCATGCCTGCATGTTTCTCCTTCCTCCTCCCTTCAGATGAACTCTTTCTCTAGTCCAGTGCTGATTTAAAAATCACCATTTTGATTCCCCCTTTCCTCAAATTCTTTCCCCATCATTTCTCATAAAGGAGATTTTTTTGAAGAATTCTCTTTCCAGTCAAATTAGTTTCATGCCTGTGAAAGGACAAAACCTGCAAATTACACTTATCTGTACCTACATTAATATATATCTCTGGCTCACTAATTTCTTATCATTATAAATTTCTTATCATTCTAAAAAGCTTTGGTATACTAAAGAAAGGGTAATATTCGGGTATCCAAAATGACACCAGGCTTAAATTTAAAATTAAGAATTTTATTTTACATTACTGGGGATTTATGCAAGCAGATACAATATCTGAAATTTGGTACAGGTATATTATACTTAATTTATTATGGAATTTCGAATTTAACCAATTGAAAAGCATTTTATTATACTGATTGTTCTTATGGCATTCACAGTTGCTCTAGTATCCAGAACTAGATAATCCCAGGACACAATAGTCTTTGTTCTAGAATTTTAGGTGCAATTGTCACATGGTACACAAGATTTTGATGAAAGTAAAACCTAGATATTAATCATATTTGAAGTGGTGTAAATTTAAAAATACTTCACTGGAATTTCTGGAGTTATCCCACATTGTAATGTGGAATATATGTGTAATATGTAACAATATCAATAGTTACTCAGTTATGTCAGCTCCTAAACTGACAGGATAAAAGGAGTCAGTGAAGATACCTTATGTGCACTTGAACAGGCAGAACTAACTGGTTTGTAGCTCTCCAATCTCAAACCTGCAATGGCCATTTACACTTTAAATAAATGGACTGTCAAAAAATCTGCCTGATTTCAGGGAGCATTAAGAAGATGAGAAAAAGATTTGTAGTTGTATCTCCCCACTTTGTTTGTGTAGGTCAATAAGCAAGGCACTTAAAATGATAAGTATGTTTAACTTAAAAGAGCAGAATTTGAGCAAACAGCTAATTTCAATATAAGAGCTGGAAGAGATCAAGTGATCAAGTATCCTTAAACTTTCAACAGGTAGAGCTGGAACTACAGAGCTCTTCAAATGTTAGTATTTATACTAGTTAATCACTGTAGAAAAATCCAAATTTTCATATTGAGGTCAACTTTACAGGGAAGAAAAAATACAGTTTGTTTTCCCAAGTCATCCTTCAATTTTATGCTAAATATACAGGAGAGGGTGATCTGTCAGTACTTTTAGGACTCTCCGTTATAAATACAAAAAATGCTATTCTCTCCTTTTGTGCAATGACATTCATTAATCACAAAATGGTTTATATTATTTTTATGTATTATAGAATTTGTTTTGTTTTGTTTTGCAGTTTAAAATAAAGGTGTGGAGAAGTTATTTGACTTTTTATCCAAGGACACATAGACAGTGAACACTCTGAAGTCCATTATAGTTCCCTGATGATTTTTTCAACTCCAAAGTTCTTGTGCTTACTCTAATCTCTTGGTTAATTTGTCTAGTCATGAAACACCTCCTTTAAATTTGTTGCTTGGCTCATACACTGTCATGATCCATCTTGCATTTCTGGAAACTTGAATTTTTTTCTGGTTTTCTGACTGTGATCATTTTCCTACTCCCAAAACTCAACAGCCTGAGGAAGATTACACAGTTTTTAACAGAAAAAGGGACTTACAAGACTAGAAGGAGTTTGGTCCTGATGATAATATCTTGTTTAGGGGAAAAAGAAAAAGGAACTATTTTTTAGATTACATCCAGAAAGAAATGTGATTTGCAATTTGGTCTCTAGTTTTAGAAAAGATGTGATTTCAATGCAGTGAAACATCAGAAAAAGTTTAATTGAATGTACTTCTTATCCAAATACTTTGTTCTTAAAGGGCTTGTTGCTTTTGTGCAGATTCTGTCCTTAATGTGAAGTTACTGTTTCTTTAATTGACATTTGAAATGCTATTGTTAATTTTTTGTTTGTTTTAGGGAATATTTTTGATATTGTTTCTGGCTCTATGATATATTGCTTGTATATACAGTACCTATTGTACTCCTATTTCTCTGCACAAGGTTTTGTTTTTTTTTTCTTTTCTTTTGAAGGCCTGTGACTGATAGCTAGTTGAGAGCTTGAATACAGACAGGTTCAAGAGAAATGGACTGGAATATTTAAGCTGGTTATGTGTTTTGAACATAAGACAGCACAGAGGAGAAATAAGACTTTGTTATGGACTTTTCTTTCTTCTTTGTATCCTCCTTTGTTTCATAGAACAATGTCAGCTAAAACTCCAAGCCTGGAAATGGTGTTCTGCATTTTGTAAAATGGCTGTTGAAACACTCATTCCTCCATAACTTCAATGTCTTCCTCACAAAATGTGCTCACCTGAGAACTGAATGGTTTGTCTGTTTTTCAGACTGTTAGGGAGAACTTGTGGTGGATCCTGTGGTTGAAGCTGCTGTATTTCCCCATCTCCTTTCCTGCCCTCTTGCCCTTGGTTCTCAAGTCATCATCAGTAATGAACTTTCTTCAGGTTCAATGTTTCCCTCAGTGGATGCCGCAGTGAAGTTTCTGAAGGATATTTTAAAACCAGACTTTTCAGTTTTGACTATCACATTGGCAGCAATAAGGTCCATATTTAAAACTGCTATCCAGCTTCCATTGTAAATTTCTCTTTACACTTGTATGTAACTGCAACAAAAATTCCCTTTAGATTCTGACCCTTTATTGGGCTCATCTCAAATGGTTCTTTTCCTAAATTCTAATAAAATGTTATCACTGGAATCTTAGTCTTCAAAAATTGGTGGATGAATGTGAACAAAGCAAACACATTTAGACTCTGGCTCTACAAAGTGCTAAACAACTTTATATGAACCCAGACTTGTGAAAATAAGAGCAACCTTGCAATGTAAGATCATTTCAAAAATATTAATATTGACCACTGTTGGCTGGAATCCTTCCTGAAATTTCATCAAAGCAAGTTTATAGCTGGTTGCTTTTGACCAAAACACTTTCTCTTCCTTACAGGACCCAAGTGGACTTTCAGCTCTGCCACAGAAATCCACTAAAATATAAGCAAAGTAAATCAGTCTGAACTGTTATGAAATTGCTTTCCTTCGACAATTACATTTTGTTGCTACTTTGCTTTCTGCTTCTCTATTTCTGTGCACCCAGAAATAGCTCCAGGGCTTCAGATCAGAAAAGATGTAGTGGTGATAAGGTGATGAATCGCTAAAAAGAGTCAGAAAGCACTAGGAGGAAGGCTTGTTAGTTTTGATCAGCATACAAGGAAAAGGAAAATGAGTACTCATAGGTTGTGGGAATGGGAGGGAAGTGCTAGTAGACGATGCTGGAAAAGTTATGTGGTATTATTTCGTTTTGAATAAGTGGCCCTCAGAGTCAAAAATCTTGACATTATAACGTAGTAAGTGTAGTTAAAGATGTTGAATATGCATGGCTTGGCCAATAAAGTCTTAAAACAAGTATGGTTTGCAAGTTTTATTAAGGATACATAAAAATAATTTCAGTCACTGAAAATGTAAAGCATTAATAAAATACTTAAAGGTAAAAGTTCTTATTACCTTTCTCTTCTAGCTACAAAATTATTATTATTTTTTTCAAGGATTTCTTTTTTGAGACAAAGCCTCCCATTTGACAGACTTTTGGGTGATATTAAGAGATGGGAATAACTATCCTCAACAAGTAAAAAGTAGTTGAGAAGGGCTGATGTTGCTGATACTGTTCTTGATCTCTGACTATTTGCCTGAGAAAATAACATTATGTGCATGTGAAAATTGAAAGAACTGCAAAACCAGAAGATATAGCTTTGGTTTTGCATGTTGATTTTTTTGTTTCCAGCCATGTTGCTTTGGAAAGGTATGGTTGGAAAGGCTTGTGTGTTCAAGAGATATAGCATATTTGGACCAGCTCCAGGCTTTTAGCTACCTTTTCAGTTTCAGGATCACTGTTAAGTGTTGCAGAAGAACAGAACAAGTGGATTTTAATTACAAAGCAAAAAGAGAGAAGAAGTGATGTGGGGAAGGGGAAATGTGACAGGAGAAACACAAGTCTGACTGTCCAGGTGAATTTCAGGACTTAGTCATGCCCAGTGCAATTAACGGGTCACCTGCAGTCTTCTTTCTGACTTATCACGGGTAAGTTTTCAAGGGAAACAGATGTCATGGTGGTTCCCAAGTGATAGCCATTATTTGAGTAAGGCTCCTCTTTTTAGTTTCTTGTCTCCTTAGTTCTAGTAACAGATAACTAGTTCCCATATTATCTTTAATTTTTGGCAAATCTGTATTGGTCTTTCTTTTTCCTTACATCTTCTTCTAGTCATCAGGCACGACTCCTGGATGTTTGTGGTTAGGTAGGGATTAGTTTTTAGGTTTTATAATTTTTAGACTTTCTTAAAAAGGTTAATGTTTTGTGGTTTTTTAGGGTTTGTGGTTTTTTTTTTCAGTTCAGTGGGACACGGTGTATTGGACTACAATTTTTGTTTTCTCTAGGAAGGCTTATGATAGAGGTACACAGTGGTGCTCTGATGGGATCCTGTACTGTGGAATTGTTCCCAACATGTGGCTGAATCAAAAGCTTACCTGCTGCAAATGTGGTAGGTCTGATGCTTCTGCAGACAAATCTCTGAAAGCTAAGCAGGAAATGGGCTGCAGGTTCAGAAGAATTGCACTGATAGTTCACATCCCACTTCTACTTACTTCAGTGCTCTGCAGTCTCTATCCCATCATATAATTAGGTGAAAACTTACCAAATGAAACAAAAGGAGGACATTGGAAAAGGCGAAAAAACAAGTAAGCAGCTCCGGTTGGAAGAGTTCATTCAGCCTGTTTTTTGTAGCTCAGGGTCAACTGGGAAAGTGACTAACAAGGGCAAGATGATGACTAGATCACCTGTGGGAGGGAGGAAAGCTTGACTTCCAGCACCCTATGCATAAAGCATAGACCTGTTTGTACAACAGGCCCTGAAGAAATGAGAGTAGGCAATGAGAGATGATAAGGGTACTGATGATTTAATTTGTATTTCCTTAGTTGAGCAGGAAGAACCAAATTTCAACTATTTGAATGATGATTTTCTTTAGGAAAATACTGCAAGGAGGCATTTTAGTGTTATTTACCCCTTGATTAGCTCTACAGTCTTATTCACTCTGTGCTTTTATGTCTAATGACTAGTTTGCATTAATATGAAAAGAGTTGAACCCCCCTCTTCCCAGAGTAACTTAACAGAAGAAATAGTTCGTATCCAGACATGGTGGAACACATCTGGGTAGAAGTCTCTTATTATCACAAAAGGAACTAAATGCATAATACAGCACTAACACTTTATTCATCAAAGGAAACTGATTTTAGTCAGAACCGGTGACCTGGGTATTGTTTAACTGTACAGTATTTTATTCCTAGTATATGACAATGTCATTACACCACTGATTGCTATACACTGCATTTTGCCTCCTTTTCTTAACAGTTACTACATCTTAAAAGTTGCTCTAATTACAATTGGGAAGCTGCCTGTGTGGTTGTGGCTCAACACTGGCTGTGCTTATGTGTGTTGGCATTTCATTTATAGGAAACAATGTAGGACAATAGATTATTTCAATACAGGGATTCAGGGATTGTGTTCTGTTAAACCCTCTTAGTACACAAGTAAAGAATTGAAGTTATTTTCAAATCACTAAGGGCTTGCTTGTTTTTTCTCCTTTAGCTGCATAAATAAAAATCTGTCACAAGAGTCGGATAACATGATCTCTGTAACACAAACACAGAGGAAACCCTATTTTTTCTGCACAACTAAAACCAAATAATCTTCATGTTAAACATTTTTATGATGAATATGATCTTTGTTGGCAGAAAGGATAAAGAGGATGTTCTGGAGCATAAAGTGATGAAATTATCATTGAGAGTGTTATTAAGGGAGAGAATTCATGAGACCTTCCTTAGGCCTTTCGATCTACTTACCTAGTAATGTGTAGGACAGCATAGAAAAAATATAATGTTGGAACAGTTATTATTTACTTGAAAGGTTAAATATCATCAAAGCTCAGTAGCGGGAGTCAAGGAGAGAAAAGGTGGCAAACAGGAGCAGCAAATAAAGTGGAAGGTGAGCCCGGCCTTCCTACACTTCTGGCTGCTGCAGGAAGAATCCAATTGCAGTATTGCCACAAAACCAATTGGAAAAAAAAAATGTTAAAATGTAACTGGTCTTTGAAATAAACCTGACAGTTCCCTAAACTGGAAAATAAAGCAGAATATTGCCTTCAAGAACTGCAAAAGACTGCCCTGGCTTTAACTCTGAAGCCTGTAAGGAGAAGAAGAACAGACAGTGAAAAAAGACCGGACAAAATTTTATCAGAAAGCGTAGACGTAGTACATATTAAAACACTGCTTGTATTTCATCTGAGGATGGAAAGAAAGTCCTCTTTTTACCTGTTCCCTTATTAATTTGCAGAGACCTATATCAATCTCAGCTACCATTGCGCATGTAATGTAGTTTTCCAAGGCGGGAACTGTTTCTGTGGTCATCAGCTACTTCAGATTTTAGTCTGAAATCTCTGGGTATCTGCCTTCCATTTCACAATAACTGCCTAAAATGAGACAGTTTAGGCATGGATGAGACTGGACTTCAGTGTATATATACATGGTTATAGATATATATTTATGGCTACACCAAAGTATCTGATTTAAGACCAGGCACAGATCCCATTCCTGATCTGTGGCAGCACGTAGAACAATCTTGTATTTTTTTAGTGCACTTCTGGCTGAAAAGGGAGTGAACCCATCTTGAAAAATAAAGTTAATACTTGAGAAGTCAATGGTAACTTGACCAACTTTACTATGCTGACTGGTATCTCTCTGACACGTTAGGGATCCAGTATACATTTTGTATATTGACACTCATCCCACCCCAAATAGAGAACATCAACTTTCTCTGCCTTTTTTTTTTTTTTTTTTTTTTTTTTTTAATGTGTAGAGTCAGAGAGAGAGAAATTATATGAGACTGTCACTATAAAGAAAACCACAGTAACTTTGTTAGTGGCCAGAGAAATGACATTGTCAAGTGACAAAGGCATACATCAAAATAAAAAATGTAGTGTTTTGCTCATTACCTGGTGGGTAGCATGTATGATTCTTTGTTAACTTTTCTCACACTATAGTGTGCTGGCCAATTTCTCAGCACCCTGTTGAGCACAAACAATCCTGCTTAAACCAATAAGCCTGGTCAGCACCTGTTACCCTCCACCCCATCCCAGCTGCTTTATGATTTATGTGAAACAAAGAAAGAGGGCAAATAGGTTGAATCAGTGACTTGGGAAAACGAAGACATGTCCAGTCTATGTATGAATAACAGTATCAGGCTAAATTTAATTCCCAGAAATTAAAGACACTCACTAGTTTCAATTGTAGTCTAGTAATAATATGTGTAAGGTGATAAGAAACACAATTGTTTCTAACTTTATCTTCTTCTCCTTACCAGCTATCCCAAGCTGGTGATTTTCTTAGTTAACTTCTGAAATACTTCAACAGCCTTTCTTTTTTTTTTTTTTTTTTAATTATACTTACTTTTTGTCATCTTTCAGTGATTAGGTAGTTGACATAAAGCATCAGATTTTCTGTGAGCTGGATGATATGTGATATCAGAGGAATCCCATGTTTGCTCAGTTTATCAGCAACGACCAGCTACACAAATGGATAAATAATTCATAGATCTACTTCTTAGCCAAAGAAATAATATGAAAACTTGATTGTAATACAAAATAGATGTAGCTGATATGTACTACCAGATACAGTTGTAAATATCTCATTCAAACATTAACAAATGAATATCTGCTTATTAGCCATCTTCATCACTGGCTCCGTCTCTTTTTCCTCTAAGACTGAAATCTACCTGGACACAGTATCTGATAAAATTTGCACTTTCAGGCCCTCTTAGAAGTCAAAATGCTTTTCTCACTGATGAACAGGAGAGGGCTTGAAGGGTCGCAGACAAGATCCTTGTTAACAAACCTAACCTTTAGCCCCCTAGAAGGAGAATTACAGCTTTCAACATTTTTGTTGTTTATTTCTTTTTTTCTGTTTTAAACTGAGTGAGGTTAACTCTTTTTCTAACTTTCCTTCATTGTACAGTTAGCCCTGAAAATATAAATTATTATGAAAGAAACAGGCAGCAGGGCTCCACACCTGGCAAGCAGCTGTGGTAGAAGACCGCAAAATATATCCTGGTACTCACCTTCCATGACATGACTCGGGTAGGGCAGTGGTGTAGTGCAAACACTTTCCATGTTCATGGGAGTTAACACCCAACTATAAGAGGAAAATGAATGCAAACAGTGTGTTCAGGCCTGGCACTGACACAGGAGGGGTTACAGTGGAGTGGCCTTTCATTGCTTACCAGATGACACTCACAACTCATCTTTGCACCATGTTTCTGGACTGAAACCATCTCTAAGGTCAAGAGGAGTCAAAGCTGTTAGGTCATCCTGGGTATGATTCTCTTGCTGCAAGCAGTCATGCCAACTGACGTTATCCCTATGCTGGTCCAGCCTCAGAGAGATAGTGGTGAGGACCTTTAGTCTCCTTCAACGTCCTGTCATGGTCATTGGGCAATCATTCATATATGCCCCTTCTGAATGGGGATGCCCTTCAAGAAAGATGGGAAGTCCCCTGCACCCCTGGAAGCCTATGAGCTCTCTTCCTCAATGAGGTCCAAGCCCTTCACTGAGGAAGCCTGGTGTCAGAGATACATGCTAGATAGGAGACTCATGAGCAGACCCTGAAGGAAGAGAGATGTAAAAATTTGGGAAAAAAGACTGTTTCACATCCAGACAGTTCTTCTTTGTTTAGTACTGCCTTCATTTACATTGTCAGCTGAGGTAGGAAGCATTGAAAAGAATATATGATCCTTTTTCCATATCTGTAGCCATCACTGCTTGGTTTTGCTTTGGTATTCAAACTCTGCAACTTTGTGAGCACTCTCTAGTGTCTGTTCTCACTCTCAGTCTTTCTTTTTTCTTTCTTTCTCCTTCAAAACAGTGACACTTTGAGAACATGGGCAGATGTCAAGTCACAGCAGATGTTGCAATAAAAGTCTTCAGAAACATGGTCATGGAAAACATAAGTATTATGCTCTTCTCCCATACCAACAGATGTGACTGGAGATCAACATGGCTCCACGAGCTAGGAGCAAGCCTTTTCTTCTGTTAAGTCTGCTGACTTGAACTCACAGGTGAATGGGCTAGTAGGGCAGGAAGAGCTAGTGTGTTTAAATTGTATATAAACTTTTCAAGAATCTCTTCTTTCCACTTTCTTTCCTTATTTAGAGGAAATATTCAATGAATTGTTTCAACTTTGTGTTGGCGTCTTGAAGGCAAAGTTAGGTTGAATAGTGTAGAGCTAGGAAATATATATTTAATTGTTGAGTTTTGGAGTCTTTGCAGCATTTGGATATAGGTCAGCTTCCTGCAAATAATGGGACCCAGGGCTTTTGTGGAAAGGGGAATAGCCAATGTCCTTATGGATTAAAATAGTGCCTAATGGCTTTCTTTGCTCATTGTATGAAGAAGTGTATGGATTTCAAAAATAAAATGAATCCTAAGAAAAATACAAGCAAGGTTACTATGAATTATTCTCAACACTGCACATAATTAAATGCCTGTTGTCCAGAGCTGGAAGTCTGTGGTTAAGCATACTTTCTAGTGTTAATATTGAGGTCTGTTGCTTAATCAGTCTGCTTTATCTGCTTATTTATTTGTGTATCCCAATAAAATCATTTTAGCCTGATTTGTGTATTAAAAAAAATGATCTGAGAAAGACAAACACAAACCCGAAACTGCCTGTAAGCACTATTTTCTCATTAGTCTGAACTTCTGAACATATAGCTTTCCTACTTATCTCTATAAAAAAACTTATCAGCTAACTCTGTTATTGTGATTCAGCAACAATGTGGGTTATGCATATGGGTAAGCTGGAGACTTTGTTCCTTAATGAATCTACCATGTTTTTTCCTCCTTTGCTCATACTTCTTTTTTTTTTTTTTCTTTTTCTTTTTTTTTTTTTTTTTGGTAATTAAGAAACATGGAATTTTCAGATCTGTAGAGAGTACATGGATTATCTGAGACAGGGGTAATAGATTCACTAGATTCACTCATTTTTGAGAAAATTTTCAGCAGTCCACTTTAAGTGAGATGTAGATTTTGCACGCAAAAGTACACATATTTTTGTCCTCCACTTATTTTTTGTCTTCTATTGTGCTTAGTCTCCACTTTATTGTCTCTCCCATTTAGACTCAACCGATACAGCTGCTACCCAGGCTGGAGGACTATGGGGCTTCCAGTCACCTTCCCTGGTGCTCCTATCAGCAGCATTTAAAAGACCCAAATATTTTTTCAGATTTAGTCCTTACATAACTGTACTCCCTCTGTTATATCTGCTCGTAGGGAAAATTTTATTGTACGATTGTATACTGTATAATTTGTATAATGGGAAATAAACTTCCCATTATCCAAGAGCAGTGAGACAGGTGTACTGTTGTCTATAGGTGTTTATAACTGAAGCTGAGGTGTTATATGGTTTTTCAAATGTATAGTTGAGAACACCAGAAAATGAGCAAAAACTTGTACTTTAGTCACTTACAAGACGCAGGTCAGGAAATACCCATGACCATATGTCATAAGAGATAGCTATAGCAGGCACAAGGAGCTTTGAATCATTTGAGCTATAAACCGTTCACATAAAATTCACCTCAGTCATGTTTTTATGTTTTTCTGTATTCATTGTAAAATAGAACCAAATTATATTGCTTTTACAAGTCAGATGAAGATATTCTACTTTGTAGACATTTTGACCTATTTCTGTCTGATGATGTTTGCCTTTTCTATCTCATTCCCATTGCTCCAGTAGTTAATCCCATAAAATCAATAGCTTCTTGTGCATAAAATATAAACAACATCAGGCTGTTCCAAGCTATTTCTTATATACAAAGAAGTACATTTGTGGAGTTGGGAAAAGATTAAGGAGAAAGATTTTATGGGGTGAATAGGAAAAAAGCCCCCCCCCCCCGCCCCACCTCCAATTCTCTGTTAGTCCTTGTACCTGCCCTATAATAAAAATGAAACTCTCCTTAAAACTTTTATGTATATGGTTGTGATAATTGACCGGTGACTATTTTGACAATTAACAGCTATCCACTGGAATATTTATGCTGGAAAATTTGCACAGTCATTTTATGATTTTTGAGCCATGCTCTTTGGCTGGTATCTTGAAATGAGCCAAATACATGGTATTTCATGTTATGCTCTTCATCACTGCTATGTTTGCGTTACTAAAAATCTTTGCACAGATGGGCAGAGGCAGTGCTGTCAGAAAATTTTCAGTTGCAAATTCTCTGCTAAATCCAAGCTTTTTCTCCCTCCAATTGTTTAAAAATAAAACAAAACAAAATGCATAATATGCCTAGTTCTGGTTATCTTTTATGCTAACTTACAGCAAAAATGTATTGCCTAACTTTCTATTTCTTTTTATTCCTCCAGAAAAGAGACTATTATGAAGAATGGGGATTACTTGGTTTATTTCGTGTTAATGCTTTCCTGGTTTTAGCCATTACTTTTCCTTCCTTAACAACCCCCCGTCCCCCGCCCCGTCCCCCGCCCCGTTAGATTTTTTCTAGTATGGTTTTACATTACCAGAAATAGAGGACCTAAATGATATCAAATAAGATCAAAGCCCTTCATCCTTCACTTCGTCTAAAAGGCAATCTGAATCTACCTTGAATTTTTGAAAACTTTAACTAACTCTTTTCTATCCCTCATGTTCAGCAGAAAAATCTGATGCTTCTCATACTGGCAAATAAAAAATATGGAAAACCCTCAGTCTGCTAAATTGGAAAAGAGCGATAGTAGATTATCTCTTAATAGTGTATGTACATGGAGCAAGATTCCCTCCTTTTTCACTTCTCTTCCATTTGTATTAAGGCTGTAATAGTGTGAATCACATCATAAATACAAATACATATGCAGAACTCCTATTATGTGATCATTTACACTCTATGAAAATATTCAAATCCACTTTTCTGTGAATTTCAAATAGTTGTATAACTGCAGTTATGTAGTATGAAATGTACGTCTGGCCATTATTCACTATATACTATGTGCTAATCCCCTGTTTAAACAGATTCATTCATCCAATATGGGAGGAGAGGTAATAAGATATGACCTTAGTGACTCTGGTAATCTATGAATTCAGAGTAACTAACTTACTAAGTGTCCTATAATATGAAGTACGTTTGAATAAACAATATCTTCAGTTTTTGTGGATGAGAAATATATCTGTAAAAAAGGGTCTTCTCACTTTTTATTAAGTAGTCTCTACTTGACCCCTACCTGCTCCTGAAACAAAGCCCTCAATTTCTGTCCCCTGGGTAGTTCTCCGGTGTTACTACTTCACCAAACCCACCTTGGTATTATTGTGTAGATCAGCCAGCAGATTTAACTATGAGGATTTTGAAGGAACAATACTATTTAAAATAAAGCCACAGTGCATGGTTATCACTGCAATGAAAGAGTAGACCCATTGCCTGCTCCGGGATTTTCCTCAGCAGAAGACGACGGGTGAGTGAGGTGTCAGGGAACATACCTGGAAATCAGCTGAAAGGTGCCAGGGATTTTTCTGTCCCTAGGGTGGCTCAAAGTCAGGAGATGACAGGCAAATTACATCAACTTTTGCTTTCCTGCTCTCTGGGAATTAAATCTCTGGACATACTTTTCTGATAGAAATCTCTTCTCAATATTTTGAGATATTTAATTCACTCATTACTAGTCAGGCTACTAATTTTGTCTGCATCTTTATCTGTGGCAAACTATATGTTATATATACACATATATATGCAAACACACACATGCACACACATACGCACACATATATTTATAGACATACATATACACATATTTATATGTCTATTCTGCAAACACATTATGTATAGTTAGGTATAAATATAGCTACAAACAACATTAGTATATAAAAATATGTGTAAGCTGTCATTAAATCTGATTATGATTTCTTACTTGCAGAAAGAGTACGTATGAAATGGTTTTTATGTTGCTTTTTTGAAGACTTGCTGCTAATGCATTGGTATTTGGTGCTCACATATTTTAATACGCCGCATGCCTGAATGACAGATGATTATCTGACAAAGGAAATCTGGTGTTAAACAAAATGAGCTGGTAGTACATTTAAAAACCCCAACTCTAACAGAACAACAGTTAAGTATATGTATTGTATTTTAAAAATTTAATAGCTGCCTATTGCCAGTATTGTCTTTGTCCGTGTTGACAACAAAAGGATAAATACAGTGCATACAGTAGGTCCCTCTGGTTATACCATGAACATGACACATGTCATCCTATGATAAATTGGCTCTGTGTCTGTTCAATTTCAAATCCAAAGCTCTGGAGGCAGAGGTGTTAGGAAGCAGGCATAATTCTGGCGAGCAGAGGCCTCAGATGCACAAAATTAGTGTGCATGGAACAGATAACAGAAAGCGAGAGGGAGACTGAGAGGAAGTTTGCACAGGTTTGTCAACTTCCTGCGGTTTAGGTAGTATTGGCAGATGTTAGGTGTAAAAAAAACATCTGTAAGCATGATAATGAATGTTACCAGAATTTGAAGTGACAACTGTATCGAGCACAAATGCTGTCTTGTTTCTTCATTTGCATACCAATTAAATAAAAGACCCAAATATTAGGTTCCAGAATTTATTTGACAAATAATCTGTGGGGCTTACTCAGTACATCTGGGTCAGACGTGCTGGCTGTATGACAGATGCAGTGTCAAAAGAAGATTTTAACATGGAAAAAATGTATTCAGATTGTTACTAAGTACTGTACTTAAAGTAGAGATTAGAAAAGGGTCTAGTTCAGAAATTGCTTTAAACATAGTGGTATCTACCTCTCTCTAGGCATTTTATTGTGCATTACTGTCAGGTCTGGTATGTGAGACATCTTCCTCACCGACCACTGAAGAAAGAAACAGGCAAAAATAGTGCTGTTCTGTACCATTACATTGTGCAGCTATCTTATTCCCTGGGTAAATACACGTTTTGTGGGACTACTCAAAGAGTAAGAGACTACTTGATGTGAGTAAGGATGGCAGAATCAAGCATTACATGCTTAAGCATTTATGCAGAATTTTACATTTTTCATGCAGTTCTGAAATATTTAGTAAGTAGTTCATGTCTGGTGAAGGTTCAGGTCAGTTCTTGTTTTAGTAAAACAAGTTCACTTGACCCTGATTTTAAAGCAAACTTGAGCCAAAGAAGGATAGTTGCTCTCTTGGCCAAATGTTGCTCTGATAAACTGAAGCAACACAACTTGCTAATATGTGTCCTCTTAGCAACTTCAGGGGTATGCCACCCATGTGGCATTTCATTTTGCACTCTTCCATGCTGTATTTCTCAGCAGTGAACACTGCATTTCACATTCTACTGAGCCAAAGCCACTTCCTGTCATTTTTTATGAAATCTATCTCTTCTTAAAAATCTTCCCAAATTTCTAAACATTTGGGGATCCTAAGATGCTACACCTTGAATAATGTTAAACCACTAGATAGTGAGCATCTATGTCAGTGTTTGGAGATGTATATGAGCAAGACTTGTATAGGCATGGACCCTGGCAAACTACCTTGAAAAATTCCTATTGAAACACCAGCTGTGTGTACACTGTTATACAGAAAGGCCCTCAAACCAGGAAAAATTATCTGTCTTTCTAGTGCCTGCTTTCATGAGGGCCATTGGGTTGCTGTAGTGCAACCCTGCTGATATTCTGAGGAACAGGATCATGGTATGTGTGGCACTTCAGGGGTAAGCATGAAATAATACAGAAGTAAAATCAATATAAAAATTTGAAAGATAAAATTTTGTTAAATGTAAGTTAAAAATAAATTTATTAGATCTCCCTTTTCCCATTTGCTCCTTGTTTTTTATCAAGGAACTGAATTTACATAGGGTAAATGTAGTATTTAAATATTTAAAATTTAAATGAAGAAAATCCTCTTGAATGCACCTGTACGTACTAGATATGTCTGAGTCCATTTGGTATAAGAAAGTAGGCCATGAAATTATGTGTTTAAAGAAGTTAAAGTGTTCACTCACATAGAACTAAAGTTTTCTAACCTCTTCTGTAAATGGTGAACTGCTTGTGAAAATCCAGGCAGACAAAACCCAAGCCACTAACAACGCATAAAGGTACAGTTTTCTAATTTTCAGAGTTTGGGAACTGTGGAAAGTAGAATTCCCACTTATGAAAAAGTAAGAATGAAAAAAAAAAAAAGTGTTTTATATACTAAAATAGTAACTTTTATAACATATAACATCTTTAAAAATAAAGTGAATAAAACCAGACCACTGTAGGTTATGCTGCTATGAGGAAGTAAAAAGACACATGGTTAGTTTTGAACCAGCAAGTGTTTCATACTGCAACCAAGGGATGCATTTTGCAGGGATGAAATTGAGCAAAGGAAAATTTAGTCTTATTACCAAGGAAATGTATCTAATAGTGAGATCTATTAGAATTGTGGAATAGTCTCTAGAGAGAAGTGATGGAAGCCCCATGGTTTGAGTCATTGAAAACTGGTCTAGGGAGAGGTTTTCTTGCTGGGAAATAACTTTGTATTGGATGTGGAAGGCATGGTCAGTGGACAAATTCTGCCTCTGACATCTTCTGAACTCATTTATTCTTAGCACACTTGTATAGTGTTTCATAGAGATACAAAAAAGAAGAGAAGACCCTGATGTCGTGATGCTTTTCATGACACAACAAAAGCAAACAAGCTCTGGGATGCTCTATTGTGTGTCAGTATCATTGTTAAGTGATTTTTCATGTCCATTCAGTTTCAAGAGACTGAAGTTACTTTATGCCTTCATTATCTTTCATTATTTTTTTTTTAATTCTTGTCTTTTTGTTTATATGGTTGCTGATTTCCATCATGAAGTCATGTATGAGCTGAGAGGAATACTTGCATGGGAGGAGGTAGAGGAACTCTTAATATTTGTTCAAGCTTTAAAAGAAAGTTCCTCAGACAGTAACTTGTGTTTCTTATTCACCTTTTAGGAAAACACATGTAACATAATTGTTCATTTAGATGCCAAATATAGATGTGTCATTGTATATTAACAAAAACCAGTAATGTTAAGTTTACATGCTTTAGTATTCACACTAAACAGCATACACTTCTCCAATAGAATTTCAAAATCCTCCTGAATCAATAATAATAAAGTCTCTAGCTTTTCAAGTGATTCCTGTGAAAGAAGTTGCTGGATGCCTGTCCATTTCTGTTGGAAGCACATCCTTAATCTCTACTGAGAGTCACAGAGTGCTTATATGGAGCAGCAGATCTGAACTGACAAGGAGAACAAAGGTTCCTCACAGAGAGATAACGTGAAACACAAATACGAATACGACTTGTTATTCCTTAACTTCTCCTGATGAAAGTATTTTCCTTATTCTCTACAGTTGTTTCATAAACTCTTTTATAAGGTTAAGTTCAGTTCTATCTTACGCATTTTTATATTGTCAAGAATAAAGATAATAATTACTATGTTCCCATCATCAACAATGATCTGACAACTATTAAGTTGTAATATGAAAAGTTAAATACAAGGCACTAATACTTGCTAAGACATTTCTAGGCCCCAATTGACTCAGAATTTATCTTAAACAGAAACATGAGAGTGAATAAATACCACTGATGGTGGTGCACAAAAGAACAGAGAATTGGATGACAACAAGTCTGCATTTACCTAGCTTTACCATCAGTATGAAGATAAAGTTTCTTTTCATGACTAAAACCTGTTCATTCAAAGTGAGTCAAAGATTTGCCTTTCAGTCACGAACAATGCCCGGGTTTCAATGTCCTGGATTTTTGTATAAAGGAGTTTGAAAAATGTCCCTTTGGTGGGAAAGATTTTTACATTTATTTTTATATTTAACTTACTTTTCATTATTCCAGTGTTAAAGGTTAGACATTGTCCAGGAAAATACAGCATGTCAATAGCTTTGTTCTCATACGTGTGTCGTGATTGCTCCTCTATTGAAACCTTCTCATCTGAAGGTTTTATAAGAACTTGTACAACTGGAAGCATAGTGGTGACAGTCATCAGCTGTGTTTCAGTTCTTCTTCAGATTTGTTGGATAACTGTATGAAGGTCATTCAGATGTCTACATAGCATGAATTCCTGGAGTCTCAAAAGATTTTAAATCTCTGTTCTAGCAAAATTTTATCTCTTTTTCTGCATTTTCTTTTTTTCTTATTTTCCCTTTCATTTTCAAAATGAATTGCACAATGAATGTCAACACAGAGCAGAGTTTAGAAATTCATTTTGCAGTTAAGCAATATAAATTTCTTAATCCTGGTTTGAAGGTGAGTCATAATTATGATATTGTAGAAAATGATCAATGTACTAAAACCACTTCATTATTATGAATGCATTTTATTTCATTTTTAAACTTAGTCTGAATTTATTTTGGTGGATAATACTAAATCTAAAATGATTTTGTTCTCCTCTACAATCTGTTTATAATATGGATAGTGTTCCTGACAAATTAATTGATTAACTATTGCAGTGCAAACGTGTCCAGGTTGACTGAAAATGTTGACTTTCCTGTCGATGGAGCTGGCCACTCACGCTTCTGTCTGATGGAGGGAAGGAGAAAGATGGGGAAAGGTGAATCTGTGCAACATAGAAAAAGGTGAATGGAGAAAGAAACAACACATTTCATCTTTGGAGTCGGAAATCTGCTAAAGCTTACAATATGATTATGTTTAGTCAGATTTTTTTTTTTAAATGCCTGCTATGTCAGAGTACTTATCAATTTTTGGAATAAAATTTCTGAGTACTGTTCAAATTATATAGAGGAATTACAGAATATGAGGATGCCTGGTCTGCTTGAAAACAATTTGAGAAAAGTCCACTGATGATAAAAGGCTTTGAGGTCCAGAGGAAGCTGCTCTCATGAAATTACTAGAAACTGCACCACTTTTGGTGAAATGATGGCTCTTGAAGTGGAGCTGCATTTCGTGACGTAGGTAGGAATTTATTGCACAGACAATTTGGAGGAGTATGGAGCTGTGGCTTGATTTTATCCTGTCTCAGCTATCTAGACAATGTAAGAAAATTGTAATTTCTATATGGTGTCACATAGCTCCTGCTGTGCTGAGTCAGAAGACTCTGCTATGCAACATATGTGTGGGATTCTGTCTTCAATCTGTTCACTTTTTTGCTCTGGATTACACCATGATAATCCCAAAGCTGCTATACAGTTTATAACAGAAAAATCAGTGGCCAGTATCGCTAATGAGGATGACAAAACTGAGACTGAAGAAGGGGAAGATGTGACTCAGGTGCTGAAAGGAAGAGCTTATGAGAAAACTCGTTGCGCATGGAGGGCTGCTGGCAAAAGATCTTACAAGATTCTCAGACCCTGCGAAGTGTGAACGATACAGAGCCCAATTTGGCAACGTGCTTCACGTAGTCTGTTCCTCCATAGGCAGGAGCCTCCCTGGCATGGCTGAATTATAATACTGTTAGACTTGCACATCTTGTGGATATCTGTGCAATGTACCATCAAATTGTCAGCGTAGCTGCACTGAGGTTATGGTGCAGAATATATTACTTTCTGTAACAGGAAGAAACTTGTCCACTTGAAATATTTTCAGTAGCTCAGTTTGCTTTGCAGTTCCAAGGACTTCTTGCAGTGTGTTGTTCATATTTTAGGCAGTTAATTTTTCATTCTTTAATTAAGGTCTCATAGGTATCCTGATGAAACATCCTGTGCCATCACCGAAAAGATTCCTTTTGGCATCAGGTAGTGTAAATCTGGCCTCAAAAACACTTTAGGCTTTATCCTTGTATACATCAATACAATTTAACACCTTTCTAATTATTAGTTCCCCGGTCACAGTAGGCATGTATAGATGTATGTTTTCACTTGGAAAGGTCCTTTCATGTTGTTAAAGCATCAAGAGATAGCCTTAGAGTAAATAAGAACCATTCTCCAATCTCTAAAATATTTGGGCATTTACCTAATCTGTATATTCTAGTAAAATGGTCATACTTTATCACTTTATGAATAATGAGTATTTGTAAATTGCAATCTGACTTTGATTTTTTTTTTTTGAAAGCTTTCAATAGCTTTATTTTGGCCTTTGTGCGTATATTTTCACAGCATGTACTGAAATTTAGGCACTATGATAATACTCACTGTTAAATGTATTTACGAATCTCTTTTGATCATGGTCTTAAGTCTTCAGACACCGGTCTTGATCTTTTAAGATGCTGAACATCCCATTCAAAGCCACCATATTACCGACTCTGAAATCTATGAACTCCTAAATCTTCATTTAAAGGACTAACAATAGGTATTCAGATTTGGAAAACTTGCTCCAGCTCAAATACTAAGAAGAAAATTGTTGACGAGTGTTGAGATGAACTCGGCTCATAAATATGCTGGACAATTTTTTCTCTTGACTCTCAAACTCTTGATGACACCGTGAAATATTGCAAAAAAAAAAAAAAAAATTATCATAGAAATTACAGAAAATATATTCTCCAAATATTCTCTATCCAATATCAGATTTTTTCACCTGAATATTTTAGAATTTTATAATCCTAATATAGAAACATTAGCCATAATCCAACCATGTGCATTATATTTGAAAAACTGAGATAAAGTCAAGGTTTTTTACTGTGCAGTTTTTAAAATAAATCTCACCTTACCACCTCCAATGCTATATCTTAGTAAACATTAGGACTGTTGCAATGGAGATCTGAGAAGTGAGGAAAAACCAAAAGGTTAACTGTTTGTGGCTGGTTTGGGATTATATTGGATACATAACCTTTAAAAACATTTTAGAAAAAGCAAGTACTCTCTCATGACATCAATGCAACATGTAGACAAAATGTAGATCTATATAATAAAGAAATATATAGATCATTATAATAAGGAAAGAATGTTCCTCTAACATTTTTTATTTTCGGAACAAAAAACATGTCCTTCAGTAGCACAACATCTCTGAATTTGTTTTGAGGCTGAAGGAAACATAGAAGAGTTAAAGAAGAGTTAAAGAAGAGTATATGACAACCGAGCCTACATTTTAGTTAAATAACTAAATCACTAACTCATTTTCAATCTGTTTGCTATTTTCATGATTATAACAATTGGACCTAGCTGAACATATCTTCTCAGTGGTCCTGTAACAACCCGTGATCTATTACAAGGTGCTTTGTTTTGGTGCTGGTTTTATAAAGCTTCTCTCTCATATTTTACTGAATTGAAAAAGGCTTTTAAAATATCTTCCTAAAAACACTTAGAAGCATAAGAAGGAGAATTAAATAAAAGATGGTAGAAATGTTAAGTGATTAAGAGTAGCCTTAGTGAAACTGAAAACTAATCAGCATACACTGAAATGTTTATTTATTATGTACTATTTCTGTAGACATCGACAGAGAATGAACTACAATTAGTACTAGATTCTGAGAAACATTCAAACTCCCTTTCCTAAACAATTTATCATGTCAGACTGTATGTATGTCTTGTTTTATTTTATTTTATTATTTTATTTTATTTTATTTTATTTTATTTTATTTTATTTTATTTTATTTTATTATTTTATTTTATTTTATTTTATTTTATTTTAATTATTTTATTTTATTTTTAATTTTTTTACTTTTAATATATTTATTATAATGAATTTATTTTTGCTAAGACTACTCGACCCTGCATGCCTCCTTTGGACATACTTTCTTAGGGGATGGGAAAGCTATTTATAAAGTCTGCTTCATATTTCTCTTTATGGGCAAATATTCACATCACTAAACAATACTGCCAAAAGTAAAATGGGTAAGAAAGTGATCTCTGTCTTCTAAGCTGACAGGTGTTGTGAATGCAGGAGTGAAGGTTTGGGGGTCTTGAGGTACCACAGCCATCCATGATACCTGTAAGATACCATGACCAACCACACTGACCTAAGATTTTTGCTCAGCCGCCATTTGTTCTGACCTTCCCCTCAGAGGGAACAGAGCAGGACAAGGTAATTACTGCAAGCTTATATGGACTGGATTTGAATTCAGGTGCTTCTATTCCCTGCGGTATCATGGAGATGGATGATGACACAGATAGCTTCAGTCCCATTGGTGCTTTCCCTTCCCACCAGAGCAAGCGGTTTTCACGCAGAGAGATGGATTATGGTGTCTGTAGGGATGATATCATGAAAACATTTTTTTCCCCCTCTTATATGTTCATTGTTGTGGTTTTTTTTTTTTTTTTTCCAGTATCTTGCTCTCCTTTTGCTTGGTTCAACGAATTGTGGTAAGAGCAGCAGGAACTACAGAAAAAGCCCTCAGTTTCTTGGTTGCTCCTGTGTATGACACATTTTCTACTATTTGCCATCAAAGAAGTTTACAGTTAACTCATAAACAAAACATCCCCAACACTATTACACAGACTTAGCCGTGTTCTTTAATAATAGATGGAACTTAAGCTAACTGAGCAATGTCCTTTTACTCTGAAATCATTCTTAGTTAATTATCCCCTTGACTTCTCTTATTTCTCTTAGCAGTAATTTCTAATTTTACTGTGATCTTTTATTCACCCATAACCTTTGAAAAATATTTCCAGGGTATTTTTTTATTCAGATAATTTCAGCTGATTTCTCTTCGGTGACCTCAAAAAGTACAATGAGCAGCAGCCAAAATCTCTTCTCATGCTCCTCTCTATTTTAATAAAGCTCTTCTCTTCTTTAGCCTCTTTAATCTTCTTTTAAATATTATTTATTTATATATTCAGAAACACCTGTATGAAAAAGAAGTGTACTCTTTCACAGCTGGGCAAGGGGAAGAGCACAGAATTGAAAACAAAATTTTCTCTACGAGCCAGGGTGAGAAAGAGATGGGAACAGATCACAGAAATCATCATAACCACCCTTCTTCAGCTGCTGGACAAACATGAAACATGAAGAACTGGAAGCCTGTACTGAGCTGACATTCTCCATAATCTTGTTTGGTAGGTCATGTTTTGGGTTTGTTGGGTTTGGGCTTTTCTTTTTGAGGATGAGATTAATCTAAAACATAATAATATTTTGTATTATTGTGTGGATAAATATCCACACACTTTCTCAGAATCCAGGAAATGATTAATTGCAAAGAAATTAAATAAGTATACATAGACATGAAAACAGCTAAAGCGAACGTCACTGACGTTGACATTGCCTGAATTCTGTGCAGCTATAAATTTGTGGAAATGGATCAAGAGGCACCTCTTTTCCATTTAAAATTCATCTGTCACTAAGATACAAGTTCTGAGAAATGCAGTCTTTAAGTCTGTTGTGTTGAACTCTATTGTTTACAAAAAACAATGCTATCCTTCTTATTAGTTAAAGCCTTTTAGAATATTCTTCAGCTATAACCTACAAAGAAAACAGCAAAGCATGTAATTAAGAATTTTACAGTGATATTCTTCTTTTCAAGTTTGGTATTTGCCTTTAACACTCAGTGACCCTAACAAACAACTGCGGTCCTAATATCTGACCTTAGTGGCATTTCATGTTAAGGACTGTGATTTTCTAACTCAGGAGAGAAGGGTGAAAAGACTGTGCCACGTGGTAATTTCTGAAGTGAGAATCCATTTCCAACCCTTAGCTAAAAATACAGAAAAAATAATACAGGAACTTGAATGTGAAGGAGTTAATGTGAGTTGAGGATGACTGGTGAAACTTCTGAAGAGATGTAGATTTATTGGATTTATGTATGTGTATCTGTGTGTGTGTGGATGTGCATGCAAATGACTCTTCCACTGTGTATGCACCACATGAATGTGTGACTTGTGAATATCTGCCTTCAAATACCCTCTCTAATGTAGTCTACTGTAACTCAAGCAAAGAAATTTACATGAGTAAATTGTGGAAAGCCCATGTAACTCTATGAATAAAGCTGATTAATTATGTTTAAATTTCTATAATCTGTTAAAAGGGTCAGCCCCCAAATTAGAAGAGTTTTCTATATTCCTATTATAAAACATAGACACCGTGCCTGAGCTAAATTAAATTTTTAAGCAGCCTCAGGAAAGAAAAAAAGATTTAAATTGCTGCCACAGGGAAATTTAAACCTGACACATAAAATAGAAAAGTGATCATCAACAGCCTGTGAAACAGAGCTTCTGGTTCTATTTCCAATTTGCCACTTTTTTCCTCATAATTTTCTTTATTCTTTGTTTTGAACATAAAATTCTACTGAGAATGATAGTACTATTTAGCAAATGCTCCTGTGGTACAAATGCAGTAGTGTAATCACGCAATTTTATTTTTTTTTTTAACAGTGCTTTAAACTTGGGAATATATTCTTTACTGTATTTCGCCACTTTCAAATGGTATGCTACCAGTATGTAATCGAATAAAATTAGAACCACATTTACTTTATTTTTAGTTAAAATTGGGATATGCAAATATCCATGCTATGTTTTTGAATATTAAAACAAAATTATATTGGTAAAAAAATAATAAGAGTAGAACAATATAGAAATTAAAAATCCATATGTCTATAAGCTTTATTCACTTAATGTCTGATGTATCTAACCTAGAGATTGTTTCTTGCAATTGACAGAGTCTAACAAAATAAACACTACATCCATTCAGTGATCTACCTTTGTTTTACTCTCAAATACAGTCTATGTTATGAGAAGTCTGAGAATTTTACCACAACCTGTTCTTTGTTCAATGTGTAGGTAAAAATAGCATGTAAGCATAATTGCAGAAGGTCTTATTGACTGTGATAACCATTATAGAATATCTTTTAAATACTCTCTATACCTACCTTTTAAAGACCTTCTTCAGCAGAGGTCTTAAATCAGAGTTCTACCTTGAATAAGAGAAATAGGTAAATTTCATCCCGTTTGTTTTCCTTCTGAAACTGTAACTGTATTATCACACTTATTAAATGTTGTGACTATTTGCTGAATGCACCAATATTTTCTAATTTTTAAGGAGAGCTAGGATTTTCTGTTTTCAGACTGACATTTCAAACATAATTTTTGTTTAGAAGTGGAACAAAATATGAAAGATTGTACAAATAATAACAAATAAAAAAGAATAACTAAAAGGCACGGTTTCTAAATGAATCTTCTGCAATGGTTTTGATATTTTCTTCCACAAATTTTCACAGAATTAAACATTTTACAAGATATTATAGCAAAAAACTCCAGGAAAGTATTCATTAAAAAAGTACATAGAAGATAATTTTTTTAAATTTTTTTTTTTTCCCCAGTTTTTTTCAAATCGTAGGTTTTGGAAAGTTTGGGAGAGATAAGATCAAAGTGTTCACTCTGATCTACAATAGTTATTTTGGTGAGACAACTAAATGTTTTGACTAGATATTTTAGATCAATAACGAGGAAAAAAATTTAATGGATGGTAACAAATGACCAATATTTGTTAACTAGTGTATCAGGCAAATTGTTAACCTGAATTTCCAGGGAATTTCCAATTACCTGAATCATAATTTGGTTTAGGATTAATGAAACTGCTCAGATTTCATATTTTCCCATATTTATCATCTGTCTAAATATGCACAAATGAGGTGCAGATGCAATGATTTCACAGTAGAGTGAAATAGCCATTTTATTTATTATGTTTTCAAGCCAGTTTCTTAATTATTTAGAAAGGTCTACTCAATATGAAATTAGGGTATTGTATTAAATGTTACAGTGCAGAATGGCATATTTACAACATCAAAACTCAAGAAATCATAGCTTGAAATATGTCTTTGAGTCCCTAAAGTCATTTAAATGCTTTGAGAAGGAGTGATAGAGTTCGTGACTGACCTTTTGTGTTAAGTAATCCATTGATTGTATGTAAAAAAGAGGCAGGAAGGATCTTCTCCAAGAATTTAATGTGAGAATATTAAGTAGCTTTTGCAAGACTTTTATACTATAGTATATATGCTTTCTCATTTTGGGGGAGACCATGGAGTCTGCTTGGCCGTTTCTTGCTCTTTCTATTATTATGCTTTTAAAACTAAAATATTAGAACTAGGACTGCTGGAAATGATTAAAATCTTAAAACATATGGTTTTCTATAATGTAACAGTTTTGCACCATATTGGACCTGTGAAGATTTAATGTATCTTACTCTTTCCATACAAGTTACAGAATGGCTCAAAATCTTTTAATGATGCTGTAGAGATCTGAGTATAAATGTTAAACAGAATCCTAAATGTTATAGGACAGGCCTACAGTTTAATTCAGATTGTCCTATAATGCTAGTTTGAACATAGCCTAATTGAAAAATTCCTAACATCTGAAGGATGTAGTCTTCAGACAAAACATTTGTCAGATTCTATTATTTTTTTCATAATGATGCAAATCTGCTAGTATAGATTATATTATACCTTCCTAAGGTATATGTGATATGGTGGGTGTCATATAACTGGTAATTCCATTTATATGATATTCATTCACTAAACATAAAAAGCTGTACACATATTCCCAAATCCAGAAAAATTGCAATGCTACATATAAAGCAGAAAATCTAGTGACTGAGTCTCATACGTTAACTGCTTAGGACTACTATGTTTTCTTTTTGCCCTTTGATAAGACTATTTTACTAACTTATTTGCTTTTTTCACACCTATTAAGAAGTTGTGACCGACCCCATCTAAATGTGCTAAAAACAAGGTTTTTTGATGCTGTGTGGAGGGTACCTGGATGTAAGTTTTCTAAAAATTAACAAAATTTTTATTTTATCCCTCTAGTTTATGAGGTTTTCTACTGTTCTGATATCATAAAGGAATTCTCATCCTGAGGTTTTTAATTTGAGAAATTTTGATGTCTGTTGTGTTTCAGCCTTTTTTTTTTTTTCCAGTTTTGATATTAACCTTTAAGCTTTGTATTTGAGACCAGTCAAGTTTGTTTAATGAAGGAAAAATGTTTAATTACTGATTCTAAAACACTTCAAATTTTCCTCAGCAATTATTGTTGAAGGAACAATGCCTCTGACTGAATAATGACTCAAACTCTAGTAATTTCAGGGCATAATGTGGGATGCAAACCTGAATACATCTTTTGCTTTAATACACTCTTCTGGAGTCCTCTGATGTGTAAATGTTATATTTAATATTTGTATTAAATATTAAAGACCGTAGATTTGGATGACATTTCATTAGGCATTTTAAACCTGCACTAAAAAGATTATTTGTGACCCAAAGCACTTCCATTTTTTCAGGATGTAGTTTAGCCAAAGCCAACTTCATACTCAACCTAAGCTGTAGGACAGCACGGTTGAACACGGTTGGTCACAAGAAAGAAGTTGAAGTTTTCTCGAGCAGAGCAGGAACACCATCAGCTCTGAGCATTTAGATCCTCTTTTGAGAAATCTGGGTAGACTGGGGACGGGCAAGTGCCAGTGGTGCCATGACAGCTACCACCTGAAGATGTTTTGTGATCTAACCACAGCTGATGTTCTGCACCTGAGCAGAACAGGTTATCATCCTCCTTGTGAACCGTACACAGGAGCACTCAGGTCATGGAGGTTGTAGGGCTTCATGGTGTTTTTTACCTATCAGTTTTGACGTTCTTGGAAGATTATGGGAAGATGGGTCCTTGAAACTGATGGTTGGTGGGGAAGATTTCAATTTTCATAATACCTTTTAGTTATAGACGTATTACACTTCAGTAATAAAGTCCCTTAGAAAGACATCTCTCTGCTTGCATATCAGAGGCTATAGGGTGTTTCTTCCATATACTTTTTCGTGTCCTTTTACAATTATATTTTTATTTTAAAATATTTAAGTCAGAATTTCTCTCTTTTATATGACTTCTTTATCAACTGTCTCTGGTCAAACAGGGACCCTGTCCAATGTAGAACAATGAAAAAGGTATTATGGTTTGAATCAGTCTGAAATCATGATCTCCAGGGATTATAGAAGTATTTTTATGATAGCGCTGCATGTTTAAAAACCTTGTTTCCCACTATAAATGTGAATATCAGTTTCTGTGAACTCAGCATAGTATGGGCTTTTATTTTACCTTTCCTATCCCTGTATTTAGCTGCAAGAGTTGGTGATTCTGACATCAGTTTCTAATTAGGCAGGCATTCAGTTTCCTCTCTTCCCTTTTTTGCCAAAATGTCAGCAGATGGTGACCCATGTTTCGCTGATGTGTTCCTGGAATTTCATAATACTAATTATAGGCTGAAGTTTGAGTTTGTATCCTTATATAGGCCATTTTCAACTCAGCCATTGGTTTATGGTTTCCATGGGATCGTGGAAAGTAACATGATGTAACTTGCACTTCACTGCAGACTGCTTAATGCAGTACATTATTAGATAAACCTTGATTAAGGAAAGTTTGATGTGATCATTAGCTATAGAATCTTCTAGTGAAGCTGCCACATGAAAGTTAAAGTAATAATCAATCACTTTTTTTTTTTTTTTTTTTTTTTTTTTTTTTTTTTTTTTATGTCTTGTAAGTGGGTCATAGGGCTGGGGGGAACCCTCTGAAATCATCCAGGCAACTCAGGTCTCCAGAGAGTCAGCTGCCCTTGTAATTTCTGGTACAGGCTTGTCTAAACTTTCTGTAAGATCTTTGTAACCTCCTAATTTATTCTGATGTTTACCATGGTTAATGTACCCTGCCTGCAGTACAAGCCTGTGACTTCTTATCCTATTTACTTGGAGAACAGTGTTCCTTTTCCCTCCGCAGAAATGGTTCATGAATTTGAAAACAGTTGTCACGTGGCCCTTCACTTTCCTCATCTTTAAATGAACCAGTTCCTATTTATTATATATTTCTTCATAGGCTATATTTTCTACACCCCTCCTATTTTTCACTCATGTTTTCTGGACTTTATGTAAGTAGTTAATTTCTTCTAGAAATACACTGTACTCAACCTAAAGCCTTGACTGGCAGAACAGAGAAAAGATTATTTCTGATAGCCTATGTGTTTTCCTACTGTTCATAAATGCAGGTCAGCACCACCCTTTCTGCAAATGAAAAACATTATTGTTTTAAGATTCATTATGAGTCACAAAAAACCTGTAATCCTTTCCTGCTGAATATTTTGTCTACCAACTGCTTCCCAGGTTATATAGCTGAATTTTTTTTTTTTTTTTTTCTGCCTGGCTGTAACATCTTGCACTTGCTCCTATGGAAAATGAACATACTTTTTCAGACTATGTCTCCGGTTTGTCAAGATCATTTTGAACTGTAAAATCATCTTGAAAGATGCTAGTAACCCTTGCCAGTCTAGTGCAATCTGCAAATTCATTATATATACCTTTTCTTTCATTACGTAGATATCCTAATATTACATAGTACATTTGTAACATCCTGCCTTCTTGACAGTTAACTACCAATAATTCTCTAAACACAGTTCTTGGTTTAAGTTTACATTCACAACATGGTATTTGGTTCTAGACCTTTATGAAACTTTATTTCCTATTAAAATTTAGCTCTGATAATATAACATTTATTATCCACATCATGACAAGTTAATTCTTCCTGCATTTCAAAGACAGTTTTTCTTTCTTCACTTGGTCAGTGTTTGAGTGTATGTGCCAAGTATGAGTACATTCCTGTCTCAGATCTTCAAATTTTAGATCTTCAAAATAAATATCTTTTGTACATATTTTCAAATTTTTTGTTCTTTAACACTTCAAGGATGATCTTTCTCTTTTGTTCCTTAGTAAGAACCTTTTAGTTGCTTTAAAACAAAACCCCTGCATAATATAGAGAATTCTCAAAACAACTGGAAAATTGTCAGCAATTGTCTACTAATAGCTTTAATTATTTTCTATAAGGTTTCATCATTAACAGTGTGTTTGGCAATCACAGTTCACATTTTTTTCTGAAACTGCTCAATTAAAAAAAAAAAATTAACATGTACAATTGTTAAACAGATTATCTGGATATTAACCATGCCTTTGGTAAATATTCTGGAGTGTATTTACAAAAATCATACCTCTATCAGATTTGTATCCCATTTCCAACTGAAAGATTTAGAGATGAAAGAAGCCCCTGTGTATTTCCGTGTGAACTGTTTGTTAGGGTTCTTTCAGCATATCATAACCTATAATTTGTGATCATTTTAAGATAACATAGGCATGCCATAACTAATGGTGCAAAACATGTTACTCCTTTGGGCTGTGACTCCAGCCTATTTTATTTTAAAATGGGTTAACATATAACTTTTATTACATTTTGTCACATACAAACAGCCTCATATTCTTGTGAGATAATTGCACACTATACCTTCCTTGTGAGTCATCTGTGGAAATCTGGTTAAATGTGTACTATCATTGCACCTAACACTCCAGCATCTTTAATGCCTTCCATTTCCCCTCATCATTAAGATTTGCATCTCATGGCTTTTGTATGTGGCAGTGTGCTCAAACTCCCTGGGTCGTTACCAGTCCAAGTGGCTGGAATAAGCACTTAGACATAATCTTGACATAAATTATTCTCCTAAGAAAATGTTGTACTTTGTCTATATTTACTAAGGCAAACATATTAAGGATGGCCACAAACTTATTGAGATCTATTTGTATACTTAGTGGTAAATTCCCCTCAGCTTTGTTTTTTGTTTTTTCATTTTTTTTTTTTTTTTCTCTTGTGTAGTATTTACATTACTGCTTGTTTAGCTCTGGGATAGAAACTCTGCTGCTTTTCATGCTGCTCAAAAATTCTTGTCATATTCTTATACCATTTTTTTCCATAGCAGAATCTCATCTAGACTGCCGTGTTTCTTATACTATTAAAAACTCATTGTATTTGTTTGTGAAATATATTGAGTGTTGAACAGACACCAGACAACAATCTCCAGAATGACTTTCAAGAAGAGTGCAGGTTGAACATAAATGTGTATTCTGATTTTTGTAAGACCTGTGAGAACTGTGCTGACACATCAAATATAGAAAATATGCCGAAATCTCTCATAACAATTCTCCACTTTTTAGGTGGACTTGTGTTTCTTTTATGCAATAAAGACCCTGCCTCTGTCGGTCCTTCTGCTTTTAATAGGCTAACCAGTCTAAGACATATATTACCTTCCGCATCCTAGTAATAAGAATTATTCTAAGGGCAAGAATTAGTGGGAAATTATTATCTTTTGGCTATATCTTGTGCTCAGATGAGAATTTCTCACCCTTTGCAAATTTTTTCATATTTTTCCTCTTTTGTTCAGACTCTTTGGTGCTTCAAAAAATATTTTCTTTGAGACCTAGGATTTGAGATTAGTCCGATATTCACAGAATCACAGAATAGCTGGTGCTGGAAGGAACCTTGGGAGATAATCTGCTTCAATCCCCTAGCTCTGAGAGGGTCAACAAGAGCAGGTTCCTCAGGGTTGTGTGCTCCTGGGTTTTGAATATCTCCAAAGATGGAGACCTTACAGTCTCTCCGAGAAACCTGTTCCAGAATTTCATCAAGCTTATGGTAATAATTTTTCTTCATTTCTTTAAATGAAGTTTTCTCTACTGTGCCCATTGCCTCTTCTCCTTTTGCCGAGCACCACTGGGAAGAGTCTGGGTCTGTCTTCTTTAGTTCCCCATTAGGTATTTGTAAACATAGGGAAGATCCCCCCGAGCCTCCGCTTCTCCATGCTGAACAATCCCAACTCTCTCAGCCCCTCTCTGAATGTCAGACATTCCAATGACCTAATCATCTTTGTGACCCTTTTCTGGACTCTCTCCAACATATCCATGTCTCACTTGTACTGAGGAGCTCAGAACTAAATGCAGAACTCCAGTTGTACATCTCAGTGCTGAGTAGAAGGCAAGCATCACCTCCCTCCTCTTGCTGGTGCTGGTTTTCCCCATTTCCTAGTTCAACCACAGGAGGCTGTTGGCCGCCTTTGCAGCAAGGGCACAACGCTGGCTCGTGTTCAGCTTGGTGTCCACCAGGAACCCCAGGTCCTCATCTGCAAAGCTGCTTTCTAGCTGGTCAGCTGCCAGCATGTACTGGTGCATGGGGTTGTTCCTCCCCAGCTGGCAACTTGGCATTTGCCTTTGTTGAACTTTACAAAATTCCTGTCGGCCAATTTCTCCAGATTGTTGAAACTTTCCTCTAAGCTAGTGTGCTGTTGCCAGTCTCTTTATTCACATTATGTAGTCCATAACATAACTTAGTAAAAATGTGAAGTCATAATGCATTTTATTGGAGTTCTAGCAGTTTTTTCCAGTGCCAAATATTGCCTGTATGATGTTTTCAGTTATAGAAAGTGCAGGTCCATGATGTTGGAGGGGAACAAACTTAAGGATGTCTGGTTCTTATCATATTAAATCCTTGCATAAGGAATATGCGTATGATGTTTAGTTTGACTCTTTTAGTTATTTGAATTTCACTTCTTAGCAGTCTTACTTCGGTTAACTTTTCTTTGTAAGCATGTCAGTCTCAGTTACTTTCAAAGATGCATTTATTATTCTGAGCTATCTGTTCTTTTCTGTGGTTAGGGTGTTCCCTGGGCTCCTCCTAACTCCTGAAATTCACTTCTCAAAAAAATATTTTTCCATATTACTAACACTTTACACAGGTCTCTTACCTTTACTGTGCCCCTCTTCAGCATCACAATAGACTGAAAAACACCTAAGCAGGATATGAAGAAACATACTTTCACTGAATTAGCCTTAATATACAATGTGAAAACTAAGCAAACGAAAGCTTGGGATGTGTAGTAAATAATGGGAACAAGAGCAATATTACATTTATACTGCAAAGCCTGCAGAGGATGTTGCTGTCTTACGAAGAGAACTGAAATAAATATCACTTCACTTCAGTGAACCTTATGATCACTATTATTAATAAGAAAGAAGCAAAGATAGCTGGTAAGTGAAATTATATGTTTTTTTAGATTTCAGTCACTAAACTTACAGAACTACTCATTAGATATGTAATCAGGGGCCAAAGGGACAAATCATGCTCTTAACAATCTCCCACCAAAAGAACCTCTAACCATTTAAAAAATACTGTAATTTCTGAGGAAGAATTAAGATAAACTAAATTTGTGCACAAACATGAAAGTCTGGGATGTAAAAGAATCCAAATCCTTCTTCTGTAATGTAACTTAACAAAACAGGTTGGGGACAGGACCTGTTTCAGAATTGAGCTCCTAATATCCTCTGAACATTTCTCCAAGAAGGAGGTGAACGTCCCTATGGGATTAAAAGAACTACAATGAATATGAAGGCAACCACCCATCAGTATGCTCATTAAATATAGAATTACACTGGGGCAGACCACTGTAGCCTTTCAAGGATGACATTGTCTTTGACTTTCCTGAGCCTTTGATATACTATCGTAATTTACTTTCTAGAGTTTTATCCCTTCTTCCTGTGTTTTAATTTTTAAATATCTTATTAACTCGCTCTCTTTCTTCCATCTTCCATCATCTTGCATCTTCCATCTTTTTTTTCTTCTGTTATTTGATGGTTTGTTTGTAAAATGAGGTGAATGTGGGCAGATTTTCTCCTCTGCTTTATTAGCTGGGGAGAATGTATCAGAAGAATTGATTAAGTCCTGTGTTGAGTTTCATAAGTACCTTTTCTCTTTGCCGAGAAGATTCCTCAGCTCTCTTGCCCAGCCTTTAGTGTTGAGGATGTGTATGGCCTCGCCCATGCAAGAATATGCTACAGAGTTTTCCTCAAAACACACCTATGACAATACCTGTCTGCTCAGAAAGGAATTTCTTTGGGGAATGAGGCTAAATTTTGACAATGAGGTTCTGATGGTTGCTTCTTACATCCTTTTAATTGTCTTCGACAAGATGTCTAGCAGGGATAGCCGCAGGGCTACCACCACTGCACTAGGATTGCAGCCAGCCCTTCTTTCCCCTGCCACATGCAACTGCTTCATGTTGCCTGAATTCTCCTCCTCCTTCCCTGTTTTTAACAATTCCTCGAGAACGCCAGACATAATTTTTGCCCACAGCAACTGAAAAATATCCCATGAGACCTTCTCTCTTCTTCATTTGCTGATTTGTATTGGTTTCAGTAGGACACAGTTATAACAACGTTGTGCATTTTTGAAATTGCCTCCCAAATAGTGACAGTAGAGAAATGTTTTTGGCAATGTTTATACTAGCGCAAGATAAAACCTAGCTTAAAAACTAGGCTTGTAACAGTATGACAGATTTCTACTTATTTTGCTAAGCATAAAAACAGAAAAAAATAAATCAACTTCCCAACAGGTTTGGTAAAATATTTATTTCGGGAACCTTTTATGTTTAAATATGTATAACTCCTATAGAGATCTCTGAGATCTAACACAGTGACAAATTTTTCAACTCTTATATCATTAATTCCACTACGCTGTACATTACTGTTTTAAAAATATATACAGAATCAAAGCTGTCTGTTAAGCCATGTGAAATGGCATGGTGGTTTGACCCCTTAATTGAGGCAATTGGTTTATTTCACAATATCAAGAGTTCCAGTAACCACTGATTTTTATTTTTATTGGCAGTTTCTGTGCAGATATCAAAAAAAATCTTTTAGTCCCATGGAAGATAGTACTTTTTTTTTTTTTTTTTTTTTTTTTTTCCTGCAGGAGATCCCTTCAAATCCATGTGTGAAAGAGAGAAGCGCTACTGGCTTTACTCTCCCGTTTTTTTGGATAAACATCAGAATTATGTGGTCTTCAACAGTGCCAATTCTCAGTGCTTTCTAAGAGCTAAATAGATTCAAAAAATCAAAGAAACTTCCAAATATAGCTTTTGGAAATTGATAAATGTTTTAGCATTATAAATTTCATAGAAAAGAGAGAAAAAACAGAACTAAATATGTATTAACTGATTTTCTCAGTTCTGGGAATATCCTCCTATGCTTTCAGTTGCAAAGTGTTAAATACAATGGAAGTCTGTTTAAAGATGTTAGTCTTTGAACTTGAGCATCAGAATTGATTTATTTCATCTGATTTTCTCCCTTAAACAAAATTTGCTTGGAAAATTCTGGTGCTTGAGGTTTGGCTGCAGTTGCTTTCATAGAAAATATAATTGATTTATCAAATTCAGCCTTTGCTTCTGTAATATTTCTATTGATTTTCGATTTTTGGTGTTATGGGAACTGACTGCTTTAGTTGGTTAAGACTTCTTATAGGTTACTTAAAATGTTTTCAGATATGTACATTACTATTTTTTTTTCTGCATCTATTCATTTGACTTAGGCACGTAAAATATATTAACCAATTCATTCAGCTTTTAAAAATGCAAGGACATACTGGTTTGTCAGCAAGGGGTAGTACAATTATGTGGGTTTTTTTCCTCATCCACTGGATCCCACACTGTTTTCTTGTGTTGAAGTTTTTTTTTTCTTTTGTCAGCCAGAGCTGTCTTCTTTAGTTTCCACTTGGGCAGAGTGAAATAGCATCGTATATGCTTCTGGTAACCTATGGCTATGTAAGATCTGATAACACAGAACAAAGCAAGATACAAGATCAGATAGGTTTTAAAGGGGATTGTCTGTAAAGCCTTGTACTTCACCAAATCTGTACTGTCATCTCTTGGTATATGTGACTGGTCTCATTTTGAAGTCTGTCAATGTTCCTGCTGAGTCCTTCCGAGTCACGCGTTAGCTTGGAGGTATCTAAATCCCCAACAACCACAGATGGATGTCTGGACAATACCATGAGACACCTGAGCTGTGCCCTTCTGTAGACCCTTCTCTGCGCCTTCTGATATTTTCCCAAGTAAATGCAGATCAACATTACCATTAATAAGGAGGAGAAATGTTGTTTTCTTCCAACAATGCCTACAACACTATAAATGATCTTTTGTAGAGCTTTTATGCAATGCTAAATATTACTATAAGTCCTATGAAAAAAACCTTTGTTATTAAATATGTATTTATTAGCTACAAATGTTCAGAGAGAATAAAGAAGTCTTTGGTTATTTATTTCTGCATTCTTGATTTTGCAGAGTGCTAAAAATGAACATTCCATTGGAAAATAATTAAATCATTTATATTTTAATATATTTAGCATGCATACATAGCTTGACCCATTCTGACCTATTTTTGTACCTTGTATTCACCTGGGAAGCTTTGTCTTGAATATGGCTATTGTAATAAAGATTTACACTTAGAATATCTGCACTAGAAGTTGATACTGTATTAACCATCTTGTGTGGAAGTGAATACTGCTTGAGTGAACAGGTATAAATAGGAACATGTGTCAACTCAAAGCTTCATGACAGATGCATTTAGATATAACACATGATACATCACAAAGTAACATCTTAGCCAGAAAACTTGAAAAGACCTGGTTTTCTAAAGAATGCAAAGATGAAAGACAATGTTTTCCAGGGAGAGATGCCTTTATATTTTCTTCTGAAAGCTCCAGGCCTTCAGAAAGTGTTTTAATAGGTATTTGTTATTTGAATCTGTGTGGATAATTACCAGGTCAAACTTCTTTGTAATTTTCTTCTCTTTATTCAGTCTGTGCTTCAGAGCTGGCACGATGCTGACTTCTCCTTCCTTGGATACTCTGAGTAATGAGACAGACCGTGCTGGAGGAGGGAAAGGACCCATAATCAGTTGCTCAGGTTGGAAATGCAGTTTGTTCTTGGATACACCTTTCAGAAGTAAGCATCATACTAAACTGATTTTGCTTCCCCAGCTCACACCACAACTTGTGCCATCCTCTTCCTCACAACTGAGCAGCACTCAGCACAAGGCATGAAAACAATGGAAACTTTCTTCTTTAGTGTTGGAGAGAAAAAAGTATTTTTGTTTCCTTTCTATTAAGTCCCTTGAGAAGAGCAACTTTATAATCAGGAACACTGAGACTATGTCAGCAATTACTAAATCTCCACTTAAAAAACACATTTTTTTGTTTTGACCCAAGATGTGTTTCCCACAGGTCAGCTTAGGGAATTGAAATTGACCCAGTTGTGTTGATCTCAGCCTGCCAAAGTGGGATGTTAACCTACAGCTACAGCTAGTGGAAAGGATTAGATTACTTAACATGTTAGCTAACATCAGTTTGATCTTGATTTCCTCTTACACAGATAACGTGTGAACAAATAAAGTTGTTCGATGTCTTTTGTTTCATAAGAAAATTGAAGTAGATTGATGACATATAATCCTCATTACTCTTAATTAAGAACAGTAAAACCGATTCATTGATGCCTTTTATTCTGAATTTCACTCTTGCTTAGAGAATACTCTCATTGACCTCAGGATCAGAAACATACTTGTGTAACAGATGCAAAGCCATACCTTTTTCCAACTGAATTAGTCTTTATGAATTTTATGTACTTGTAATAAGAATGTTACTGAAGCCCTGACAGCCATTAAAAATAGATAGGTGGCAGTACTGGAAGCAAAAGACTTATCTCAGGAAGAGTATTCATGCAAGTCCCAACCCGGACTTTAGAAGGCTGGAAATTGCTAATCATCCAAATGAAATCCAAGGAACAGCTGTGGCCAACAAATGTATTGAGTGGTAGAGGAGGGCTGCAGGGACCAGGAAGTCACTCTGATCCCTGGGATCGTGAGTGGTGAGGCATCATTGTGCTGGGAGAGATTTAAGTTCTCTCAGACTAACCTGGCCCTTCATCTCCTACGGGACTGATTGCTGGCTGCAGCCTGCACACAGCTTTTCTTGGTTATCCTTGGAATTTTAGTCTGAAACTGAGCAATAATAAAGAAAGAGTAGCAAAGTGCTGTTACTGGAAACTGCAGAGTTACCAGAAAGTGGTTTAGGGAAATGTTACACTTAAATTTGAAGACAAAGGTCAAACAAAAGAGATGCCTTATCCTGTATAATGTACATCACGTTGCTCAGATCCCTAAGCTGGGTACGGCGTAAATCCATGGGGAGTCAGTAAGTGTGTGTATGTGACTTATTACTCTGACATGACACTATTATGTTTTAGTTTTTAGCATTTTTAAAGAGTAGGTAATAGTTATGAGAGATGAAGAACTCGGAATTAAGTACTGCGGTTATACACAGAAGGATAATTTGGTTTTGATAAATTGTCCTGAGCCTGTTAACTAATAATACAATTTTTTTAAGTAGCATCTTACCAGTACAAAAAAGAGGTAGTATCATTATTAATGTCTAAACTATAGTGTGTTTCACACAGGATTATGGTAAAGGTCAGACCATGTTTCGCTGAATTAAAAGCTATTCTGAGCTATAGCATTCCTAATCAACTCAGACCTAAAGGTGCATAGCTCAATTATAATGAGGCACAATGAATTTAAATAAACTGTGCAACACTGTGTAGTGATTTATAAATGCACTGTGATATCCTTTTAACTCATTAGCAATGAATGATACTACTATATGTACTCTCCAGTATTTTCTGCTGTGTAATTATTTTTACTCACAATGCTTCTTAGAGTTGTTCCTTTATAATATGTACGATGCTAAATGCAACAGGGGTTATCTTGATAAACACAGAAAAAGAAAAACAAAAGAAACCTCAACCCTGCAGTAGTTAGTAAAGCAAAGCAAAGTATTAACTGTTTTTAATTTGAAAATCTGTGATCACAAGTCTACACTGTTTGGCATACAGCTGCTGCCAGAGTCAAGGATGGTTCCTAGGCTCTGCCATAGGAGTGCAAACACTTTTACCTGAAAAGAGTAGAAAAGGAATAGTTAAAGGAAAAAGAATTTCCTGCATCTGGGACATAGCCACTAGAACATAGGGTTGGAAATATGTTTTGGTGGGAAAAAAGAGCAAGAAAAGAGGATAATAAATGTAGTTTACAACATATTGTACCATACGTGGCATAAAAGAACATGACCATTACAGTTTGGGAATGTTAGTTTGTAGGAAGGGTGAAATAATTTGTGAAGTAATGTTCTAAAAACCTTCTGCATGTTATACAGCGGTTTGAGGAAGTTGAGAAGGTGGTATTAAATAATAATTTATTGGTTAATAATGAATTAACAATTGACATCATTTGGTTCATATTTGCCAGTATGGAGAACATTAACAAAGGAATTTCTGTAGGTTCTTGGCTATTAGCCTCAAATTTTCAGAAGGGTTTTGCCCCATAAATCCATACCAGAGCCGCCACAATATGGCCAGTCTCCTGAAATACTCAGTCTGTGTTAGCTCCCAGTTTTGGATAATTTATTAGCAGCAGATGTGTATATAAGATGAAGAAAAGTGTCATACAACTATCTGAAAACACAAAAAGGTGACTGATTTTCCTCCCAGCAATTTCAAAAATAAGTTTGTCCATCTGTGCAACAACACATAAGCTTTGTGACCCATCCTTTGAGTGGATAGTTGTAGAACTTTACCTTTGTGGTCAGTAGACTCATAATATACACATTTAGTCTATAAATGATGTTTTTCTTGGAAATCTTGCCCTTGACATGCTTAGCTTGACGGAAGTGTGTATATATATGTGTGTCAATGACATTTGTATTGGAGTCCTGTTGTCAGTCCAGCACAGACACACATACACAACCACATGTTTTTGGGGATTGTTGATACATCTCAACCAAGATTTGACAAGCACACACCACAGTTTTAGCAGTCAGACATGTAACATCAGATGCATGGTTAATTTCAGTTGTGTTCAGTAAATGAAATCTCATAATGAGGTGAGATGAGATGGCTAGGCTTTCAGGCTTCCTCCCCCTTTCTTAAAAAAAAAAAAAAAAAGGAATAGGAAAAAAAAATTGCTTTTGTTTTATTTTTTTCCATCATCAGAAATGTTATTTAACAGATACAGAGGTACTACACATTAGCAAGTTTGACATCAGGCTGATTCTCTCTAATGTGAATAACCTCACTTACATAAAACTAAGAGCCCCAAGTTCTCCCACTTCTGTACTTTTCTTCTAAGAGCTGAAAGACAAAGTTGCTGCTGGTTTAAACTCAAGTCGGCAGAGCTAGAAACAGCTAGAAACTCTACCCAATACTGCTTGAAAATTACTTCAACCTTCTAAGAACCAAGTAAGACTGTTACTTATCCAGCAATTTTCTCTCTTGACCATGACTCCATCTACATGCATAGATATCTGTAAATGGACTTTTCAAAAGACATTTTATTTGTTGATTAGAAAAGTATGCTGACACACGGATCTGATTCTATTTACAAAGGTGCCTAGAAGTATTTCAATGCAAACGTTTTTGTAGTGAAAATAAAAATTTTTCTTATAAATTAAAGTTACTCACATTTCTTCTATATCCTTGGTTTTTTTGTGTTTTGGTTTTTTTTTTTTTTTTTGGTCTGCTCTGCTTTTCAGCTGATGCCTGATGTGGGATTAGTACCCTTAACAACATACCATCATCACTTTTGAACTGTGGGGACAGAGAAGTCAAAGCTTCACATGTCCCCTTTTTTTTTTTTTCTCCTTTTTTTCTTTTTAAAGAAGGGGAGGAGGGATAAATCTAGCTTGACTGCATGGTAATAATTCCATCTACCCACTCTTGCATTAAGTGATTATCCCACTGGAAGTCAGTGATCTGCTTTGAAGTCCTCAGCTTCAAAAGAGTCACCACATGAAGCCTATTCATATAAGCAGGGGTTCCTCTAAATAGAAAAACATCCTCTGCATCTCACTCTTAATTTTTGCAGTTGATGAAATGCCTTTCAGCCTCAATAGGATTTTAAGATTACCATAATTTCTTCTCAGATGCACAACTAGAAGGGCAAGGGCTTGGAGGCCTGACTTTGGAGGTTGGATTCCCTTTAATAATTTGGATGAAACAATTGGAGGATGATTTTGATTACCTGCTGTCAAAGTATTCTCCAGATTTCTTCAGTGTTGGAGTACTCCTGCTATCAAGTCAATACATTTTCCAGACAATGAAGAATCAAAGAATATTTTTAGTCATTTAAGAAATAGTTTATAAACCTGGAGAGAGAAGGCAGAATGGGAAGAATGCTGATTTCATAGGTATAGATATCTTAGCAATCCCTACCAAAGGGCCTGCTCTGTACTCTTGAAGATCCTGTGTTTAAATCAGAAAGAAGATTGCACAAAGCTTTTATAAATATAATTAAGCATTCTGCAGCATGGCTTATAAAAATATACTTAAGGTTACTCATTCAAAAATTCACTCACAGTAATGTCCATGACTAACACAAATAAAGGCTAATTACATTTATTTTAAGGTAATGTCCCAGATGCATATTTAAAGCTGCAGCCTTGTCCTGATGTTCATGGTTGTCCATGAATTATATAACATATTTCTGCATGTAAGCAAGCAGACAGATATATGAAAGCATCCGTTCACTGTGTTTAATTTTATCCAAAACATCAAATCTTATCCAAGCAGAGAAACAAAGCACTAGAAAGGTCGTTTTAGGTTCTCATTTCCATGACCCATACTGCAGGTAACCATGTCATAAGACTGTCTCTTTAAGCAAACTCCATCATATGTGTATTAATTTTTGTGTACTCTAATTTGATTCATGCTCTTCTATTTGGGAGGAAGGTCTGCAGGGAATGGTGTTCTTCTTCAGATTTACAACAAGGTGTAGGAAATGGTCCAGTTTCTAGTTATGCTGTCTTCCGTTATGCAGAGGTATGAGCTCATGGAGACCATAACACCTTCCTCTGGCATTCTGGAGGTACAAATCAAAAAAAGAGGTGCTTTACCCTGATTTCTGTTTACCTGTTCTTTCTGTTTAATTTCCTTTCATTTTCTCATGGTCTTTCCTCCACAAATTTAATTTCACAGACTGGATTCCTTATTATAGTTATTTGTTCTCACATGAATCTCTAGTGTTTGATCTAACCCTATTTGCATAACGTTGCACACAATGGTTTATTTTTCTACAATGCCCGAGATTTCTGTTTTTCTCTTCCCACACACAAACCCAAGAAATATTCCTGAGTGGAAACGTGGGACAACACCTTCTCCTGTGAGGTGTCTTATTGGCCTCTCATCCTAGTGGAAAGGGGTGGGTTGGGGAGGGTATAAACAAATTATTGATTCTCACTAATAATTACCATATTTAATGCATAAAATTTCCAATTTCTTACTAAATCAGAGTGGAAAAAAGAGTTAAGAAGACATGTCATCAAAGGAGGATAAGAGAAGGAGCTGGAGGTCCTGCTGCCTGGTGCTAGTGAGGAGACCTTTCCCTCAATGCTTAATCACCAGAGGAGGGATGATGTGAGTTATGAAGTTATGAAGAGGTGGTGAACCTGAAGCAGAACATTATGTGGGAATGAATAAAAAAAAGTTATGTAGTAGTTACTGATAGATTGTTCCCAGATGATTTGAATTAATAAAATTGTGGTTTGATTAAGACACATATATTATGTCCTGTCCTTTTTTCTTCTTGCATCTAGAATGAAAGATTGACTGTATAGGGAAATCCTAACACTGCTGCTTCCATGCATAGACATAAGTACAACTTCCCCTAAACAAAGAATCTTTTTTTCCTTCTCATATGCAGCAAATTTTCAGCCACTGCTGTTCTGCCCCTTTTCTTTACATAGAAGGAGAAGGCTTCTTTGACATACTCTTCTCTCTCTCTCATAATTTGCATCAATGAGCAGGATTTCAGCTTCATATATATATAAACATTTCCTCCCTTGGTGCTGGAAAATGAAAAATTAAATGTGGTGAGAAATAAAGAGTCTATGTCTGCCTTAAAAATAGTACACTACTTCCTCCTGCAATACATGTACAAAACTGTACATCCAGTTGCAGGTGCAACCGCAAAAGGAAACTTTGGGAGAAGTGTAAATTGTGTGTGTGCTTTTGGTTGATATGTAGATTTGCATATTCTATGTTTGCAGCTTAGACACAAATTTTTAAAAGTGATCCCAGAAAGATTACGAGACAAGAAAGAATTTTGACAAGCATGGCATCTGTGTACAAGCGTGTGTGTGTGTGTGTATGTATCTATCTATGCATCTATCTATTCCCTATGTAATGCATACTGAATATTTTAAAAGTGTTATGAAAAAGAAACCTGAATTCCTTGAAAGATAGTTGTTTACAAGAGTACCTCGACATCCTGCTTTCTTTGTTGCTCTCTAGGTTGCATCATATATCATTTGGTTCTACATGCTTCTTTCTCTTGGTATTTCTTTTTATGCTGTCAGATCCTGCCATGTCCATTCAAATCTAAAATTGTCTGAAACTATCTAAGTAACAACAAATCTGCTGTGTGAATAAAATCTTTATGGCGAGCTGCTAGGTTTCCAAGGCACATGCATAATAGAAATTCAGTATCACTTCATTTGAGTACAGGCACTGCTAGCTGCATATCATGGAGTCCCACAAATTGTCCTATGAAAAGAAAGATTATGACAGAAAGACAGCCCTATGTATAAGAGTCTACTAAATGTATTCCACAGCCAGCTGTGTGAATCACCTTGGGGAAAAATGCATATGAATGCACATGTATATTAGAGAGGCTTCTAACAATGATCTCATTCTGTACCAACTCTGAAATACTTTTAAAAAATATGACAGTTTAGCTGAATTATCCGGAGAAGACATTTGGAAAGGCTGCCTGAACATGAATTGTGTTAATTCCAGAGCTCTCTGAAACATTGCAGTTTTGGTTAACAGGGGTACCTGAGAACATCATTTTGTGGCCTCAGTTAAAGTGCGTTTGTGGACCCTAATTTCTCTTTGGAATCTGAGTTTGTAAAGTATCTCCAAATGGAGCTGAAAATGCTGAAGCATATTAAATGTTGATATTACATGAATATATGTCACAAATGAATGAAATGAAACTGTATCTGTTTGTCTAAGCTGGGCTTTGCATGACAGTGAGGTTTAGTATATCTCTGGACAATGTGAGTATAATTTGGGAAGTGTCATGAAATCCAGAAACAAATAAATTAAATTAAGTTCAATATTTTATTATAAAGATTGACTAATGTATTTCTTCCTATTTTAACTTTATTGCTATTTTTAATAGAATACAGAAAATATGTTAAACTCCAATAATCCTCCATGAAAATCATATCAAACGCTCCTACTCCCTATGCTGTCTCTTCATGTGTACCCATAAAGTCAAATAAAAGTAAGATTCTTTGCAAGTAGACACAACCATGTTCTGTTAATATAGTTACTATATTATTTAGTAGGAGAGGAAAATGTAGTAGCATATACTTTACCATGGGCTGCATGAGCCAACTGCAGACCTCAGTTGTGGTTTTGCATTGTTGATGCATTCCGAAATCCACGTTACCCCATCCTCACTGCTACTGACTACCTACATACAGCTGGTATGAGTGTGCCTATACACTTAGAGCCTTTTTTGGTGCACTGGTAAAATTCAAGTCCACTTCTTTCTGTATAATATTCAATTATAATGCACATATGTTCTGCACATACCATACTCATATATTGGTGTATATATATTTACTTAGCTGTGTCCAAATATCAAGCAGAAAAATTTCAGTGTAAAATTCTCCAAAGATGAGGTATAGCTCTATAAATGAAATCTTCAATGTAAATGAAATAAAAATATATATATTTTACACCTTCATTACTGCTGAAAATCCTGTGGTTTAAGTCCTTGGGACTTTCTTTGTAATTTCTCTCATAACTGAAAATTGTCAAAAATTAACATACTCAATATTATTATTACCCCAGAAGTTCAGTATTGACAAAGAAACAGTAAATTTGCATTGTATGTAAAAATCTTTGAAATAAATGCCACCTGAGTTTATAATGAACTGTATCTTTGTAACCTTGTTTCTCCACAGGAGATTAAATATAGTCGAATTAAAGATTTTTATGATAGTGAAGAAAAGACAAATAACTTAAAAAATTCTCAAGCAGAAGGATCATTTTAATAGATTAAGGTATCAAAATATCCTTCAATGGCTAGCTGAAGACTGATCTGATGTGACATTCCTGAAGAATAAAACTTCTGAGCCAGGTGGCCTCAAGCAGAAATCACAAGGCAAAAGCAAACAGTGTTTTTGAATCTACGAAGGGATGGCTGAGTCTGTAGAGTGGGCAATTTCATTGTGGAGAACTCTTTCTGTTCTTTAACATTCAGTTTCAAAGACTTGAAAATCTTAAAATGAAGGATTATAAAGACAGGTGCTCAACAAAAATGTAAGGTCCTTAAATAATATTTCCAGTGGGGATCAACATGAAAGATCAACATGGATGAAAGCTAGAAGCCTCTAACACAATTTAATTTCTGAACAATATGGATTGTTTTTTAAATTCATCCAGGAAGGCAACACTGCAGTACTGGAAAACAGTTTAGTGAAGTTGAGGTTTTTGGTTTCTTTTTTGTTTGTTTTTTTTGCTTGTACCACTGGACCTTTGTTAAGGGTGAAATCTTGGTACACTCTGAGAGTCTAAAGGATTGCTGAGCTAATACCCCTGTTGTGTAGGCAGAAAAACATCCAATATTTTGCACAAAAGCAAAATATCTGCAAACAGAGTCATTAGGCCAGGTAATTACCGAGGCCTGGTTGAACTTCCTGCTGAATTCAAAACAATGAGAGGACTTTACAAAACCTGCTCACTTGCTTAAGTGCACAAATCCAGATTTAATAATCTTCTTTTAACTACCCAGTTTAAAAATGAGCTAGTGATCTTGCAATCTAATAAAACATAATCATGCTTTATTCAAAATTCAAATTCTAAGTAATTATTTTTTTCTTTATGCAAGGTTTCACCTACTTGGGAACAATATTACTGATCTAACAGAATTTGATTAATAGTAGAAACCTTAAACCAAAATTACTTCAAGTGGCCCTTTAAAGGTAAAGAGGATTCCTTCAAAGCACATTTTTTCTTTTTCCTTGTATGCTTCCAGTTTTATCCTCTTTCTTCATGGATCTTGATCCACAAAAGTCATGAAGGGCTTTGTGACGCTGGGGATCCAGCCACACTTCCAGTTCCCTTTCATGCAGGCTGAATTCTACCCTTGAGTGGAGGTTCACTAGCCCTTGTTTTGAAGACTGAAGAGGAGCATACTTGGTACTTAGACTTTGCGTCTTTGCCTCGCACAGTGAGAAAATTTCTTCTATAAGTAGTTTCACTGTCAGTCGGAGAACTCACTTTAGCAAAGCAAACAGGATTTGGCTCTTTTATTTCTGTGAAGTCTTATTTCTTAAGCTGTACTTAAAATTTGCTTCATTTCTCCCCAACTGCAATAGAGAAAAACCTTATTCAATAGGCTATTCATACTCTTTGCATTAGCTTTATTTATTTATTTATTTTAAATGAACAACTTAGGTAAAAACAACTTTGGTAAAATGGTTGTCATTCTGCATTTTGAATTGCTCCTTTTTTTGGCAGGACTGTCGTATGAAAGTCAGATAAAGGATCATTCTCTTCGAGCAGAGCAAATGATAGCAGCTGCCCTCAGGTCAGCCCAGCCCCTTGAGATCAGGAGTTCCTTGTATACTTTTAGAAAGTACTACTGTCCGTGTCTTGCAGACCTGGGAATTCAGCATTGTCCTTAACCCTCTGAAAACAACTATTGTATTGTGACAGCTCTGCCCTTCATATTGGTTTATTTTTTTATCTGAACCATAAGACCACATTATATTTTAACTTCTAGTATTTAAAAGGTATGATACTTCATCCTGGTGCTTAGGAGACATCCTTGACACTCTTGACCTGTCTAGCCTGCGTCTTCTGTGAAGGTGTCTCCTGAATTGCCTGCCCACACACTGCCATCATCTCCCTCTCTCATGATACCCCACTGGCGAGAACGTTGCCTGGAGTCATGGAGGACCCTCAGCTTCCCCAAGGAGTATAGAGAGACAATTCCTTGCAGAGAATCTGTAGCCCTGGAAGGAAAGGCATGTGCCTGCACTTGTTTTTTTCAGAATAATTACTGTCTTTGTCACCACTATCCTCTCAATACTTTAGCATAATTCCTTTTATATAGGGTACCTAATAGTTTGTCATTATGTTGATGGACCTCATATAAGGAAAGTGGAAATGCATGAAGTTTTGCTGTTAAAACGTAGAGTGATGGTGCCAATGGTATGACTGTAGAGGTCCTAAATGGACTTTGAGAAGCTGGTTCTGTACATCATTTGATTGCACTAGGTGAGAAATATCTGTAGAACTTATGCTTCAGATGCACCCAGAGATGGATGAATACTGTTAGAAATTAAAACAGGAGGAATTTATGAAAGAATTCACTTTTGAATAAAGTTGTAAGGTAACAAAAATATTAAAAGAAAAAATCATAGGCATGAACATTTTGCATAGATATTGAAAAAAAATCAGCTTGCCTTTCTTGTTATTTAATTTTTTAGGAAAAAAATAGAAATAACTACTGAAATAGTATAGGACTGACACAAGAGGAGAATGGGAAGGCATGCTTGTAAAACACATTTCAAAATATTTATAAGCTATTTATTCTAGATAGCATTGATTTTTAGAGACAAAAGTTATCCAAAAAGAAAATACAAAATATTGTGTGACTAATTGACATATATCTTAAATTTGAATTCCTGTATTTTGGGAATGAGCTTTTTAAGAATAAACTACAGAGCAAAAATTATTTCAACTACAAAGAGAACTAACTTTTTTGAAATGGTTGTTTCTGGAAAATTAAGAAGTACACTTGGTCATACATTTCTGAAGAAAATACATTTCTGAAGAAAATACATTTCAGTCAAAATTCTTGTGCTAGTTCCAGTCTTGAGGACTTTTCAGAAAGGTCTGGCAAGATTATTTCTCTGGACATCTTTGAAATTTGCTGTTATATAAAAGTGGGGGAGGTGACTTTCTGTTAATTGAGTCATTCAAATGATGACAAAACTCAAAAGTATATTCATTAAAAAATACTCAACTGACAAGAGATTTAATGCTCAGTGGGGACAAATGGTTTAATGTATTTAAAGAATTTTAGAGACTGATCTTGTAAAGGCTTACCACTGTGAGTAGCTCTACTGAAGTGAATTGTACTACATAGTTTTACATTTAAAAGCCTGTGTAACAGTACAGTGGAATTTCTGAAGTTCTTTAAATTAATCTAGAGCTTAAGTGTGTAGCAAGATCTGGATCTGGAACTACTTTTTAATTTGAAGATCACTGCATGTGTATTATTATGAATAGAATTTCATTATATTTGACTGTACACTGTATCTGAGCTCAATAACGTGCATATCTTACATAACATACACTAAATGTAAGTCTGTTGTGGCTACCCTTATGGCACTGTGATCAAAAAATACCTGCAATATATAAAAAAATATTAAATTAATCTGATGAACTGATAAACAAATATACTGAACCATTTTAAAAAATTGAATATTCAGAAAATTAAAATCTTAATCTCTGTTGATACGAGTGCAAATTCTTACTGGCTTTAGTAAGTAATACTTCATTATAGTATTTTCAGTTGTGGAATGTGAAATTCAGTTTCCTATCTCAGAAGTTCAACAGAGGTTCAAAGTCTGTATTGGTATAAACAGGTATAACTTTAAAGTCTAGAGATATATTCAGAGTATGAGATTAGTTTCTTTTTATGTTCTTGCATGCCATAGCATTGCCAGTTATCTACCTTGAATTTTTAGTTTAGAATCTCTTGAGATCTCAGTACCAGTTCAGTAAAACCAGATTATTTCTCTTGGTTTCCATACATGGGCAGGTCTAGTCAGAGCAGTGGCTGGTTATGCTGAAAACGGTTCTTTGAACCTGGTGAACTCTTTGAGAAGCCCATCTGAGTCTAGAGTTTCTAATTCACCTCATACAGGATTGCATGACTCCCAGTTTTGTTGCACGAATTTCTCAGACTCTCCATTTTTTATTTTCTCATTAAATTTTGATTAGAAATTTTTGTGTAAACAAACAATACTTATGAATTAGGCATGGCCTAAATTCCGAGCTTCTTTTATGTTTATGCTTCTTACAATTTTGACATACAATGGGTATACTTAAAAGAGGACCTGGACTAGGAAACATTATACTGCAGTACCATAAGAAAGAAAGAGGAAGTTTTTATAAAAATAATTTTAACATTCATATATTTCTTGTCTTGCAAGTTTTGAATGTTTACCTTGTAATGGCTTATCAAGTATGACCTAAAATAGACAATTAAATGGTCATTTAGGATTAGTTATTATGATTGTGCATACACATATAGTAATTTTTGAAGTCTGTAATACATTTTACAACAATATCATGTACATTGTGTATTGCTCTTCTGCTCTTCTATGAAGGACAGAGTGGGGAAATAATTTCACACTGCATATAATGCATTGGATATGAAGGAAACTTGAAAATTATTTAGTTACAGATTTCTCTGACCAGGCTTGCAAAATGGCATATATTATGTTAATGGGAAAGAATTTGAAAATGAACTTGAATATTAAACACAGTAAGTTTGGGTTCTGACATGAATGCAGGCATGGTTGGTGTATAGCATAGAAAATAGATTCTTTTTTTAACCCTTTCAGGTCTCTTGCAGAATAAGATATTGTCTATGTCAAAACACCCATAATTATAAGTGAAATATCAGACGACCATCTGTATTGCTATTAATGTCTAGTCCCTGTCATATCAAATCCCACAGCTCATCCCGTGTTCCTTCACATCAGTGCATTTCTAAGTCAGCTGTGTTGTGCTCCATTGGCTAAAATAAGCTCAAGTGCAGCAGACTTTACTGCTAATAACCCTAGGAGATGAGCTGCTTCTGCCTTTACAGCAGCCCCGCACATCCCTCAGGAAGCGTGCAGAAATGGTGAGTCCCACTCTCTGGAAATTGGCCACGTGAGTCGCATATGGTTCACTGGTGATTGCTCAGTTTGTGGTGGAGGCATCTATCACAGCTGTAATCATGACTGAGATGTGAAAGACTAACAAGCACATTATGTACTCTCATCCTCAGTGTGTCAGATGTGTCATCAGTTTTTGGCCAGTTTTTAAGCAGTTTCTGAACTGTATAATAGGGGTAGATGCATGCTTAGCCATTTTATTTGGCTTCAGACAAAAGTGGTTAGAATTACATGAAATAAATAGGATTCTAGTCTTCCTCAAGGGCTGACTGGTTGCCCTGAGAAATCACACAGCTTGTTGCACAAAGAGGGAACTATGTTCCCGATCCTTGGAGATACCCAAGGCTAGACTGGATGGGTCCCTGAGCAACCCTCTGGGTCTTTGGAGCTGGCCCTGTTTTGAACAGGGGATTAGACCTGATGACCTCCAAAGATCCCTTGCAAATGAAATTACTTCGTGCTTCCATGACTGTGAGCACCACTGGGTATATCCCTACCTGTGCCTTTAGAAACCACGGTGTACAGAGTGCAGAAGTGACAGGGACCATATTACCTTGACATGGCACTTTGTTTCCCATTTTATCCAGCAGAGTGCTAGTGAAACTACCACCAAACCTTTCTTGTAGAGCACACAGAAAGTCACATGTGTCATTGTCCTTCCTACAAGCAATGAAATTGAATTGCCTGGAAGTGGATCATCGGAGGCAAACACAAGAATTAAGCTGATCCTCTCTTGTGGTTGTGTGAGACCATGATGCCTGTCTACTTGTCCCTCTAGTCCTCTAAACAGCTATATCTCTGCTCCTCCTCCCTAATTGACTGAGCAGGCACTGGGCTATGAGACACTGGTTCATAGACCCCAAGTAACTTTTGGGGTCCTCTGCAGAAATTTGTTGCTTTTCCTTATAATATAGGTGCATGACTGATCCTTTCTCTAGCTTTTTTCATATGAAACAGAAGCATTCTGTTTAAAATTAGATTTTCTTTTCATGGCCTTTCATACCCTTGGCATCCTTGAATGGCAGGCACGGGAAAGCAGATGTACCTGGGAGGGTCTACAAATACTGCTACTGACATGTGTGCTAGAGAGAAAGGAAAATCGGAGATAAGACAGAAGTCAAATTCTGCTTAATTTGGGCTAGTAATGGACATGCGTAACACATAGTTTCTTGCTGGGCAGAGTAATGGCAGTCTCCCCATCAGTATCACAGCCCCTGCAAACAATCTGTTTGACTACAGGAGTGGAAAACTGAGAATGATCAGATGTCCAAAACAGGTTCACTTGGTGGTGATGTCCCACACTGGCCAAGAGTCAGTCTTTTCACCTCTTGCCAAAACCAAGCTCCTGACTCTCCACTTGAGGATCTCTCACCCTTCTGCTCAGGGCTGACAAGAAGGAGAGGAGGGCAGAAAGGAGAAATGAATCCTGTGGCAGACAGTGCTAAGGTGCTTTTAAACCTGTGTTTGCCAGCTAATAGAAGATGTGTTCATTTTTTTCTGAGCTTTCACACTGAAAAGTACATTTTTAGACATGCTAACTTCTTTCATCTTTGTGAGGCGGTTTTGTTTTCCTGCTCAGCAGAGTTGGTGGCCTTCAAAGCAGGCATAATGGCAGACCAAAATGTATACAGAAATGCGTGTTTATGAATATATTTAGCAGCTTACTAACTGCAATTCCAGCTGGAGTGGATAAAGATTTAGGAAGGGCAGTCAGGAGGGTCCAGTTTCCAAAGTGTGCTTTCTGTCATTTTGCAAAGCATGCTGGTTTATGTAGTACTGCTAAAAACTCTAACACAGCTAAGAATTTGGTAAAATAAGATATCTAACATGGCTTCAGAAATATTTAATAACAGTTACTCCAGCTCTGAGCTTTTTTCATTTGCTTTGGTGAGGCTTCAAATCCATTCCTGCAACTGGTTGTCAAAGGCAGGAACTCAACTGGCTGTTGATAACCGTGGGCTAGCCAAAAATGTTAATTTTGGCCTAGGTCCTAACTAGGCATATGGAAGAAGAGAGAACATGTGATAAATGTAATGCATTCAATTTTTCCTGAAATCAATGGTCAGCCTGGCTAAGGGTCCTCACAGGGTCTCAGAAGGAGTTAAATGATGAGCACAACTGTTGGGAGAGAAAGAGCATTTCTGAAAGCTACTGCTGATAAGTAGTTAAAGCTGTTCAAAAGCAGCTGCTGCTCTGAACATGGAAGTGCACCTGTGAGTTGTCAGACTCACAGCCAATTTGCTGCTGAAATACCTGCACTGCATTATAGGTACTTACAGATAGATTAGCAATGCAGTGCTGTACGCACCCCATCCTTTTCCTTCTCTGTTTGGGACTGACTTGTGGTTGGACCCATGTTCTTGCCTAAAAACCTGGAGAATGTAGCATAACCACATATTTTAAAAACAGTTGATTATTTCTTAAGAGTTTTCATGTAAGTTATGAGGTTTAAGAAAAGAGATATTAATTCCTGGTTGTGTTTTATCTTAAATCCTATATAGTGAAAAAAAAAAAAAAAAGCCCAAACAGTAAGAGTCAGAAAAAGCTGATACATACACACTTTGGTTGGTATGTTACTCAGTTATCAATATACATTTAACTGAAATATCACATTTCCCATTCAGACAAAACATCAGCTATCCTGAAGAGCTGTCTCTGCAGCTTCAACATGCAAGAGGCTAATAGTTAACAGTAAACATTTTTTTTTTTTTTTTCCCAGAGTATATTTCCACCAAAAGAGCGAAACATTACAGTAGACCGGATGTTTTAGGTCATTTATTTTGTTTTTGCTTTGGGTCATTTTACAGAAGCACTTCTGCTCTCTAGCGTTAAAATGAGAGCCACTCTACTCCCCAGATATTACCCAGCAGCACTTGGGGGCTCTTAATGATTAATACCATCACAGTCCAGCCACAAACCTTTCTGGCGCAGATAATGCCAGGCAGCAAGCACGCTTGACACTTTTAATGTATAATTAAGTAGAAAAAGTCAGCACTCAGTATGCAAATTTTTCAAAATGATAAATGATGCCATACAGCAGTAGGGATTGATTTGGTGTAAATGAAACTAATTAAGGAAATGTCAAACATAATTAATAAAACAGGTTTAAGCTGCAAAACATTGTCAATTGAATGAATGAGGAGGCATTGGCTCCCATTGTTTCTGCTTTATTTAGGGCTTGTGTTTAGCTTGTACTCTGTTCCTAAATGCACTTTCTCTACCTCACACCCTCCACTACCAATTCCCAGAGAGGGGGAAAATAAATTTGCTTGTCTCTCCACTGACTGCAGAAATTAATTGCAGAAATCTTGTCCCATCCAAGTGTTACATTCACTCACAGGACATTAACATAACTAATTTGAAAGAGCCCAAATGACTGCATAATAGAGCACTGTCAGTATGCCTGACAGTCTTTGGTCATACCAAATTAGCTTGGTTTTCTAATTGAAATTTTTTTCCTAGGACTCTCTTTATAATTTTTTTTCTCAGCTATTCATTTTTGATAAGAACAAAGGTTTTATAATTTACAAAAGAGTGCTTGACCTATAATTACTAGGAGGAAATTAGGGGAGGTAGAAAAGTCAGATTTAGTCCTGGTAATGATGCTGGAGACCTTGCTCCCTCCGGGGAGCCTGAAGAATAATGGAATCTTCTATTTTTACGGGCGACCTGTGCACTGGTGCTGACTCTAACTGTGAATCCACTTTACCTTGCAGATCACTTGCTTAACACTAAAAGTGCCAACAGAATCACAGGCCATTATTCCAAATGTCATTCTGTGCCAGTGCCATTTCCAAATGCCCTTCCCTTCAAATGAATGAATCAAAGAACATCTGCCAGTCCTCTTATCTTGTCCTTGTAAATCTCCTCGTTTAAGAGTTTCACAGAATGAAAGTGGTACTTAATTTAAGTAAATGGGGTCACCAGTAAGATTTTTGTTTTAAAAAAGTGGTGCTAGGATGCCTCTTTCTAAAAAAAAGTTACAAAACCTGACTTTTCACACGCATTTGGTTTTAGAGCAGAGGCTCTTTTCCAACAGTCAAGTTGTCCTTTCTGATAATTTACTATCTCTTTTTGCATATCAGACTATGTACTTGCAGCAGACCATATAAAAAAATCAAATAGTATAATATCTTCCTGATATCAGCTCCCTAAGTTCAGGTTAGTGGTTTCTACTCTTTACGCAGATTCCAGGTTAGAAGTATGTGTATAGGTATTGGTGTGTGCACACATTTGTGTATGTAAATATGTGTGTGTGTTAGTGTGTATATAATATTCATATATAAACACCATATATATGAAACACAGAGAGTTTCAAATCTATATTATAATTGTATGCATGCATTATACATCTGTATATGTGCATATTTATATAAATAAATACATATTGTATGTATTGTTCTAATGGATGTTACACACCTGACATAATCCAGGAGTTCTGAAGTTGGTCTTTCTGTATTTTTCCTACAGATCAGAGGGGTCAGGGCAGAGCTTGTGGTTGAAAGATTTTTAAAAATCATAATCCTTTTAATGTTACCTTTGATTATTTTTTTAAGAGATTTCTTAATATTAGTATGAAATTTTCCATTTCAACAGCAATTTGTATGCTGTGGGTTATGCTAACATAATTTAGCTATTAGAACTGCTAGAAAGAACAATGCAGAAAACACCCATATTTAGTTCCTCTCGATGAGGAAAAATAAATCATATGGAAATAAAATTAGGTGTAAAAAATTTTCAAATTCTCTGTTATAGAAAACAGTTGCAATAATTTATTAAGTCAGTAACAGCTTTTTAAAAGACACATACTTCCACTTAAGGACAAAATGATATGATTATACTTATGGTGTCGATCAGCTCTGAAATAACTCTGTGTAGAAACCTTGTGGTAGTGATTAAAATCCGTAAACCCAGATGGTTTCTGGGAGCCACCACATCCCGACCACGTTTTCCCTTTCCACAGAAGCAGCTGTGGAGAGCCCGTCCGGCAGGATTGCCGGCAAGAGGTAGGTGCCATGGGCTGAGCAGCAGTCCTCAGCGGGTTGTGCACATTCCCCCATGCTTCAGAAGACACCTTCCATCTCTGCCTGGGGCATGCTGGCTGCGGTGCCCCAGAGGGTCAGCTGAGGGCTGCAGGGACCCTCGCGGATGGAGTGAGAGATATCACATAGATCCCAACTTACAAACTAAACAACAATCAAGGAATTAAATCTCCTTTTCCAGATTGTACAGCAGAGAAGATACTCCTGGGACTTGTATCTCCAAATTCTTGTCGTATTTGAAGATCTCACTTCCTCATATGAATAATTTACAATAAAATAAAAGACATACTCTATTGAAAATACATGTTTGAAATGAAGAGAAAAACTAACTTCATTTTAATTCTATAAATCTGAGAGTGCATTCCACCTTAAACCCCAGGTCTCAGTTCTCAGTACCTACATCAAAATTTTTGGTACTGTTTCCCCAGCTGAAGTGATGACACTTACATCATTTCTCAGAAGTCTTCTGCAAAATACTTCAGAAGAACTAAATTTCTCATGAAGGATTTAACCAGGTAACAACCATTTTCTAGTGGTTTCCTACATTTTCTGGAGTTCCATCAGGTCACCCAAGCTGATTCAAAAGTTACAGCCCTTTTTCTGTAGCTGCTGGGTGAAGTTGTATATCCTCTTTAGTGCCAGAGTAACAGGTAAAAAATTAGAACATCTACCTCTGACCTTAAAGTTTCCTTACATCCACATATTGCAAGTTGAACATTGGTTATATGTTTAATGTATGTAATATTTCAAGAAAATTGCTGTCTCCTGCATCTGAATCTTGTACCGTTTTATTTGTTAAATAACATCTGTTCAATTTCTTCCAGCTTATGTCTATGAGAATGCACATTTTCTTAAAGTAGAAAAAAAAAATAGTTCTCTGATATGTTCTTTTGTTTCATCTACTATGGTGTGCATGTAAGTGCAAAAATGGAAACCACTGAGAATATTGGGGTTTAGGATTGTCAGCCTATGAGGAGTGTGCTCAGGACAAGTGCTCTTGCTTAGCTACAGGAGTACTTATAGACCTTTCCATACTCTTTCATTGCCTACTGCTATTATCCCTGGCTCTTTAAGGCTGTGCTTACACTGCTTGGCTTCTTTCCAACAGCTTAGTATAGTTTGCTCTAGAACAACAAAGAAATTAAAGGGTCTCTGGTGGATCAATGTTTTTCTTAGTACCTTGGCATCAGGGGAGGAATGCAGACTTCTTTGTCTGAACTGGTTTTCTATCCTCACTTTATGGTACATGGAAGGATTCTTAGAGTTCAATTATTGCAATGCCAGTCTAGATATTGAAAATAGTTCAGATGACTTGCTCCCTAAAAGTGCTTACTTGTTTCCTTGACTGTATTTGGAGCTTAGCATGACAAGGTCAGGCTCAATCTGCCTGTATATTATTTGAGCAACAGTCGCAAACATTGCTGAGAGGCGACTCTAGCCAGACACTCATCATTTTGGATTATATTTAACAATGTTTGAACTTGTTTTAACTGGACCCAAAATTTAAGGGGATGAATTACCTCCCCAAATGCTTCAGACTTACACTATCTGCCTTGACATTATGAAAAAGACAGTCCTGTGAGGTCTTCACATGGAGAGTCTTTGGGGAAGACCTTTCTGTACATGCCTGGAAAAGTAGATCATTGCACTGTCATTGTTGTCTTTCTGTGTTTAGACTGAACAGGCAAAACCCAAAATTTTCTACTGATTTTTTTTTACAAAACTTGCTCTTGTATATCCATACATTCTTCCTGTATCTCAGGACACGTGTATATATATATATACACACACATACCATATATATCATATATATGTTATATAGGATATATTTTGTATCAGAAATAGTGTGGCCAGCAGAACTAGGACAGGGATCATCCCCCCGCTCTCGGCACTGGTGAGGCCGCACCTTGAATACTGGGTTTAGTTTTGGACCCCTCACTCCAAGACAGACATTGAGGTGCTGGAGCGTGTCCAGAGAACATGAAGCTGGTGAAGGGTCTAGATCACAAGTCCTGTGAGGAGCGGCTGAGGGAACTGGGGGGGTTTAGCCTGGAGAAAAGGAGGCTGAGAGGAGACCTCATTGCCCTCTACAACTCCCTGAAAGGAGGCTGGAGGGGGCGGGGGGGCATCGGTCTCTTTTCCCAGGTAACAAGTGATAGGACAAGAGAGAATGGCCTCAAGTTGCACCAGGGGAGATTTAGATGGGATATTAAGAAAAATGTCTTCACCGAAAGGGCTGTCAAGCTCTGGAACAGGCTGTCCAGGGAAGTGGTGGAGTCACCATCTCTGGAGATATTTAAAAGTTGTGTAGACATGGTGCTTAGGGACATGGTTTAGTGGGGGACTTGGCAGTATTGGATTTCTGGATGGACTCAATGATCTTAAAGGTCTTTTCCAACCTAAATGATTCTATAATCTCATATTGTAGATAGATAGATAGATAGATACATGGCGGGGAGGGGTGTGGGGAAGTGTGTGTGCATTTAAGGACATATGTAAACATGTATAACATTATTCTCAGATACCAGTCCTGGTTGAAGGACTCATTAAGACACAGACTGCTAGAGGCTGTGGCAGTGGTTGTGGGAAACCTCACTGCATGGTTACGGGGCTTGAGGCACTTCATAAGATCCACTCTTGGCTACTGTTGTGGTCAGTGAGATGTTTCAGCCAGACTTTGTGGGAAAATCTTCTAGAAGATTTTTGAAAAATTGGAGTATGTGCCAAAATGTAAGCATGCTGTCTGGAAGTCCACAGGTTCACCAACATGCAGTACACCTGCGAAAGCCAGGTTGTTTTGACAGACAACAGGTAGTGCTGTAGAAGCCTAAGTTGAGGTGCATGGGCTGGCAGTAAAGGACATGCATTTCACTCATATTTGAGGATCCGTTACTGCATATATATATAGTTTAAGCCAGAGGTTTTAAAGTGTATACATCATAATATAATACATGTTTTCAATTATACTTACTTTAAAGTAAGTATAAATGGTTGAATAAATGTACTTTACATTCTATCACAAAATTGATTATTATTAATAACAACAACAACAATAACAATAATACAAGCCCTAAATTACTCTGTTCCTCAAAATAACGTGAGTATGTCATGAAAACAAATAACTTTCAACCTTGGAAAAGGTTTTTCTATAATCATTAAATAAATAATAATAAAAAACCTCACATATACATTACCTTATTGCCTCTTTTTCCCCCTAGGTTCCGATTTAATGAAACAGACCATTTTTCTACACTACTAACTTTCTTATTCCGAGAACACCATGGAAATAGAGACCTATATAAGTATTCTTGAAAATATTGCTTCATTTACAGTTTTCAGAAATACCTTCCACAAGAAATTTGATGACAAAGACAGTCAAAACAGGAAAAACAATAGGAAAGTTTATGACGTATAAAATGAATTCTTCAAAAGAATTTTGTTTCAAAATGCCAAGGGTTATAAGTCAACTATATGCAGCACATATTACTATTTATTACCTTGCATTTGGCTGAAATTCATCTCTTTTGACAACCTTGGGTAAATCATGTTACATATTTCATAAAATATGAGTGCTGGACCTTTTTCTGAAGACACTACTTAGCGAGTGAACTCATTGCTATTGGCTGCATCCCAGTTGCCATAAGCTCCCTTAAGACTGGGGCTTTTGCAAAGTCCTGTGGCAGCTGACTCAAAGAAAAGGTATTTATAGAAAACATCTGCAAAGAGTTGATGTCTTGTCCGGTTTTCAGAGCTCAGACGGGAAGCTAAATGCAAAGTGAGATATGCAAGTTTCACTTTTGAGCAAATTTACTAGGTAAAGGTTCTTTTTTTTTTTTCTTTTTTGTTTCATTTGAATATGTTCAGAGCCCCTCAGAATATACAACTTTATAGCTAACGTATTTTTTATTCTTGAAGGCTCATTATTTTACAGTGAGGTTACTGAACCTAGACCACGTAGTGCAGATTACCCAGCATAGTATTAATCAAAATATACATGGCAAATGGGATTCAAAACAGTGCCAAATAGGCATCTGCTTTTAGCAGGGAACAAAAATGCATTTAGCTCCTTTATTAAAAGGTATTATGGGCAATTTATTTTTAAACTATCTCTCTAACACCATTAACTAGCATATAATTTAATGTACTCCCAAGCAACTTGACTTTTACATTTCCTTCAAAACATTAATTTGCTTTTGCAAATTGATGTAAAAGATGCCTTTGACCCCTGGAATGATTCAAACCATTAACAATAAATTAGATTATCCTTTAAAACAAGATCATAATTTTTATTTTTATTTTTGGATGGAAAAATAAAAGTCTGCCATTTCTGGGAGTGAGATAATACTGCTTACAGGGAAATAAAACTTGGAGTAGTTACAATTATTTATTTTGTCCATCCTTATCTGTGGCAGTGTTAAGGGACTTGCTTCAGAAAATTTTCAGGCTACTCAAACATTTTTAACAGATTAAATTAAGAAAATTTTGTTTGTTTGGTTGGGATGATTTAACTTCAGGAAATGGTCATTAGGCTAATGTGTTCTCTTACCGAAGTCCCACCCTTAAGTGTGACAGGTCACTCTGTTTCCAGAGACAACAGAAAAATACAACTCTCCAAGGACATGCTTATTTTTTAAAAATAATGCAAATGCCAATATTCCTATCGAAAGCTGTGCCGCTGAGAAGGAAAATCGTACTGTTTAACTAAGGCACATGGTACTGTGATGTATTTGAAGATGCTCAATAATTAGTAGTCTTAGCTATCACAACTGGCTTTATTTATATGGTGGTTGCCACTTTAACCCATAGGGGCTGAGCAGGAGGAACGTCAAAAGAGCACCCGAATATATACGACTTGAATTTGACAGGGTTGATTGCTGAAAGCTGTAACTGACTCATATCTTTAGCGTGCATATGTCCCAGGAGGAGAAGAGGAACCTCCTTTGTGGGTTGTGTTACATTCATTTTCTCCCTCAGGTCCCAAGGATCCACTTGCTAAAATCTAAGATCCTGATACAAAGCCTATGGAAATCAATGGCAAGACTCTTATTAACTTTGATGGAGGCCCTAAGGGTTAGCTTCAACCCCCTTATTTGCATTGTATAGTGGCATAAGCCTCTCTCAGCAAAACATCTAAATACACACTTAATTTAAGCACATGAGCAACAGAATGAATTATTACGCAACTGGTCTTGCAGATCGCGGTCGGAAAGGTGCAGTGAGGTGGAGAAGTCTGCCTGCACGCTACTTCGGCATTTTTTTTTTTCTGAAAAGAAAAAAAATACACTGATTTATAACACATGGAGATTGTAACTTTCATCTTATGAAGTGCAGCTGTATTTGTAGTTTCTATTACAGTCCTGTGTTGGGAAAAGGTCTAGAAAAGTTGATCTCATTATCAGCCCAATTAATTATAGTTGGGCTATTTCTAAAGGATTTATGTAATATTTATAAGCTTTATGAAAAGAGTGGAGTGTGGGGTTTTCAATTTATCCCACAGAGAAGCTCTACACCAATACATATCTAGATGTTCAAAATATATCTTACGACACAGATATTACAAGTCGTTAGCATGGACAGGAAGTGACTTCAACTACCCACTTAATGTGGTTCTCAATTTACAAGAATCACTTAAGTTGTATAATAAAAGCATTTGCAAAGAAAAGAATTACTACACAAGCTTGCATCGCATATTCATCTCATATGGCAGCTGCCAGTTCCAGATATTAAGAGAATAACGTGATGATGGCAATTATTTAATTAGTTATTACAAGATGGGTTTTTCTCTTAACAGAAACCCAATATTAAGGTGCAAGTGTTTTCATATTTCAAGAGTTTCGAATGTTCAAAATATTTCAAATTAAATATAGTTCAAATGTTATGCCATTTTATTATCCTTTCATGACTTAAAGCATTCACATTTGAGTACCATTCTGACATGAGATGTGGAAAAATGGGTAATTTTCTTAAGTTGAAAAGTTTTTCTTTGCCTGCTTTTGCTGCAAAATACTGTTCTCTGACCCTCACTTGTTCCCTGTTATTTGGAAAGTTGCTTTTTTTTAAGAAAAATAATCCTGTTCTGATTTTTTGACACTTCTATGCTGTGAAACTTTAATATTCCTGACTATGTAATTTTGCTAAACCACAATAAGTACGAAGTTCAGATTTCGATGGGCATAGAGATTAGTGTTCAAAGCAGCTGCGAGCATTCTGTACAGGGGAGCATTTCTGGCAGTTGGATGCTGCTGAAATGCTGATTCTGTGATGCTCTCTCTTTCCCCCAGAAAACAAACTATGTCTAGGCTACGGCTAATCACATTTTATGGCAGGACAGAACACAGGTCTGGGTGAAAATCTGGGAGCCTTATTTAGTAAATCAGAGTGTGTGGATCATTTGTTTTATACACCAAAAACGGGATATATTAATTTTTATTACACTTGCTCAAAATTTCCCCTTTTTCCCTGTGTTTCCACAACTTCCAGAAAGTCCAGACGCTAGTGGCTTGGAGAGTCAGATGAGAACACATATGGAGATATATTTACATAAATTTCATTATCTGTCACTTATATTTGTCCACACTTAACAGGTTATAGACCTGATTAAATACAAAAAGAATGGGAGTTATCTTTCTACTTATTTTTCTATTTAAATGCAGGAGGAGAAAGTATAACCTTTTTTTCATGTACTTCACCTGGTAAAGAGTGAGCCATCAAACCATGTTCTGGCTTGTTTTATTGAACTGGGAAAATGGATCTTTACAGTGCTTACGTGTTTCTGTCTCCCCAAGCCATCCAGCCTTGACCTCACCAGAGATTATACCCTTAGGGTACATCCAACCTCCCTAACACCCTGTAATCCTCATTGTTTCACTCATAAGCAGATCAGTATTGAAAGCTTCTTCATATTAACTTTTAAGCAGCCAAATTCGGATGAAAAGCTAATCTATTCATAGCAGTTGCTCCTCGAAGCAGGTCACACCGTTTACTGTTGTATTGAAATGGGAAGTGACTAATAAGACAAACTTTTGCCTAAGAAAGTTGTTCTGATGCTATTCTATCACTCTTGTGAGCTGTGCAGTGGAGCAAGTTATCAGCTATCCTTCCTTTTCTACATTTATTCAGTAGCCTAATATTCAAGCTTAGACCAACACATATACAGAAAGAGTTTTTCTTACGAATAAGTGGGTAATCATTTAGTTTTTTAATACATATTCAATATATATTTAAATATATAACAAATAATGTTGCATTTTAGCTGTAGGATATATATATATTTCTAGTTCTTTTAATATAATGTAGACATCATTCTTACACAAAAGCATTTTTCTGATCTTTTTTTTTCAATTGAATAACCATTTTTGTAGCTTGTCACATCAATTAAAAATGTACCCAAATTTCAAAAAGATATCATCAAATAAATGTACATGCTGTTCTTATTTGCCATTTAACCAGTTTTATTATACTTCTGGGTATGGTAATTATATATTTAAGCCTCATCTTGTACTTTCTGTGCCTTGTGAAGAATATGTAGCAAAATGTATAGATAAACTTTTCATGTTATCTTGGAAACTCAAGCTAAATATTTCATTTTATTTTCATTTAAAAACAAGAGGAGAAATTACTTTAAACGTTGACACTGTAATCTGAATATAAACTTTACAATAGATGTAGCATTTTCTCGAGCACTGTTGAAATTAGAGCAGAAATCAATAGCAAATGATAGTCAAAAATATCTAAAAAAGATAAATAAAGAAATAAATTATAAAGATAACATATATAAAAATTATAAATAAAGCAATATAATCTGCTTCTGAAGGTGGTCATGAATGCACTAACTTCTCAGAACACATGTAGCTCAAGCACGAGTCAGTTAAATGGGTGAAACTAATCAAGAGAGAGAAAATCCTGATTAAAGGGCCTTTTTGTTCTCTTTAAAACAGAGTACTCACAGCACAGTTAAATTAAAGAATCATTAGCCTCTACATGTCATCTGGTGACTGGAGCAGCCATGGGGGCTGCTGGGAGCGTTTTCATGTTTGTGGCCCATCTCTCCTGCTTAAATGGGCTCAGAATTTTGCCCCGAGGCAGTGGTGTACTAGGTTAGACTTTAAACCCTGGTCTGCTGTTATCCGGGTAACCTCCTGCATGAATTCATTATTTTTGCAAAAGTACAGACACTGAAGCAAAGGTTCCCCTGCAAGGGCAAAAGCAGATTTATTACTAATGGAAATGGACTACTAATTCTATGTTCACCCTCATAAAACTCCTGCAGTGCAGCAGGGAACAGAAATTAAAGAAACATTTGGAAGGTCAGCAGCACAGGAATATTATGTAAAGAACAAAGACTGTGGATTTCAAAGGGTGAACTGTAGAAATGTAAAATGGGTAGCTAATCTCCACTCATCTAATATAACTTTCAATGTACAATGTTGTTGCATATGGAAGAAAAGGTCCCCTGCCAAGCAGAGCAAAAATAATCCATTAGAGTGTATGAAAATATTCCTACTGGCAAAAGATGCCAGGTTTTTTAGTGATTAAATTTAGTTTTCTAGACTTGGAGAGAAGGAATAAAAAAAAAGACAAGAAAAATTATGAACTTCCCTGACCTGATATTTCCTTTGCTTGGTTGTATTGAAAGAGAGATATGCAACTTTGGAATCTCTCCCTGTCCAGAGATGGTGATGGGCACAAACCTGACAACTGTATTTTAACCATTGTAGACAACGTTTGGAAAACGAAGACCCAACAGCAAATTAATCAAGTTTGGTCCACATTGACTCGACTATTACATGTAAAAAATTCCTCATTCTACGCTGATGGTCCAAAAATCATGCAAGAGCAAATCCTTTTCAAAGGATTTGACCTCAGTTAGTCATACCCATGTTGTAGTCACAGGGAACGCACCCTTTTCAGCAGTTTGAAATTAGTATGCACTAAAATAGGACAAGTATGATGGTTTTGGTACCTAACTAAGCCAGAGTTAAGGTTGTTATCTATACCAATATAATCACTTGTGTTACTGCAGTGCAGGCATGTGCCATGGTTTTAAGTATTTTACATTTCTGTTTTGAGTTCATATCCTCCCATGGAATAATTTTAATTTTTCTTAACATAGTCTGAGTTAGAGCTGGGAAGTAACTTTTCCCTATAAACATTTTTATTCAATTAACTAGTTGGTTTTTGTTTCCTTTGTCAATAGGAAAAGACGTGATTGCAACACCACAAACTGAAATAATTCTACTTTGAAAAAAAGAAAACAAAATTAGAGAGCAACAGATGTTTTGAAATAATTTTCAGGGAAATTTTAATCAAAACGCCACTTTCCTTCCAACCAACTGAAGTTGGAATGTGGTTTTCAGTTTTTAATGCGATATTACTTAGTTACTATCCAAATCACATTAACAGTTATTGCAGAAGAAGAGCTGTAATAAGAAATCTAAACAAATAATCAGACATTGAGGGACTATGTTTTGAACAATAGTCAATATTTATCACAAAGGAAAATGGAAATACCCTGAAATGCCCAGAAGTACATGGCCCTGTTTCGAGCTCACATGGCACAACAGTAACAAGGCACAACGGTTTCTGCAAGCAGAATCAAGTGGTTAAGCTTCAGGCTCATCCTCTTGGAACACACTTCATTACACCATAGGTGGGGATCAATTTGGAATATCGTATGAAGAATAATAAATAGATTGTAACAGACAAAGACCTGTAATGCCAACACCTGCACTCTTTAAGCAGCAGTTTTGGTAGGTGCTTACATGCAACATGGTTGAGAAAACAATGTGATCCTTGGTGGTGTATTTGAAGGGGTAACATCATAGGGCAGAGTAGTTACATTTCCCCTCAATATAACTGTGATGATAGCTCACATGGATATTACCATGAGTTTGTAAACACTTCATCACCAAAGATAATGGAAAATTAGTAGTTCAGAGAAGAGTCCTAAACATGATTAAGAGATTGAAGGAATTAAAATATAAAAAAATGTAGAACACTGAATATATATTTATGCCTTGGCTAAAGACAACTGCAGGGTTCATAATAACTATCTGTGAATATTTGAAGGGAATAATCACTAAGAATAGGGAGCATTTAATTGACCATACAGACGTGATTGAGTAGGAGAAATATAATGAAACTGAGAAAGGTTTAACGTAGATAATCTGGAGAAAAGCTCTGGACAGTGACAGCTGCCAGGACCAGAATAATATTTCAATTTTTATATGCTTTGCTGTTTACTTTAGCAATATCCCTTTCACTAATCCCAACCATTTGCCTGTCAAAGGAGGAGAAAGTTCATAGGCGTTAAAGAAAAAATACTGCTAAAAACATTATAAATGTTACATGACAAATCACTGAAAGACTTCCTCCTGCTCTTTCTCCTTTGGCAAGCAGAAAAATGGTGGAATTTCCTTTAAAAATGGGGCATGTCTCCCACTCATCTACATATGACCTGTTCCTAACTACACAAAAACAGTTTGCTTGTTGATACATGCAAAAATATATTTTGGGAAACTCTTCTAGAAATAATGTACTATCACAGATGTGTGTGTGACACAGAGGAGGATTGATTTTGTATAGCAATGAGACTGCTGGCAGTATGATGGTGTTGATGACCATCCAGTGCTGTGGTATTGCAGGAGGATTTTACCAAACACCCCCTGGACTATTGGGAAGGACAAATGATCCTAGCTAGAGGCAGATATCTCATTTTTTTCACTTTTTGCATGTGAAAGATTTGGAAACGATTGCAGATGGAACAGCAGTGCAATGGTAGAAAGCGTGATAGACACAGTGACACAGTAACGGTATTTGTGAAGCTATGTCAGACAAAGTTCTTATACTTTTAAAATTTATATAAAAGGAAAAAAAAAAAAAATCTATGAAAAAGTACCAGCACTGACTTGTGAAGTTCCTGATCCACAAACTGTTGAAGATTGGGGCAGTGTTTGAGGGTTTGCTCTATTTTTGGACTACTCTTTAGGGATGCTATTTGGGAACTGTCAGGCACAAAATAATGGTCAATCCTTTATCTGATTCAGGATGGCTGTTCTTATGGAACATTGGAGCTCTGGTACTCATAAGATAGAGGACTGACTTTGATATGGGGAATAAAACAGGACCACTATATATGGTAAACTGCCCATGCTCACTCCCACAAGCCCTAATCTTCTTGTACATCCTGGTAGGGTTGTTCTTTCCATACATTTTACAACTATCCCTCCCCTCCAGGCATTATCTGCAGTATCCTTCCTCAGTGATAGCCACTTGGGGGAATTCCAGCAAGGCATGTTTCCATTAGGAACTATTAAAATAAAACATTTAATAGGAAAATTGTTGGATATCACTGACTTTCTCAAAGTTCTTTTGGAATGAACTTCTAGGAGTTTCTTTTAAACTTTCCACTTACCCCTGTTCCTTTTCATGCATGTTATAAAGGAACCCCTTCACTGTGAGAAAAAACAGGATATCTGTTCCTCAGGAAAGAAAAAAAAAAACAAAAACCAAAAATAATTGCTGCCATTCTGTCGGGGCACATTTTTGAAATGTCACAGGTTTTCTCAGGAGTGGAAAACCATTTCCTACTTCATGCTGATACTGGTATATCCTCATTTAAAGAAAATGGACATTGCAGTTTAGTAATTTGCATACAGCTGCAAAGGAATTATGCCGTGTAAGGCAGTGAGCACTGCACATGACAAAGCAACCTCGGCTTATCTTATCGTAGTCTTCTTGACTGAATTTCCATTGATTCACTCACTCTACAATGGTCACAGGGAGCCCCATTTGTCTTGAAGTTTGAGGTGTTGCAGGGAACAGACCCACCTTTCACAACACTTTGCTCACACTCCAGCAGTTGGTCAAGGCATACTCAGCACGCTTCAGAAATCTGTGCATCATGGACTTCACTTACTAATCTGCTTGGGAGAGGGATATAAACTCAAAGAAATAAGTAATGAAAGTAACAAGAATTCTCTGGATCCTCAGCATTTTCACAGAAATAGTAGATTTTATGCATAATTGTGTATGGAGCTAATGATAAAACCTGCAAACGACAAAAATGACCTCGCCACAAAGCAAGATAATTTTTAGTGTACTAATTTTGTTTCTTTCTCTTCAGAGTATTTCTATAAAAGCACTTGTGTCAAAAGTCTTCTTTTAGTTGAGATACAGACTATTAAATAAATTAATAATATTCATATTTCATTCTACTTTTTACATCCTATTGCCTTCAGGAGAACTGCTCTTTGATTTTACCTCATATCTTTCTTAATTGGTGACCCTGTGTAGACAGGATAGATTTAAAGAAGCTATGAGATCACTGTAGATGTGGAGGAATGAGGTAATAGCTGTCTTGGCATGAAGATATTAATACAAAGAATTTTGTTACTTTCTTTTTTCTAACACTCAAAAAAAAAGATTTTTTGATGACAGAAGAGCTTTTTGTTTTCTCTTTTGTACATTGCCTGCTTCATCATGACTCATTCTTATATTTTCACTTCAGACCTAAGAGCTTTTTCCTGCCTCTGTAATACCAAGAAAAAAAATAAAAATTTCTTTTTAGGTGAGTTTAATGGATGTCTGGCTGGATTTCACTGGAACATCACAAACTGTTTAAAACTTCCAAAAGTCATAAAGAATACAAGTTTAGCACTTAACCAGTATTACAGGAAAATTATATGTTCTTTCCTTTAATTTGTTGAAATTATTTTTGGAAGTTAAACAATATGGATTTAATAAAAATAAGCTGCTGAAGAGATGCTGCCATCAGTCTAGAAAGAAATAAAGGGGTTAAGTGAGGAAGATGGCATACGCAAAGGAGATGTCTTCTTCAAGCAGAAATGAGGAGTATTTCCTTCATTGTTTCTATAAAAATATGTATACTCGTCTAAGCTAAATTTATTTACTTGCTATAATATTCACTCTAATTTCTAGCATTAAGAAAATACTACTGAACAGTAAACCACCATAAATAGCAGGAATTTTATTTTAAAATGAACAAGAGGACTATACTGCATGCAGAAAAAACATCCACAATATGTGCGACATTGGAAATTTCTATATCCGTTGTAACTCTTCAGATGAGCTAAACTACAAATAGGACACATCATAAACAATTATTTTCTTCAAATTTAAAGTGAATGTTGATCGTTTCTGAAGTCTCTTGGTCTTGACCTCTAAGAATAAAAACCTAGAGACCAGTACCTACTCTCTTGTCTTCACCAAAGTTAATTCCTTTCTTTCCCCATGTCCCTTGCTGCCTCTTAGCACTTGGAGCAGGACATTTCACCTGGGGAATCTTCACCTACTCCAGAACTGAGTGGGTTTTTCAAAAATCCTGACTTTTATCTGCCAGATGGTGCCTACATCCAGGATACCTTAGAGTAGCCACCTGCATTTGAGAACCTGAATTTATCCTGCAAGAAATATTCAGAAAGTTCATAAAATGCAGTCAGTGTTCAGATGAAGCAGCTCAAGGTGATTTGGTGGTGGGGTTTTTTTTGGACTTAAGGATCTAAATTCCATTTTAAATCTTAATTTTTTGGGTACTTACTCTGAATCTCTTCGTATGGCACAGGAGAAACATTTCTTCTGGAGGAAGAATTGACTGTATTGAATCCAGTACTCTTAGGTTTAATTCACCTCTTCCTCCTCTAAAGGGGATCTATGTAAAACTGAGAAATATTTTCTCTATATTGAAAGAATTTAATAAAAAAATAAAGAATTTATTCATGTTCTGATGTTTTTTGAAGCAATTTCTAGTCAAAACCAATAATATTTTTTTTAAGAGTATATGAAGCACACTATGTAGATGCACCTATAGATTAAGCATATGTGCACATATATTTTTTAGTTAAACATGATACTTCTAATATGTCTTATCTTTTGTTAACATTGTCAAAAGCAAACTCTATTTACCAATTTTTAGAGGTATTGTTCTAAACCTGAAACTAAGTATCTGACAAATGTTGTGATGCAATCACTACATGCTCCCATGGAAGGTGGTAAGACATCTCCTCAGTTCTGAAGAAGCATTTATTTCTTAGCCAGTAACTTAGTAAAATATTGGTAATGATATGAAAAAATGAGAAATGTTACAAATACAAAAATATGGGAAAAATGACCATGGTTTTGCCCGCCTTTTTAATTCTCAGTGATCATTTGTATCGTTGTCAGAAACACAAACTCTTTTTTTTTTTTCCTCATAGTTGTATGGAAGAAGCTCTCCTGCTAAAAATTTATTATATCAGCCCACTACTGATTTTTTTTCATTGTTAATGTAGCTTACTTATCTTCTGTTAGCAAGGCTTTTTCTTTTTTTTTTTTTTTTTAAGAGAATTATGTCAAAACTTAGACTTGTAATATCCATTCTTAATATCAATTATTTAACTAAATCCCCATGCAGAAATCTGAAATTCATCTATGTCCAGTGGTTTTTTTTTTGTTTGTATAGCTTCATAATTTATCTTGCTTTTCTCAGGAAGCACTTCCCAATTTTTTAACCTCTTAATCTGTATTTGCTTGAAAATCTTTTGAAAACACAGTTATAGGAGCATTTAATTGATAAATTTGGATAGTTTTTAACTTGCTTTCTAATTGCAACTTGAATCTGAGACTGCCCACTTGAGTCCCTCCAGAGATATGTGAATGGTTGCCAGTTAAAAATATTATCTGTGTCTCAGTTTAGATCTCTCAAGCACCTCTAACGCTGGAGAAAATGGCATACGTTTCATGTGGTGTCATGGCCAGAACTGAATTGGTTTGAAATGTAATTATCTTATTCATTACATAGAACACACTACATTGGGTAATAAGACATTTTTAATTTAAAATGCGTACCCCAAGATTTTTATACACGTATTTTTATATGTATATGTTTCTGTTTGGCAGAGCTGTGAACAGGTGTGGGTTTGGTTACCATATCTTTGCTGACATTACAAGGATTTGTCTACCACCTCTTATATTTCAAAATAAAGTGAAACTTTCATCACTTATATTTCAAAATAAGTGATGACTTAACAGATATTGCCCTACTGGAGCCTGCCCAGTGATCACTACCAGCACAGAACTTCTACAGGAAACATGACTTGCCTTAGAGTTGCTCTGTGTCCTTTACTCACCTTTTTCCTGACCAAAGATCATAAGGATTATTTCAATCTGGTCCAGATGCTGAAAGAAATTATTTTTGTTGCTGTAGCTGTGGGATATACATACTTTAGAGAACTTTGTTTTGGACAGAGAGACTGATCTTCACTAGATTTGAACTTGGCGCCTCATTTTCAGCAATGACTGTATCATTGCCATAGGTGTCTAGGTCAACATTGAAATTTCACCAACCAACCAAATCAGTCCTCGGTGTTATTCCATTTAAATCATCAGCAGAATCAAGCATGGCTCCGAGTAACTTGGGTTTGTGGGCAAAGGGTCTGAAAATTCTCTTGTGACTAGAATTAGAGAAATGCACATCTTTCTGTGAAACTTGTGCAAGTGGTTACCTGCAACTGAGAATAAATATATGATTGCATTTAATTTATGTTATCTGCTTTTTGCATGTAGTTTGGAAGTCAAACCAAACATGAATCTTTGCTGCTGCCTCTTATTCTGACAGCTTCTCAAAAGTTCTTGGAAGTAGGGAAGTTCAAACTTCTAACCAAATATAAGCTGCACTGCTTGGGTTCATTTCTAATAAGAGCAAAATTAAATGATACGTGGACATTTTAGAGTACCCTCAATTATATCTAAACTGAAATCAATGAAAGCTCAGGAAGGATAATTTTCTCCTTTACATTTGGTATTTAGCATTCACATATATTTCTGGGAATACATGATTAATCCACCCATCATATAAACTTTAGATTTGGGGTTGTATTTTTTCTTTTAAATGCAGAATTGATAGAAAGTGTACTAGAAGAATTTACAAATCACTTTGGACTATTTAATCCTCTTCCAGGTAATTTTCAGATGCCATTTAATCCCAAATCTAGCTACTTAAAAGTTGATATATGTATACATGAGCAAAGAGACAGTCAATATGACAATTGCAGGATCAAAGTAAATCAGGTAAAAGGGAGGTGGTCATGATCAAGAAGAAAGTGCTCCATCTATTGCATCTTGCTGGCATTACTGTGAGTCATACACACCTAATCTCAAGCACTCTAATAAGTACGCCGAAACCATAAAACAGAGTAGGAAGCTTTGTGACCCTAGTTATTATTTTAGGAATCACTGCAACCATTTCAAATCACAAGCAGGATAAAACAGAGATAATGCTAAGAAATGCTGTCCCTTCAGTCTCCCCATGAATGATATCTGCAACCAGTTAATTTTTCTGTCTCTCTACTATGACTTATCATTTCTGTTTAATTTCCCCAGCATCAGTGTGGCTGGAGTTCAACCTCTTCTCACTTTGGTCCCTGCCATTTTTTTAACCTGTCTTTTCTGCTGAGTCACTGGGTTTTGGGGTGTGAATGCTGCTGCCAGCGTTTCATTTAAAAAAATATGCAGTGTGTATTCTTTTGTATTCTTTTAAATTGCTGTGTAGCTACTTTGTCAGTCATAAGCTTTGTCATATATAGCTCTTTCCACGTAGCCACATCTTGTAAAGCTTTGATTGGCAAGCAAGTTTATTGTAAACGGATCTGATGTGTCATCAGTGTAAAGCAAACCTTTAGAATGACATCTTAATGGAGGAAATATTACACCAATCACACCAAGCAAGAGTCCTTGTTATTACCGCAAGACTACATTAGGTCAGCGACCCAAAGAAACAGTGCCTTGGAAATGTGCATGTGATCCAGCCCCAGCTTTGCCCCAGACACACAAATGTCTCTCCATCTCCCTCTGGTTGGACACCAAATTGTGTAAAAGCGTTTCCACAGATTCTGTTCTTTTTGAGGTAGTTTTGTCACAAGCAATTGGCAAGGGTTTTAACACAGGAGGGCTGTTTGAGTGAGGCACATTTCTAGTTTAGTTTATATCTATTGCAAAAAAAACCCCTTCGAACATTCTTTTTAATAACTTGAAATTTTAATAAGGACCTAAGGAACAGTTGAAGAGTGAGTGAACTTATATTTAAATTAGGGCTTTGAGAGCTTGGAGATTCTAACTTGGTGAACTCTAATTAAATCCCACAAGGCCATCAGGTCTGCCTCCCCAGCTCTTGATGGTGAAAGTGAGGTCTTCAAAAAGCATCCCTTGACAGTATACAAGTGGGAGGAAAAAAAAATCCTTCAACCCTTCACGATAGCATTTTATAAAGCAAGAATTCCTGAAGGAATACCAGAAAAGAGGAACAATAGTTAGAGCATGAAACTGTGAAAAGCTGAGAAATATGTTTGGAGTATTAGTGTAGCAGTCCTCCTGAAACTCAGTTTTGTAATGTTTTTAAAAGACCACTGTTCATACAAATTGTAGTGGACCTGAGGCTTTAGAAGGTGTCATAGTATACACTTTCAATCTTCTTGCTGTTGCATTATTTTTGGCTGAAATATAAAATAATTGCTAATCGTGGCTGAAAGTTTGACATTCTGCCTCATTTGGTAAAATATATTTGGCTTGCTAAGCAATTGTTATTATTTAAATAAGTGTGTAGCGTGCATGTTTCAAACCATGAAGTACAGAGGGGTGACTAGATGACTTCTTGAGGTTCCTTCTAGCCCAATTTTTAAGTTAACTAGAGGCTTATTGGAAGTTGTGAAGATCTAAATATTTTCATTTTTATGTATCTTGTACTTAAAATTATTTGTATATGGAGATTCAAATGCATTTCAGTTTTGTACATTTTTCATTCTTGTTCTAGAGTTGACACAGTAATGTCAGAATGATTTTTATCTTGCTAGCCATAAAAACACATGACAAGATAGCCTTTTCCCTTCAAATATAAAACAAAACATGAACATTCAAAAAAGACCTAAACCGACAAAACTCCAACAACTTTCCTTTTGGAAAACTTACCATTCCTTCTGAAGAATATAACTTTTTCATTAAATAAAACAGAATCTTCTACTGAAATACCACAGACATACACACCCATTCCACTAACATAACTCTAATTATGGTAAAATCAGTTCTTCATACAGATGCAATGTTTTCTTTTTCTTAAGAAAATACACCCAAAATTGAGAAAAAAATCCATTATATGATTTTTATGAAAATCATGATTTACCTACGGTTAACTACCTGTAAATGTCTGCTGCCAAGTTGTCCCTGGACATTATTTTTCTTTTCTTTTTTTTTTCCCAAGAGATCCTCCAGCATTTTTTGCCTTCCTCACTACACTGAAAAAAGCCTTATGCTTTGACAACCTTATGAAGGGTCAGTGGTGACTTTCTCCCAAACTCAACAATTCCCATTTTTTCTCTGAGCCTTTGCCTCTCAAAGCACTAAATAAATTCACCATCTGATTATTATTTCTATTCTGAGATGCATGGACCCAGATCGTGAAGCTGAATATGTACATCTTTTTCTGTGGAAAGTTTCAGAGTAGTTTTTTATGGAATTGATCTAATCAAAAGACAGATACAGTTGATCTTGCTGAAGTTCATTTTTATGTACTTGTACAGCATGAGGCATTACAGACATATCAACCTCATCCTAGAATTAATTCCTTTCGATAAGATGATGTGATTTGGTTTATAGTGACTTCACTGCAATTCTATGTGCTCATAACTAAGCTCCCACAAGTCAAGTCAGTCCTGTAATTTCTTGGATAAAGAATACCAGGAAAAAAAAGAAAACATTTTTACTTTGAAGAAGACTGTTATGACTTGCTACCATTCAAAAAAAAACAGGCGTGGGACATCTAAAACATGATTTCTGTGAAATCATGAAAAATAATTTCTGAGAAAAATATAGGATGTTTTATTTGTTGCTATATAAAGACATTGTGGTAAGTCCAACTCTGGGTAAATGAATGTAATTTATGAATTTCTTTCTTGTTTACTAGAGTCTGTGTAGCTTTCTAGGCAGCTTGAAATACCAGAATGCAGCAAGGTAAATAAACCAGCCAATATCAAAAATGAATTAATATAAACCAGAATATATCAGAATATGATGTTTGTTTAAACAACATCATTTCAGAGCATTTAATTAAATTTATGGCGTTACATCAGGCCATATGAGAGTTAAGTTAGAATCAGCCTCAGTGAGAAAGGATTTATTTCTGGTATTGTTAGTGTATCAGGCTAATTGATCTTCTTCCCACAAGCTGTACATCCTCTGTGTTTCAGCTCTGATACCTTTTAGGGAACTTATTCATTTGTATAACCTCACATACATAATGCACAAATATAAGTATTTATATTTTATGGAAGAAGATGTGCTCCTCCATCTTGTACAAAATATATGGGGAAATACTCAAAAGCTTTATATTGTACCTTTGTAGCTCCTGTCAACTGTATGCATCAAAAGAAGATTAAAGTGCAGTATGTGTCATTTAGCTTACTTATAAATCTAGACAGAATCATCCTTGATGTTTTTCTTAATACACCTCTGACCTGAAAGAGATATTGAACTATTATATACCACCTTTGTTGTCGAGTATGAGATGCAAAAGTATTGTTTTTTCCTCTTTTGAACTCTTTCTTTTTTTTTTAATGAAAGTGTTGCAAAGGCTTTCATGGTTTCGTTCTGAAGTGGCAGTACCCATTCCTTGGATATAAAAGTAACAGGTATGAAATATGAAGGTACCTTTAAGTTGTTCTCTGATCAAAGCTCTGCACATTGATCAAGTGCGTTAGGAGGAAAGCTCCATTTTTAGGAACGTTAATGTGTTTAGCTTGAACTAACTCTGATCTAAGGCTTGTGAATTACAAACTGGGTAAACTGTTTTTATAGAACTCTTAGTTCCTTTGGTTCTACTGTGTTGGTGAAAAATACAAAGAATAGCTAGAAACTACAGGCCGCTTGTCACACTTCAGTACAGGGAATGCGTACTGTTTTTATTGAGGTTACAAACTCTATCTTCTATGTTGTAAATTAATTTATTTTTGCGAGCACTGATTAAAAAAGCTAATAAGAAAGTCCCTATATAGCTTGTTCACAAAGAAAAAAATGGAAAAACTATAAAAAATATGGAAAAAGTGCTATCACTAAGTTTTATTTATATTTTATTTGTTTCAGCAGAGCGTATTTATGAACTGGCATTTCCTCAATGACATAGCTCTATACGGGCTTTTTTCCACCCAGAATGCCTGTTGGTACCAATTTATGGATACCCAAATAGCTCAAGACCTTTCTGCCTCAGAGAGCATCTCTAACTTTACAAGAGCTGTTCTCGGGAGCCATGCTTACACCAGAGGCCCTATCTTTTAAAGGAAGAAGAGCTGTGTGGCAGGGCATTCCTGATGTGGGGCCACATCTGGAAACTGTTCCCCATGTTTGATCTGAAGCGATGGGGTGTATGGCTCTCTTTTAGGGTGCATGGTAATGGGGTTTCTACAGAGGAAACAAAGAGGAGGTTTGATTATGGTGATTTGCTGTATCTCTTTTTGCACTGAGGTTTGCTGGTAGGGTTTGTTACTAGTTTGATCTCATTTGTTTTGGTAATTTTTTTTGCAATTCATGTAAAAGTCACTAGATGGATGCTGCTGTAGAATATATTTATAGATTTTACAAATAACACTGAGTCTTTAATAGAAATCACTAAATACTGCTGAAATCAATAGATTTTTTTTTTTTTCTAGTGGGTGATTTCTAACATCTGTAACAAACATTTTTCAAGATTCAGTGACATAATTTCAGAATCATTATTCTCTTGTGTTTTCATTTTGGCTTGCAATTTTGTGGTTTTGAAATAAAGACACTAACATATTGACATCTCTTCCCATCTTGATAGAGGGAAGGTTCTTTTCGGGATGAGACTGTCTGACTAGACACATCACAGAGAGCCAGTGTTCTCAAAATGCTGTGCCCAGATTTAGGAATTATTTATTTGATTATGTTGATGCCTGTTGGGAACTGGTGATTCTGTCTCAACTGTTATTTTAACTGAATTTTAATTGTCCACAGCAAGATATTCTAGTAAAATTAAGAACTGAGTAGGCTAACATCATTCTGCCCAGCATCTTTCTTCCAGAAGATCTCACAAATGCTTACAATGCAAGATACTGCTCCTAAATGGTCAAGTTTAAATATTGGTGTTGTGTAGTGTGGGAGCATGTGTACAAAATGTTAAAAAGACTACAGAAAATCTTTTATTTTCACTTCTTCTCCTATAATGTCCTTCTGAAGGTATGAGTGCCCTCTTCCTATAGCTATTGTTTAGGAAGGTGATTAGGTAGTCACATCCAATTTTATGAAAAGACAGAAACTGTGTACCAAGAAAGGCCTTTCAGCAGGAAATGTTCATTCAATTAAGTCTGCCTGCAGGTTTTGGGTATCTATGTACAGAGCTCTGTATTTGTGGCTCAGGAGCCAGTGCGACCACTTTCACTCTAACTCACTTAATGCTGTGCTTTGGCAGTGCAGGGGAAAGAGCTGATCTCTTTGGAGAAGAGTTGACATACCTGTTCCAACAGAAAAGCAGTCCAGATGCGTTGGATTTACTTAGATTTGAACATAATTGTAATATTTTCACCTGACCCCCAGAAGTATTGGATCACCTTGATGAAATTCATCATAGTCAGATTTACAGACTATTTCCTGCATGTTCAGTTATTAGCCACAGCTATTTTCTTCAGCTTGGCAGAATATATGTTAATTTAACCCACTCATAATGAGACATGCGTAAGAACTTGTCACTCAAAGTGTAGGTCTGCAGAGGATTCTCCCTTCAGAGAACTTTGGTTGCAAGAGAGAATTCCCTTTGTGGCTGATAATAGTGATTCTTTTTAGCAGTAATGGATTGGGAAGGGGTAAAAACATGGTATTCAGGATATCCCAGTACACTACAGTACAAATTAAATGTATCAAAAAGGTATGGGTTCAGGATGTATTTAAATAGATACTACCAAGGACCTGAACACACCAGTATGTCTTAAAGCTGAAAGCTGCATAAGAGCGGAAGAATCCTAAATAACGAGCTTTCATAGAAAATTTTTGCTCCTGCATGCACCACATCATGACTTTCATTTCCCACTAATTCATCCACACATTTGGTTAAGTAACTAAAAATGTATTCTGAATATTTTTATAACAATATTTTTCTGTTTAAAAGAAAAGACACTGCCAGACACCACCATCTGTTGTGTAGACCTACAGAATATGCATCTGATGTCTGTGAGTTGCTGTCTTTTATATCCTCTTATATAATTAGAGATTTCAGCCCTCAGTGATGCCTCTTTCTCTACCTAAAGAAGACCAAGTGTAAGTTTACCCAAAGTGTATTAATCATTTTCCTGCTACTCACTGATAAGAGCAGTGCTCTGTATGGTTAAAAGCTATTAAATATGTCTATTCAGAGGACGTTTAAAATCCTCTGCTGAGCACTTGGCTAAAATCCAAAATTATTACCATAATACCTTCTGAAATGAGACAGAAAACATAATGTATTACAATTGATAAGTGCATAATTTGTACTGTAGATTTACTTTATTTTGGAAATATATTTAAATGTTTTATTTGTCTTTTACACACCACAGATTAAATTTTTAGTATACTTTTGGCTAACAATATTATATGTATCAAAAGAAATATGCATAATGCAAAGATATGTTGTATTTAGATCCACAGAGAATTACATCTGAAAAGGTTTAGAAGCTTCTTTATGGATCCACCCTAATTATTGCTCTGTAACTGGACTACAATAATTGGACACAATTTAATGGAAAACTGTTTCTATATTTTCAGAAATTACTAACGATTTCAGCCATTCCATCTTCCCTCTTCCTGGGTGCTCCCTCCCCCTCTTCCCATGTTCGTTCCTTGAGTTGGGGTAACAATCAAAGATAATGGGAACATGTGAGTCCAAATTGGCAAATCTAAAAATTATGTTGCCTTTAAAAATTCTTGAAATTGCTCCTTCACTATTTTGTCAAAATTTTTCTTTTAAGAAAAAGACATTTTGTTCTCACAAGTGTGACCTATCTTTTAAACAAACACAACTGACTTTTTAAAGTCAAAGCCAGTTTCAGTCTTCTTGTCATTAATAACCAAAATGTCTTTATTGGAAAGAAATGTCTTTATTTTGAAAAAAATATTCTTTTCAAAAATGCATATATATAAATGACTTTTTCAATTATTTCTGTCAAAATTATTTTTATTTCTGCACCTGGGCCAGACTAACCAAAGAGCGCAGTCCAGGCTAGGATCTGTGTGGCTGGGAGCAGCCTTGCTGAGAGGGACCTGGGGGTCCTGGTGGACAAGCAGCTGAACCCGAGCCAGCAGTGCACTGCTGCAGCAAGGAAGGCAGATCGGATCCTGAGATGCATCCACAGGGGCATTGCTAGCAGAGATAGAGACGTGGTCATCCCACTGTAGGGGTTAGGTCTTTTCACTCTGGAGAAGACACAGAATTCCAGTACTTAAAGTGTGGCTATAAAGAGATTGGAGGCTCTCTCTTCACAAAGAGCCACATGGCAAAGGCAAGGGGCAATGGGTACAAGTTGCACCGGGGAGGTTCCATCTCAATATAAGAAATAAAATTCATATGGTGAGAAAAATCAGTCACCAGAACAACCTCTCCAGGGATATGGCAGAGTCCTCATCACTGGAGGTTTTCAAGATGCGAGTGGACAGCGTGCTGAATGATCTCATCTAAGTTCGCTTTCCCACAAAATGTTGGACCAGATGATCTTTCAAGGTCCCTTCCAACCCAGATCGTTCTATGATTCTAGGTTCTATGAAACAGTAATTGTCCCATTTGAAATACATAGGACAGACCAAAGCAGGAGATCAAGCATGCCAAGTCTGCCCTACCCAGCTGGATGCCTTAATTGCTGTCCTAGAGTTATGGGCTGTTGTCCTTCAAACTCATGACTGCTCCTCTCTGCATGTACAATAGCACTAATTCAGTAGAAAGTACCTACAAAAATTTTACTTGAAATACCTCAAACTAAGATTGCTAGAACTGCTCCATGACACAGGATGTGATCTCAAGGTCCATTATACCACAAACACTGTAGAATGTAGCTCTCCTTCTTCTGAAGAGGTGTCCTCATATCTAAGTTCGATGCTCTGCTTGACAGAAAGTGTTGGTAAATCCTGTCTAGAAGTGTAGCACTTCTGTTCCTACACCCATTATCAGTTCCACACCTAGAGCTGGGTGACAACAAGCATCCGGATGTTTGTTGTTGGAAAGGCTAACTCCTGCTGTCGCTTACAGGAGTAGGTGCCTACATCTCCAATCAGGTTGTTTCTGTCTACATGTGGGATTTTAAGGACAGATAGTGTGACTACTTTTGGTCCAGAATGGAAGTACAAATTGTTTGCAGTCAACTCCTGGTCTGGTTTTCATTTGAGAGATTGTGGCTCAAATTGAGAATTATGTTCCTAACTCCTGGTAAATCAGGACTTTCTGTACAGGTGATCCAAATCTCATCAAAACTTATTGTTAAGTGACTTTCTCTCCCAGAAGATAACAAAAAATGAGATTGGTTTTAACCACAGTTATTCTTTTCACTTACTTACCATTATAATAGCTATTGCTGTTGGCACACCTGCTTTGGAATACAAGCAATTCAGAAGACTGCTTATTTGTTCAGAAAAGAATTGCTCTGTTAATGAAAAACCATCAGGAATATGTTGGTGATTTTAGGATTTTTTAAAGCTTATTTTTATTAAAATAAAGGTTTGGGGCCAAATATGATCAGACAGTATCTTTTAAAATAATCTTACGTCTCTCATGGAAATTTCTGGAATCAAACTGAAATAATCTGCTTGGATAAGGAAGATCTGTTCAGTGCTTAATTGCCCTTGAGATTACACTTTTTGAACTTCAAAGGTCTGAACTAATGATGTTCTGTTACTTAAAGCATTCTTTCTTTTGCCCAAGTCTAAAATTCCTACTGAAATTAGGATCGAAAGGCCTAAATGTAGTTGGCAAAAGAAGATATTTGTAAAATACATGATCAGTATTGACTCTAGCTAAAAAGTCATATTTTATTTCCCTATTGGTTACATTTTGACCTTTGTTAAGCTGTCATATAAATTACATTTGTCTTTATAATACCACTGCTAACCACAGTGCAGATTTTGTGGTTGGATAATTGTGTTATATATTGTTCTATGTCTGAATTAACTCTCACCTTGGGAAAGATAAAGCTTGCAATATCCAAGTTTGGTTAAATTCTGATTCTTCATTTCAAAGTTCTGACTATATAAGAGCAAATAAGCTGTTTCTGAATGAACATGGAACATCCTACTGGTATTTTAAGTAGCTTTCTTTGGTCTGCCTTCAGACTTAACATGTAATAGATCTTTTGATTAAGATTGACACCTATAGTAAAAAAGACTTGAGTTGAAAGCTTGAATGGTGATTATTGCTAACTTATCTTCTAGGAAGATCTTCTACTCAAGGGTTACAGAAATAAGAAATTGCACAATGGCCAGATGTCACATTAGCATATGCAAATCCATCCTACTCATGCAAAGCTATTCACAGTGAGTGTGACTAGCTGCAGCAGACTTGCTAAGACTGTCAAAAACAACCACTGTTGATGGTGTTGGAACAGGAGTAAATGGTTAAAAGGAAAACAGAGCCACAAGAAATCCCAGGTCTACAATGATAAAGTACACCGCTCGAGAAAAAAAAATGATATGTAGCTTCAGGGTGCTGATCCCATGAACTGAGTGATATTTATAAGGACCAATATAGTAGATGACACAAATAAGGAAGGTGGTAGGTCAGTCTGGCTGTAAGACCTGGGTTTAGGTGGCAGCCCCTTGGAGCTGCTACAGCACTTTATTCTGTGTAGCACTTCAAGCCATCATCTTTTACACTCCCTCTGCAACTGGAAGTGGCTTCCTGATGCTGATATTAGCTTTGCACCACTGCCCTATCTCTCTGATTTTTCACAGGTTACAGTATGGTGGAAGGGAGATACAACTCAGTCCTGTCTCCTGTCAGTCTCTCTGCTTGGTCCCTCTGAAGCTGGTCAAGCTGTGTAAGCTCTCCATGACCTCTTCCTGCAACATTCTTCTTTGGAAAATAAAACCTCCCTCCTTTTGTTGCCTGTCTAACATTTTCCAGCCTCTCCTAAGAGAACGGTGTCAGGCAGTCACTGCAATCTGTATTTTGGGTGTTTACAATTAGATGGGGAAACTAAGATTTCACAGCTAAATAATTAAATACCATGTTAATGAATTCTGTTAGTCATATTACACTGAATCATATTAAAGTGCTTAACCATGTGCTTGAAGGAAAGAAATATTTAAAGTGACTTCAGAAAATATTCTGAATACTAATTAAGTTGTTCAGAAATCCTACTTCAGTGTTAGTTTGATGATATTAAGAAGCCACGCTAATATGAAATCCTATCTTATTTGTCAATTAAGGGGACATTTCCAAAGTGGGAACTCCAAAGATGTATGCACAAGGCTCTGCTGAACTCATGGTATAAAGGCGGTGAATCTCACGGACATCCATGGGTCTTCAGGCAAGCTAGTGTCCCCTTCATTTATTCAAATACCCAAAGGGATTCTAACCCCCACCTTTCACTTCAGGTGTTGGCCAGGTTTCTACAGCTGCCCTCTCTTTGACACTGGAACATTGCTGTAATTGGGGAAACCCCATCTTTAATGACAGCATCTGTGGAGAAGGACAAACCAGCTGTTTTGAGGGCCTGTAGGTAGTGTTTAAGAAATAAGAATATTCATGTGCAATCCCTCAGGTGTTTTTAGCATGGCATTTCCTTGTGGTTTTTGGTTTTGAGGGGTTTTTATATTCTTTTATTTATTTCTGCCAGAACTGTCTGCTTTAAGTGATTAGAGAATCATACTTTCTTTTTGTGGAAAGAATTTTATTTCAATGGCAGACTAACACTTTTATCCCCTCCTCCCCTCTCCCTGCCAGTGGTGCAAACAAGAGTGTTACAATAACATGCAACACAATTAAGAAACATGTCCTTGATTTTTTTTTTTTTTCTCTTCCATCTCTCTTTTCATCACTCATGATGCATAAAGGACAAGGAGCTTATTATGTACAGCAGTCCTGATCCTGTAAAAAGGTGCATGTAGCAAATGCATAGGAACAGAGTCCTACAGACAGAACATGGGAGGTTGTAAAATTCTGTATTGGTACACATGAATCGACATGCTCCATGTAAGAAATACATTTCATACTGGGTTAAAGGGGGTAATATTTAAACAGAAGCTGAAACAAAGGTAATACATACGTACTATTATCAGACTATCATACCTGATCTTTTTAAAATGTCAGTAATGATATTTTCTTGTGATAAAGTGCTGAACTGACCTGGAGAGTCTTTGGATCCTTGCCTCTTATACCTTAGGGTAACTTTTCACACATCAGAGGTTTCTGACAAGAAAAAAAAGAAAGCAGAAAAATTGCTGAAAGGATTAATTTTATTTGTCCAACAGAAAGGGCACTGTCTTGTGCTCTCTTGTGTTTATCCAAAGTTTTTCCAAAATACTTGTGCTTTTATTTTTTCTTTTTGAAATAAGATAAATAAACAAAATACAGCTCTTTTCAAGAATCCCAAACAGCTAAAAATGCAAAGATTATCACAAATGCTCCAATCTGAAACAGGGAATGTCTAAAGGAAAGGTGAGAACCGAATCAGTCTGAGTACCAAACCTTTTCAGCTCCACCAAGTGATTTTTTAGTATGGACTAAAGCACTACGTTTTTGACACAGGGATTTGCTTTCAATCTCAGTAACTGGTTATTTTTATTTGATAGTATTTTGGATAAGTATATTATCCCTTCTTGAAAATTAAGTCTTATCAGTTATGAAATTTGCTCTGATGGCTGATCAGGTGTCGAGATGAGGATTTTTAGGGTAAGGCGAGTGACCATATAGCTGTGAAATAGAAATCCAGTAATTTGTATTACGTGGCTGCTATGCAAGAAAAATAGTCTCTCATAGCAGCTAATGGTCTATGGGAATGTATAGCTTTTATAGCTTAGTCCACATATTTTACATGTAGTTGGAGTTAAGATAGTTGGAAAAATCAGACATTTTTCATCAAATAATGCCCTTTTAGTTTTTTGGAGGTTTTTTAACATTTGGTCCCATTAGGAACTTTAGATGATGTTTTCTAATAACTGACTGAACCTTCTCAGACATTACCACAAGTATAAGATGAAAATATTTATTCTTTTTGTAAGTGATGATTAGAATATTTAGAAATGGATAATTACTTCTTTCTCTTAAACAAAGGAAAAATAATCCACAGTAGAAACAGTACCTGTAAATTTTATGTCTGTCTGGTAGCTGTGGAACATCTACTTTATTACAATACAAATATTACTTTGAAGAGATCATTATTAATATACTATTAGAGTCAATGCAACCAGAGTATTTCATGTAGATGAAAATTTCATGAAATAGAGAGTGCTTGACGGCTGCTAGGCAGAGGAAGTTATGTGGTCGTGTTTTTTATAAAGCTTTTCATAAATTTGTACCAAATCGGCATCGGACTGCCAGAGAAACTGGAGTGCCAAGGTGTTATGGAGCTCTACATGCATGATACACCATGAAATGGGTGGTAGAAGAGAAGGACTGAAGAATAATTACATCTTATGTTGGTTTAGGAGAAATCCTCTGTGCTCAAGTGAAGGTCCTCTCCTCCCCTTCCTCTTCCTCCTTGGGGTGTGTGTAAGGATGCTGACAAGGATAAGTTTGGTGGATGTCAAACTGTGCTCTACCTGCTCCAAATTTGTGGTGTAGCTGTAAAAAAAAAAAAAAAAAAAGTGTTTGGCATTCTGAATTGAATTCGGGGTTACTTTATTCCAGTAATTGATCTCTAGATGTATACCCAGAAAAGCCAAATTACAAGCATACGAGAAAAATTTTAACCCATTAGATAATAATTTATAATGGTTAGAATAGGTTATACCCAGAAGTGTGAGTTTAATAACCCTTTAAAATTCTGGTTAGCACTAGACACGGTGTCTCCGCATAGGCTTGTTACTCATGTAAATGAGTAATCTTTTTGAGTCATGGTGTGAGCCTACTGACACAACGGTGAACTGTGCTATAACTTTGCACCTCATTTATTATTTTTTGTCTTGGACAGAGGCTTCTCATCAGCACCTCAACTATTGTGTGAATTATGCACTTAAAAGGGTGTGTACTTGGCCTGTCTGAAAGGTTCTTAATTTGGCCCCTTGCGTCTATAAAGATTTTTGTTTCCAGAAAAGAACTTAAAACTGTTACTCAAAAAAGTAAAAGTGACAACATTTTTTTCAAATCTTTGGTCTTAAAAAACTGATGTTTGTTGCAACATATTTCCCATTATGCAAAACTGGTCATAATCTTGTGTCTGAAATCAAGGTGAGAAACACACACACATGCACATGTGCACACACATAGAGAAAGAGAGAAAGAGAAGGTAGAAGAGAGGAGAGACAGAGAAAAGAATCAAAGAAGGAAGGAAAACACCTTGCCAATTTTTAGTTGCTCTTGCCTGAGGGAATACTTTGTATTAATACAGATGTATTAATAAAGAAATTGTAAAGAATTTTATAAACAGTGCTTAATACTAAGCATTGAGGATAAAGTTGAAAAATTACTTTTATTCAATGTGGGAAATTGAAGCATGCAAACTACATCTCAACTTTTTATGACACAGCTGCTGATTCAGCAGAATTTCATTTTCAAAGATGTGTATTTGCAAATGACATTTGCTTTTGTTCAAAATTTGTGTTGGAGATTTCTGAAAATTAATCTTCACGGTCCTGACATTTGTTAGAATTTGTAGACTCTTGTTGTTTTACAGGCTCCTTCACTGTAATTCCTGCATTAATTTTTGAAATTTTCTTAATTTGTAAATCTTCACAATGATAAAAACAGTATTTTGAAAGTTCCAAAACAAAGAAATATTTTTTCACATTATTTCCTTGTTCAAATAAACTCTTATAAAGCTTGTTGATTATAGTATAAATGTTTAAGACAATACTAAAAATTATTAATAGCAATACAAATTGTTCAAAATTATCAACACAGTATTCATATTTGGAAGAACTAATGTTTTTGATATTTTAAAAATTAATATTATGAATTTTTAAAATCTTAAATATTTTGTTGTCCAGCTTACCTCCTGTCTCCTTGTCCTGATTTTCTACAGCTGCCATATGAAGTTGTTAACAGGATCATATCCCTGAAAATATCTCCACAAATGGATAAAAAATGAAAAATTAATTTTTTTAAAATATTCAATATATGATTTGAAAGTGTGATTGATTTGGTGTACCAGCACATTGTTGACATCTCTTATTATTTTACACACAAGCAGAAAAACAGTTTTTCTTTATTTTTGTATTGCATTGAAGGCTGCTTAGTGAGAAATACTAAATGCTTTTTTTGTTTGCTTTGTTTTTATTTTGAGGAGATTTCTGGGTTTTATGGTTTTTAGCAGTATCTTTAAATTAAGACACACAAATTCTGCCATATCAAAAGTATAACTCATTGCTACGCCAATGAAGTTTCATTGGCAGGATACTTTTCCATCAACCAGAAATAACATGATCATTTAAGGTTTTTAAAGATTGTCTTAGGGCATATGAATATTCATTTGAGGGACATTTGCATAGAAACTTTTTCAGTTGTCTTTTTGATATTATTTATAAACTAGCAATTAATTTCCTTTTATGGTTTGACTGAAATTTGTCACTTTCATTTTTAATTTTCTTTTGGCGCCCCTTAGAAAATTATGCATTTAGTCCACAAGAAAATTAAATTAAACCCACACATTTAGACCCTGGGCTCTAAATGTGACTTCAGACACTTTTGTACTTAAATTACATCGCCTCTACCTTCCCTCAGCAATCACGTTACAATGAAAGGAATGGAGTTTACCCCAGTAAATTCCCAGGGACACTAAGCAGAGACCCTTGTGCACCCATAATATGGGATAGACAGGCACTAAACTCCTTTCTTACACTTATAGGGATGAACTTTAACTACATCATTTTCAGGGCATTAATTTAAGAGGTGTTCAAAGAAGATGCCTTCTAGATGAGTCATTATACAGAAGTGGGGGAGAAGGTAACCTTACCTTCTTCAGTTTTACCCACTAGCTCCAAGATGTTCCTGCGTGAGGGAATTTGAGTTACAGAACAGATTTGTTTGCAGAGCCCCTCTATTCTCTATAGCTGCCAAGTCAGGGAGTCTTCTAAGAGCAGGATGGGAGAGGAAGTGCCTTTATACAAGGGTTTAGTCATAAGTGTCCTGTGCATCAGGTATTCTGATCATTAAGGAACAGATAGAGCTGATCTAGGGCAGAGCAGTCTTCCTACTCTTTATGGGGAGGAGTTCTCTCAAATGCTGCGATATGGATATGTAGATATGTAGTGGAATACCTGCACGATCTCAAGATCCTCCATGCCAGAACTCTACTCCTGGATGGGGACTACCTGCACTGCTCATCATTCCCACCCCTCTCTGTGTAGGGGGGCAACTCCTTGTACAGGATCCTTGGAACTACTTTTGACTTGCTATTTCATTCCTACCTGCTTGCCGTTGCTTTAACACCCACCCAGTTTTGCCCATACAGCAGTTTTCACATTGCAGTTTAGTGCTAAAGCCCCAGTCATGCTCATAGCTAGTTTACAACATCTTTGCACGGTTTCATGGGCATCCTAGACAGACCCCCAAGTTGTGGTCAAGTGCAAGTGAGTTCAATGCTCACTGAAGTAGCTGTTTGCCCACACTGGAAACTTTTTAAGTAGCAAAGTCATGCTCTTAAATGGATGCTCTTAAAAAAGTGGGTCACTGTGTGGTGAGTAATTTTGTGGTAGTAGTTGTTAAAAAAAATTATGTCTCTAAACTGCTTAGAAAGTTCAAAGGTGAATGGTATTTTCTTGATTCCTTGCAAATAACTTGAATTGAGAATCTTAGTGTTTCAAACCTGAAAGTGCTAGTAGCAGAGCTGGGTTTAATGGAAAGAAACAGTTATGGTCTGGAGATTTACATGGATGTTCCTTTAAGCTATTGGTTGGATTTGACTGTCTTAATTAAGCTCTTTTCTAAAAAAACCAAAACAAGTCTTGTACGTATTTTTACTTATGTTCTAAATAGTTTCAAGCAAAAAACCTATTCTAGATAGTTGAACAATGTTGACAATTCCTGACAGTTTTTGTAATAAAGTACTGTAACTGGTAACTCAAAGCAAGTTATGCTTTCTTACAGCACTGGTTAAACTAAACACAGTGCCTCAATGGGAGCCATGATTGCTTAAAACAGATGTGTGATAGCTATAGCAAATCCTTTTCAGGCATATTTGGCCTTTTTTTCCTCTTTCCTTCCTTTTCTCCTCCCCAGTCCATAATAAAACAACTCTCCTGCAGAGATTTATTTCATTTATTCCATGTTACAAATACAACAGCTTCCCATAGGTGGTATGATTGTTCTCCTATTCAGATTTTTTTTGCCTTTTCCTTTGTATCTGATTGTCTACTTAGGGTGAGTCAGTTGCTTACTATAGTGAAGCTGACAGTTGTGTGACTGCAGAAAGTCAAACCTGCTATTCACTGTGTATAAAAAAAAAAACCCAAACTCATTGAATGTCGTTGCTTTCTGTGCAAACCTTATACTTCCTGGGAATCATTTGGTCAGCAGTGTCCTCCATATGCCTGCTTGTTTTCTGATGGTCAGGCAGGTCTGACAGAATGTGTTTCTCCACCACCAGAGAAAACCAACACTTGTTTTTGCAGTCATATAGCCAGGGACTATGATAGTACTGTGAACTCTTATTGATGTAATTTAATGAAGAATCCAGAACATGCTTGTTTCAACAGCTGAATAGATTTTTGAGTTGTTTCAAATGCTAGCTACCTCCAATGTTACTGGCAATGTTAAGGACAATTGTAGTTCCATTTAAATTAAAGAGAAATTTAGATGCATCCTTGGTTTGTACTTTAAGTTCATTTTGAGCATGAGGCCTGAAAAAAATCAAAGGGAAGGTAATACATGATGTCTTTGCATAAAATGCAGCAGAAAATACGAGGGTTCAGTTAATGTATGCAACAAAGCAGACACAGCAATGGTGGTTTCCATGAAAGGACTTCTTAATGCTTGTTGGTCCATCATGTATACCTCTCTAGTGCTTCAGAAAAATGTATGAAAATGCATTCAGTACTGCAAAAAAACCCCATTACTGCAATATTGACTCTGATATTCATAAGCTCTCACAGAAATCTCTTGCTTTTTGTGTATTGATCTAGTCTTTCATTAGAGGAGACTTTGTTCTGTTGAACAAAGGGGCTTTGCTGTGTGAAATTAAGTGACTAAGGAACATTCTTTAATCAACTGAGACGCATGAAAAAGATCATCATTATCAATAAGGAGGACGTTACCTTACAACATTTTCTGTTGTCCGGTAGGAAACATACCTTAGATCTGTGCTGCTGTTACAGTGGTATTTAGTGGATTATGCCTTTTTGTAAAGTAAGCAAGTTTTTAATTCACTACATATGTCATTTAAGAATACATTTCCTACAAGCAATAAAATGCTTAAAATGATACAAACTGGTAGAATCTGCTTAGGTTCAGCAACATTTTTAGGTGAATAAATAAGTGAAAACAGTTATATAGAGATAAAACAAGCAAATTACTTTTTTTCTAAGCTATTCAAATCAGGCAGCAAGAAAGGAGTAACACAAATTATTCAAGTGCAATTTCTATTTACCTAACATTACTATCTGGTAGTAGCAATTCTCTGACTTTAGAAGCTTTCAAAGATTGTATACTAAAAAAGACTCTATATGTGGAACTTAGGGAACACCCAATGAGCAAATGCCTCGTAAGCATACGTATCTCTCCCAAATGGTGTATGGAGCTGCTAGAAAAAGATGAGGAGCATTCTTGTACTCCAAAATAAAAGGGGTCTGGATGTGTAGCCAAATTCCATTGCAAACCTATTATCTTCAACGTGCATGGTACTTGACTTTCCATTAATTGTTTGCAAAGATAAACTAGGTAACTGTACACATAAACCTGAAGTCACTCGTACAATTTTAATACTTACACACTGCTGTTTTGTTGGTGTTACATGCACATATGTGCTCTTTATATTTGCTACCTAAGGGGCCAGACTCTGACACCTTGTGTAAGTTGAAAGACAAGAACTATTTGCAGTGTGAGGTGCTAATTGCTTATTTTGTTAACTTTGCTGGAAATATGACTGACAGAATCTGAAAGAAGGTTCTGATTCAGGAAAAAATTTGCATATATTTCATTTTAAGCATGTGTTAAATCCTATTCGCTTTAATTAGAATATCTACACACTAAAAATAAAGTGTATGTTTAAGTTGCTTGTTAAATCGGGTCCTACGTAACTGTTTCTCCATTTATTTTGCAAGTCATATCAATTCTTATTGTTCAGTACCAGTTCTTTGATACTCTACTAGCTATTTTATAATTCAAAAACTTATGTTGTTTGGAATACAATGTAACACATTTTAGATGTCATTTTGTCTATAAAGCTACTGTACACTGTAGTTTAAAAAGCAGATAAATTAAATTTCCCTTATCCCACAATCTCCTGGAAGAATCTCCAGGTGATGGCAATACAGCAATATCTGCATTCTAAAAATTGCTTCTTATAATATTTTTTTAAACATAATTTTATTCAAAAGAGTTTGTTTACTATTGTGCTCAGGGGTGTGGTTGATTTTTTTTGGCTCTGCTTCTCATAAGCTGCTCTGCCCATAACAGTCTAGTGAGAGCAATGGCACGACATTGTCTGTGTTCTCAGAGCACTTGGCAGAGGTTTTATCATTTTGTACGTTATTGGCTGTGCTGTGAGATAGCACATCACAGCCCTTTGTTAAGCTCTCAGCTGAGCTGTTTATACATAGTCACTCTGCTAAGTACTGCTTCCTCCGCTGGTGTTCCTCCACAAAGTACTCTGTCCCAAAAATGAGGAAGTTATTGATGTTATTCAGCCCTGGGTGTGTCGCAGCTGAAGGTGTAACAAAGCTCACATTATCTGATATTTTCAGTCAAAATAAATGATACGACCCACAGTTTTCTAAATAATGGAGACATAATTTTATTTTCCTGTCTGTGGAAAGTAACACCTCCCAGGAAATTCCTGAGGAAGCTCAACGGCTTTGCAGTCGCTGCTGAAGGAAAACCGATGACGTGTGCTCTTGAATCATGGTTTGTGAAAGGCCGTTGTTAAACCTGTCCACCACCAGCTGACCAGGACTTTCTTGCACCATCCATATTTTCTGTGTTGCTAAGTAGCATGTGGAATTCGTGTACCATTCTTCATTTGTGCCATGTAAAGCTCTGCTCCCGCTCATCCTGCTGCAGCGTGAGGGATCCTCTCCTGCCTTCAGAGGTTTCCATATGCTTTATGATACTGCTGTATTTTAGCAGTTTACCAATAAGTATGTTTATACCAAAAAACGAAGAAGAAGAAAAAAAAAAAAAAAAAAAAGCTGAAATGAGAAAGTTAACGATTGCAGCCAATTCTTCTACTTCCACCCATTTAAGGACACATGTTGATTATAATTTTCTTTTGCATTGTTGCTATTTACAGCATTGCTATTCTACAGCTGACACAAATCTTTCAATGAAACATCGTGTACTTATGCTGCCGGGGACAGGCTTTATTTTCTTTAATAGTTTTAGATATCCACAATATCCTGGTTTCTTCAGGCTGTCTCACAATTAAGGAAACAAACATCTGTTTGGCAATGAGGCTGAATTCAGCTACTTACTGAATTACCATCTCATACTTTCCACACATCCTTAATAGAAATATACTTAAACTGAGTGATGAAACTTGTGAAAATAGTGTATGAAATGACTGGCTGATCTCCCTTTCCCTCAAACCCCTTCGTATGATGAGTGTTGCTACTTCAGGAGGTTTAAAACATGTCCTAAAGCCAGGAATGGGGACTGAGATTTGGGAGTCCAAATGCAGTTTTTGGATAAGCGCAGAACAGAATTAGGATAAATCTGGACCCATGCAGATGTGAGTTGGTCATGTGAATTGCTTTACCTAGACGTACCAGGAGATCCCATCTCAGTCAGTACACAACACTTCCTAGGTGTTTGGGTAAATTATTTTCTAAGTCAGAATATTCTATACTTGATATAGCAGAAGGGCAACTGAGGTAATTGTTAAAAAAAAAAAAAAAAAGGATAAAAAAGTTTCTTGACAAACTGAAAGTACATTTAACTTTATATTCAACAACATGTGTTTTTCAAGTACGTTCCCCTTTTAGATTGACCTTTTCCCTTCTGTTAATTTCTTGCTGCCAGGCGTATACATTTTAATAACGTATTTCCATTCGTTGACTATGAGGCACTAAATAAGTACAAAAGAGTTAATATATTTGTAGACTAATTAAGCTTTCCCTAGCTCTGCACACTTAGATGATATTTTTCTTAAAATAAGCTTGCTTGCCGTTTGGGTTTATTCAAAGTCCCTGTCCTTGGCATTTAGAAATGAACCTTACACTGCCATAAAACTCAGGGTAAAAGTCTATTGGTGCAGCTGAAGATGCAATAACTATGTGCATCCTAGGTAGCAGAAAAAACGATGGTGGATATTTTATGTAGTGAGACAGTGTGCAACAGGTGATTGTATTCATTCATCAAAAGTTTACTGTAAGCATTAACCGGTGGAACACAAGAACCTGTGGAGCGGACAAAGATTAATTATACCTGTGCTCATACAGTAATGTTTGTGTTCCAAACAAATTATATTTGCTTCTGTTTAAACGATGCATAAATCTGATACGTGCAGATGAACGTGTGTTCAGGATGAGTGAGCACACTTGTTTGAATGTCATATTTATCCCTGTATTTTGTCAGAAAATTAACTTCTTTGGAGTTTGCGCTTGAGCTGAGCATATGGTTGTTGATCTCTGGAGATGACAGCCTATCTGAGCAATAGCTCCTTATGGCTCGAGCTCTCCTCTGCTGGCAGATGCTTTGGGCTTTTCTACAATTAAGTGGAGATCATCACTGTTTTCTTTGAGCACTGCTGTGCCTTGTACTCTGAAGTGTTTTGTTAATCACTGTCTGCCTTCGACAGAAGCTGCCAAAGCTCTCATTAAGTTTGAATTTTGAGATGTCATGCTCGAATGATGGAATTTCATCCCTTTTCTGCATGAATGGAATTGGCTATGGAAAGGTGCCAACAAAAAATCATGACACTGAAGTATATTTGCTTTGCGTTTCACTGCTGAAACAAAAGAGAAGGAGGAGGGGAAAAGAAAACTTTCTTGCTGTTTGCCTCAGATCCAGAGCAAAGACTGGCTTGTGTGGTTTCCTGAAGGATAATAATCATAAGGTCTTCACCTTATTGTCTGTAGGGCTTATGTTGTTACTTTCTATGAACAATCTGTCACTGTCTTGTTCGCACTGTGAACTTTAAACCACCTTCCCGAAAATCTTTTGATGAATGCCACTTACTGTGGTGCTGGCAAGTGTAGTTAAAGATGCTCAGTGAGAATAAATAAATAAATAAATAAATTTGTTTTTAGAACCAATATTTAGTTTGAGGCAGGCGTTCCAGTGATGACATTATGACGAACTATAATAGGAGCACAAACTAATGCTACTTTTGCCCTTTCAAGAAGAATTGCTTGCACGTGTGCAAGCAGAAAACAAAATGCATCTGTTGGCTGTTTAAGGATTTGCAGCAGGAAACTGAGCGTTGTGGGAAGTACGGTATGAAAAGACATTGCCCATTCCTCTTGATGGATATAAATGTTTCAGCTGTATTAGTAAAACTAAGCTTGGAAGATAAAGTTGGACTAATTGGCCACAGTGCCTTATAATTTCTATCATATTCAGTATAGCGGCTTACGAAGGCAAAATACATAGGTTCCACACAAAGTAAAATGCTCTCCGCTGTTGAATTGATGGGTTTTGTCCTGTTGACATTAAAATTTATAAATATGTTGCTCAGCCCATGAATATAATGTCACTTGCATGTTCTCTCTTTGTTCCTGTTGTGGCTTTTTATGAAATTCTGAAGGTATGAATACCTGCCAGCTGTGGAGAATGAAAGGATTCCCAGTAGGTAATGTGTACTCTCACAGACCTGAACCCAAAACTATTAGGAATGAAAGTCAAAGTTATCCAAGCTCTTCTGAAGAGCAGGATCTTAAGAGAGTGTGGTGTCTGTTTAGTTCTGCTGTCATAAAACACAAAGCTCCAATTATAGATTCCTATGGGATGGTAATCGCTTTTAAGAAGAAATGTACAAAAGAATTGATCTTGTACAGAAAAGCCTAATCCACCTGTGTACATGACTTGGACAGGTAACAAACTATTTTGTACTTCATGTCAGACTTGGAATGCAAAAGGCAACATCTTCCCACTTAAACTTGGCATTTTTGAGGTTTTCGTGCTTTTGTAGAGTATGCTCAAAAAACCACATCTACTGATCTATGATTTCTATTCTGTAATGCTTTGCCTGGATACATACCTTCATCTTATTTCTTGATTCTTCTCATACACCTACTAATTTAACAAAAGTATCTGGTGCCTAATTGATCGGAATCACAGAGTAGCTGGGGTTAGCAGGGACGCTGGAGACCCTCAAGTCTAATCCTCCAAAGTAAGGTCAACTACAGCAGGTTGCCCAGGACCATGTCCAGTCAGGTTTTGATTACCTCCAGGGCTGGAGATTCTACAACCTCTCTGGACAACTTGACCCCATGTTTGACCACCCTTACAGTGGAAAAAGTGTTTTCTTACGTTCAGATAGAATTTCCTGTGTTTCATTTTGTGTCCATTGCCCCTTGTCCTGTCACTGGGCATCACTGGCTGTGTCACTGTCTTCATCACTGTCTTTTGTACTCCACCAGGTATTTGTGGACATTGACAAGATCCTCCTGAGCCTTCTCTTCTTTAGGCTCAACAGTTCCAGCCCTCTCAGTCTCTCCTTGTATTAAAGATGCTTCTGTGCCTTAGTCTTTTTTGTGGCCCTTTTCCGGATTTTCTCCAGTATGTCCATGTCTTTCTAGTACTGGAAAGCCCAGAACTGGACAAAGCACTCCAGGTGTGTCTCACAAGTGCTGAGCAGAGGGGAAGGATCACCTCCCTTGACCTGTTGGTGACTCTTTGCCCAAAGCGGCACAGGAGGCTGACCCTAGCTGTAAGCACTCTGCTGGCTAATTTGTTGTCCACACCAACCCCCAGGTCCTTCTCTGCCAAGTTGTTTCCCAGCTGGTCAACCCCCAGGTTGTACCTGTGCCCGGTGTTATTCCTTCCCACATGCAGGACTTTACATTTCCCTTTATTAAAATTCAAAATCTGTATCTTGGGGTTCTTGAGCACAACACTTGAAGCTTATCAGTTCAGCCAGCATTCAGTCCACCTCACTGTCCATTCATCTAGCTTATACTTAATCAGTTTGTCTATGAAGGTGTTATAAGACAAGTTGAAAGTCTTGCTAAAGTCAAGATGTACAACATCATCTGCTCTCCACATATTTGCCAAGCCAGTCATTTACTTGTAGAAGTCTATCGGGTTAGTAAAGAATGATTTCCCTTTCATAAATCCATGTCAACTACTCCCAGCCACCTTCACATTCTTAATATGTTTGGAAATGACCTATAGGAGGGTTTTGTCCCTCACCTTCCTAGGAGTCAAGATAAGGCTGACCAGGCTTTAGCTCTCTTAATCCTCTTTCTTGCTCTACGTGAAGATAGCGTTGATTCTTAATTTCTTTCTGAGGAAGGAAGAAATCTTCCCCAATTGTCTTGACTCTTCAGCAAGGATTAAGAATGGCCTGACAATGACATCGTTCAGCTTCCTCAGTGCTTATGGGGACAAAGAATGAAAGTAACATCTTTCTGGAATATATGAGAAAAACAGAGAAAAATTTCAATACATTTAAGACTTCACATGGCTGCCCATATTGACTTACAGAATATAATTAAGAGGCTAGATATCAGTGTATTGCTTTTGGAGAAAGTAAGCTTTCTAAAACTGCAAAGTTTTAATGAAGACTGTCCTTTCATTAAATTAATGAGCTTGAGATTTTGACCCTAAGCACTTGGTGCCACAGAAATTCTGAAAAAATAGCCTTTATATGAAATTGGTTGTAGTGCACTGAGGTACATAAAGATCATCTTTGATGATCTCTTCAGATATATTTTGTGATTATGATGAAAAGACATTTATACAAGCAAAAGCTGTTCATTTGATATGGTCCTGTTTAATTATGTAAGCTTATTAATGCATCCTTGTAATATGAAAAAACACCTTGGCTTAGTAAATCTACAATTATTTTATGTAGATTTTTTAAAAAAATATATTCAATTTGTTTCTAAATATTGGGTGGATACAGAGTTTGAGATTCTGAGCATTTTTATGGAAATCTAAGAGGTACCTAAAATTCAGAGTCACCACTGGTAGCTTGAGGTGTGGGAAAATTAGCACTTTTCTTGTTGCTCTTTCTTGTTTGTGCCCCAGAAGATCTTGGAAGAAAATACATGAGGTTACAGCGAGCTTCCCAAAGATTTTGCCTCTCCCTGGAGAATGCTGGTCAGATTTCTGCCTCACAGGAATGATAAGTTGATTGCAGTTAACAAGCTCTCTGGAATAAATTTTGTAGAAATAAATTCTGTCTGATTCCATGCCTACATTTTGGTCTCTCTATGAATGATGGCAGGTTGAGATTATGTTTGGATTTTCTGTGCTCATATTCCCCTAACTTCGTGCTTGCTCTCTGGAGAGTTGCTGGCTTGCTCACTTGCCTTTATGCTACTGTGTTTGTATAAGTAGTTTCTACATCAGTATATTCTATAAGTATATGGTGACAACTCTTCAATACAGTTTACAAATGTTTTTGACCCATACATTACAAGTGTTAGAAACATGGAAGTTGACCAACTTTTGGTCTCTCAGGGTTGAAATGTTTTAGAATTAGTATGTCTTAGGTGTGTACATTTTGAAAAACAGAGTCATTCTGACTCTTATGATAACAATAATAAATGTCGTAATACTATTGCCCAGAGAATTTTTTATTGTGTAAGACCAGAACTATGAATTGAAGATTAAGAATTATTTCTATTTTTTGAGAGCCCAATGATATCATGTTAGATACAGGGCTGCATCTTTCATTGCAAGAGAGATCACCTGAGTTTTAATTGAAAACATCAGAGAAACAAGTCCCTTCAAGAAACGGACAAAATATTGTGAAGGCAATGACAGAAGTTTCAGGTATTGCAGGAATCTTACTAAAGCTATTGTTGAATTAGCAATAATAGAAAGAATATGCCTTAATGAGAGGTCTGGAGCAATAAGAATGCAGTTTTTCAGTTAACTGATGATATTAAAGCCATATATGTTAAAATAATTAGCCTACAGCCATTGAAATTTGCCAGATTGTACAAACTGAATTCCGTAAATATCAACAGCATAATGAATCCTGTTGAGTTCAGTGAGAGTCTGTTTATTGACATCTGTGAAAGCTGGATTTGGCCCATGTAACATAAAACAAATCCTCAAAAGATCGAGGTAACTGCAGCTCCCAGGAGGTCTAACTTTTTTCTGTTTTCTCTATTAAAAATAAATATGGATATCTGTATTTACAGTTCTCTTTTGTAGAAGAAAGGTGTGTAATGGCACACAGACACAGAAATTATATCAGCTATCATTTTGAAGTTTCTAGGTTTCTGGTTGATCAGCATCCTCTGCGTAAGAAATCAAGAATCTAGTTCATGGTAAATGGAAAAAGTAGTACAACGCTGTCTGAGTATCAACTAGATCTATTCACCCTTGACAGAGTTTTCACCTGGGTAAAAGAATGGTACTATGTAGAAGTGGAGTTGCATGATTCTTTCACTCTTAGATGAAGAGCCATGTATATATAACATGTCATGTTGCAAGTACTGCCCAATTAACACGGCATAGGAAAAAGGCACTATGAAAAACTATTTTTGAAATAAAACACATTGTTAGAAATTTTTTAAAATTTTATTTTAAAAATTGTGAGATATTTGAAAAATTATGTAGGAAAAAACCAACCTGCTGATTTCAGAAGATTTCTTATTCAGATACTTTAATATAAGAATATGAACAAGTGTGTAAGAGTATGAATCACTTCAGTACTGTAGTGCACCAACTGAACCACAATACTTGCTCATAAACCTACATGGTAAAAGAAATGGTATTTATGATGGGATAAAAAACTTGCATAAAGACAATTATCTGGGCGTAATTCCAGCCTGAAGTTACCCCGCAGCAACTTGTTCGTGTGACCATTTGCATCATCTAGTTTCTCCGCACAACGCCGCCTCTCTTCTTCAAGGGAATATATTTCAGAAACCTGGAAAGCTTTGTTTCCCAGGAAGTCTTCCTTGTCAAAGCCATTCCATGAGCTACAAATTGTCCAGCCAAGTTGTCAGAGCCAGCATTTGAAGTGCCATGTGACTGTCTTTCTTTATGCTGTGGGTAGAAAGTGTCTCAAAAGAGGCTGGGAAATATGTAATTTCTCAGATTCAAAGAGAATGCCAGTGTTGATGGCAAGGTAAGATGTTCTTAGATATTATTCAGTGGTTCAGAAATTTGATTGATAAAAGTGTTAATAAGAAGAAATATTAACAATTACACATGTATACAATGTCCTTTAGAGTACAGTCCCATTTTCTAGTTCATTTGCGTGTGTCTCAGACAAGTGACACTTAAGCTGTTTCCTAAAATATTGACTTAAGGTGCCTGAGTATCTTTCATGATGAAAATATTGTCCAGATGGAGATCTTATATTTTCATCATCACAGATGCAAAAATATCCATGAGGAGGTTTTTCTTTTGGAACTAAGATACTTTAGATGTGAAAGTCCAGACCATCCTGTAAATGCAGATTGATTAGAGGTTGATTAGAGGTAAATGCATTATGCAAAGGAACATGTGAGATACTCAACTCCTGTCAATCAATTTTGCTTTATTGCCTTTAGTGCAGCATCACTAATTTTACTGGTAGGAGGCTTGCTCCACTGCCTTGCAGATTTTGGATAAGCCCCACAATGTATTCCCACAAAAGAAAAATCTGTATATCAGCCCATGATGCACAATCCGGCATGTGTATGTTCGATACTACTTAAAGAAAGTGTGTTCTCAAAAGTGCCAGCTCAGCACTATGAATGCAAAAACGAGGCTCAGTGTGAATAGTCAAAAATGCATATATATGCAAGGTGACAGGTCTGACACTATCTTTTGAAATCTGATGCTTTCAGGGTGTGTAAAATGGAAACGATTTTCCTCCATTTATTAGCACCATGTGGGAGAAGGAATAAAAACCCCAAATATAAAATGCTGATCCAAAACATGAGAAGGGTCTTGCAGCAGTTTTTGCCATGCGGCATACGTGTCTTTGAAGTGAGAGGCAGGAACGTCACAAACCTTTCTTTGAACTGAGGTGTTGCAGAAGGTAGTGGTGACATGGCACAGCTTGGTGGCTTTCCACAGCTGAAGCTGCAGGTATGTGACATGCCTGTTCCTCCACCGAAGTGTCGCACAGTTCTGCACGTTCCCACTGTCTTTGTTTTTGGAGCTCAGCCTCTGACAACAAACACAATTGATGAGCAGAGCCAGCACAGAGATAATATATGTAATATGTGACATTAGGGTGTCCAAATTCATGTCACAGGCTTTCATATTATGAGATAGGATGCTTTACCTCGAGCAGAGGAATGTATTTTATTTATTTGTTCCAGGTGTTTCTGTGCCATCTGTCGTTATCATATATGTCAAGAGATATGTCCTTTGCAAAATATGGTTCCTGCTTGAGGGAAGGGACATAACTTCAGGTAACAAAATAACCAGGAAGCTTATTTTTGTAAATTGCCTTAATCAAACATTTTCCAGTTGAGTACATGTTCACATATAGGTTCTAATATACTCAGTCTTAATTGTCACTATTCATTAAAGCCCTATTGCATGTGTTTGCTACCTCTTCCCATAGATTTTGTTTAGCTGCATTCACTTAATTGTAGAAGAAAAGAATTATAAAGGTGGTTTGGTCCTCAACAAAGGGAGGAAGATCCTTTGCCTTTGGAAGTGGTAAAGGATTTCTAAGGAGAAAAATGCACTCTAAGTGAACAAAAGACTCTTAAGCCTTTAATTAATTTTGTAGTACTTATTTGGATATTGTTTGAAACAGTTACCTTAGAGTAATTGCATTTATCTGATCTAATGTACAGTGATTAATACAGAGATAATTATCAGCCTGGTATAATGTATGGTTTACAGAAAAACATTGCATTAATAATGGTTAGAGCCAGTTATTTCAATGTTTCACATATTAACCTCCATAATTTTTTCTGTTAAAATTTAGACCATAATAAATTGTTGTACACGTGGCTTAGGACAAAATGAAGACACAGTGTTCTTAAAATATATATATAAATGCTTATCCTAAATAAACTACCCCTGCTGAGCTAAAAGTGTTACTTTCTTTTAAATTATTTATCTGTGAAGAATTTCTACCTTCTTTTGTGCTTAGTTTGTATTGCAAATCCTAAATACTGCCTTCTGATAATTTATCTGTCACCTTTCCAATTATTTCTGTTTACTTTAACTGAAGTCACAAAGGATATTAATATGCTTTTGAAACTGGTAAAATATGCACATTGATGAAAAGCAGGTATTTTTTTTTAAAGCACCTGTAAGTCTTTGAACTCTACTTGGGGGGTTGGGGAGGGTGGAAATAAAAGACGCGACATTCTTTTGTTTTTAGAGAGTGGAACGAGAGCGAAGTGCATTGCTTATTGTTTGCATTACGAAGTTTATATTCTAATTCTCATTCTGTGTGGCAGTGCAGAGTGGATCCTGTGTGCTGGTGGAGACCTTCATCCTCCGCTGGAAAGAGAAGTGCTTTGGCTGGCTGGGAACTGAAGCCATGTCTTGCTCCTCCAAAGAACAAGGCTCAGTCCAAGTCAAAGAGAATTATACCCTAAAGAAAATCTTGCAGCACGCGGGCAGTATGCAACAGCTGTGCTTTACTGCATGCTGATCAGCATGTCTTGCTGTATGTGTGGACTATTCTTTAGCGGGTGTCCTGCCCCTTTCCCACCTAAACATGAAGTCCTTTCGATGCATTTGTGTTGGTACTGGCATTTATCTGGTTGTGTGGACTAGGGACCATGCATCTGCAAATTAATAATTTTCCATTTATTTTTCTTCATTCTTTTTCTGGGTGCAATTTCATCTAGATCAGTTCCTTACTGGTAGGCTGAGAATTTATAAAACAGACGAGGCTGGGCAGTACAGAAGATGGGCACCTACTGTAAACAGGTTTAAAGTGGAAAAGAGATGGTCAAGGAATGACAGGACCATGAATGTCAAGACAAATAGAAACTTATCTCTCATATTTTGTATGAAAATACAAGCTAGGAGTATGTGAATAAAATTAGCAGCTAACACTTACAAAAAAACCACAAAACCAAAGATGGAATACATTTTCAGTACAACATATAGTGAGACTTTTTTTTTTTCCAAAGCATGATGTGGAAATGAAAGTTTGTTGAAAAGCAATTACACAAATTCATGAAAGATATTTTCATTGAGGGCTGTTAAGCACAACGACAATTCTGTCTCAGATATTCCCTATGCTGAAACTTCTACAAGAGTTTGCAGAAGGAAATATCGTTGTGTGCTTTCCCTCTTCCCTCAGGCACCTGCTTTTGGCCATTGTGAGAGACTGGATACCGGTCTGGATGGACCCTTTCAGGCTGACCCATTGTTATATGCTTAGCAAATGTAGAGTTTTTTCATGCTGCTTTGCCAATATATTTCAACCTTTGAGCTAGAAAGGCCAGGAGGTCATTTTTGTCCCACTGACAGTTCAGTGTTTTCCTTCTGTGCTGGGAATTGCCAATATGGGCGTCAATTCAGGACACTCCTGATGGTAATTTTATACTGTGAGTTTCTTCTTCTGGGAATTGAGACTATAATCTCAGTATATTTTAAAGAAAACAAGATAGGTCATCTTAGAAAAAAACAGTCAAATATAACATTTACATTCAGACTTGTAAAAAACAAAAATAATAAGGAAAGGGCGTAAAATGAGGAAAACATTTTAGTGTATATATATATGTACATATCCCCTTTCTTTCAAAATATTTCCAAAGGTTCGACTGTTATGCATTGTATTTTATAGCAGCATGCTCCATGGAATAATTATGCAAATGATCACTAGGGAAACAAGCATTAAGTATTTTAATATATCAAAAATTTAAGGCCAAGTTTGGATTTTGGGTGGAACATCTTGTTTTCAGCATATTTTTTTTTAGATCAATCTAAAATCAGCTAAAGTTTTGAGGACTACTATTTCTTAAATTAACAGTAATACCTTCACTTCTCCCCTGCTTCAGTTTATGAACCACGTGGTAAGCTGTTGTCTGAATTCATAGACTAAAAATTTTATTCTTTTTATTAAAACCTATGTAATTATTACAAGCATTCATTTGGTGTGACTGCTCAGGAGGAAGCAGCTGAAGTGAAATCTTGACTCCTTGACTCAAACAGTCACCTTTTAACTCTGTGAAAGAAACATTGTCTAGAAATTCTGAAAATATAAAACTCTACCAGGCAGTTCCTTATTTCTTAGGTCTAAAATCAGACTGGATATACTTCTGGCAATAAACTGTTCTGTAATTTGCACCAGTTTTATAACCTGGAAGTGATTTGATACTTGGGTTCAAAACCTGAACTGAGTTCTTAGATGGTGTCATTTTTATCCTTGTACCTAGTTTATAGTAGAGTCAAGTACAGTACAGTATAGTATATCAAAACTGCAGTAATCAGATAGAAAAGTAATATCTATATAAGCTGTAGAAGGTTTATAAACAATTAGTGCCACATTATTTTGCCTTAAAAGGCAGATACAAAGAATTTAAAATGAATCAGCTCAGGACTCGGTGATCTTAAAGGCCTTTTCTAACTTAAATGATTCGTTGATTCTATGATTCTATGTAGTTTATGTTACAATATTGCTGGAAGAATCTCTTTCATATACGAAACTTCTCAATGCCAGGGATGGCTTTGGAAGCCACATTAACTGAGTGAGTCTTCCTCTGTCTCCACATAGATACGTTCATAGTCTCAAAGCCACATTCTCAAGTCTCAAAAAACAATCCTTCTCCAGTCTAGGGTCTTCAACAAGATTCTCTGTTTACAGATTATTTTATATAAATATGTATATTATTTATTTGTGCAAAGTATAGAAAGAAAAAAAAAATGAGTTCTTCTTGGCACATGTGAGAATTAAGTGGATTATGAACAATATTGTCTATGAAGTAAGTACACTTAGTAAGGCTGGGAAGTATTACTCTCATACTGTATGGGTAGTTTGCTATACATGTGATCTATGCGCTACATTAAGTGCCTGAAGATTGAACGGACATTTACTAAACTTAAGTAGAATGTTATGTACCATTTCATTTAGATTGTTCTTAACTGGGTAACATAAGTATGGAATACTTTGGTTGGAAAGGACCTTAAAGACCATCTAGTCCCAACCCCCCTGCCCCGGGCAGGGACACCTTCCAGTAGCCCAGGTTGCCCAAAGCCCCGTCCAACCTGGCCTTGAACCCTTCCAGGGACGGGGCAGCCACAGCTTCTCTGGGAAACCTGTGCCAGTGTCTCACCACCCTCACAGGGAAGGATTTCTTCCTTACATCTAATATAAATCTCCCCTCTGTCAGTTTAAAACCATTACCCCTCATCCTATCCCTATTCCCCTGATCAGGGGTCCCTCTCTCCTTTCCTGTAGTCCCCTTTAGGTACTGGAAGGCCGCTCTAAGGTCCCCCCGGAGCCTTCTCTTCTCCAGCTGAACCCCCCCAACTCACTCAGCCTGTCCTCACAGGGGGGTGCTCCAGCCCCCCGAGCATCTTTATGGCCTCCTCTGGCCCCGCTCGAGCAGGTCCGTGTCCTTCTGATGTTGGTGCCCCCAGAGCTGGACCCAGCACTGCAGGGGGGTCTCACAGAGCAGAGCACAGGGGAAGAATCCCCCCCTCGCCCTGCTGCCCACACTGCTCTGGGTGCAGCCGAGGACATTGTTGGCTTTCTGGGTTGTGAGTGCATGTTGCTGGATTTGTTCCTGGCATTGCCCCAATCCATGGGCAGGACCTTGCACTTGACCTTGTTAAACTCCTTGAAGTTCACATGGGCCCACCTCCCCAGCCTGTCTGGGTCCCTCTGGATGGCATATCCTTTCCCCCAAGTGTTGACCGCACCAGACAGCTCGGTGTCGGTGAACTCGCTGAGGGTTCACTCAATTCTATTGTCCATGTCATCAACAAAGATGTTAAACAGCGCCGGTCCCAACACTGACCCCTGAGAAATGCCCCTCATCACTGCTCTCCACTTGGACATCGAGCTGTTGATGTCTATGTACTTAGTGCATTTACTTTCCCATAGTCTTCTACTTCCCTCTCTCCTCTTCCTCCACTTCTCCTTCCCTCCCCACCACCTTCCACCCCAGACTTTCATCCAGAACAACATTTAAGCATACACTTTACTTGTTTTCTTTCTTTCTTTTTTTTTTTTTTTAATAAGCACATTAATTTCAGTGGGACCTGAGCACACTTTTGAAGGTGAACATATGATAAAGGTCTTCTGTGTGATTCTGTGCGATTCTGTCTTCCTTGAACTAAGATGCTTTTCTAGTTCATCATTCTTAGGGCCATATATCTTCTGAGATTTAAGCATATGCTGCTATTTACTGTTGAGTAAATTGTTACAATTGAGGTGTAAGCGCATAATCCTGTTAAGTGCCGAGATTTTCTTAATTCCCCCTGACTTCCTAGGACTGGTATTATTCTACATGCATTACTCTACATGCTCCTGACTTCCTAGGATAAGTGTTACTCTGCATACTCTGGACAATTGCTTATACTCTGACACAGATCAAAAGACTGACAATTTTAGGGTAACCTTCACTTAAAGGATGTGTAATGGTGTCATAAAATATAGCCAAAAAGAAATCTACTATAGAAAAACTAGAAATGTGTGGTGCATGCTGCATGCTTACATAAAACTTAATTTATATTTGAAGTAAAATCATTCCAATATGCAGGGTTTATTTTCTCTGGAAGTTTCTGCTGGAACTACTAACATTATTTCAAATGTTTTCTGCTCATACAAATGGTAAATAATTTCTATTAAGGGTTAGTTATGTTTAATTTATAATTTTCCTATTATGTGCAGGCTCAACACTTTCATCCTCTGTAGTTTCAATAGTGTGCATGCTTCTCATTACACATATCAGCACAGCCTATTTTTAAAAGTTTTTTTGGCTCATTTAGATTTTTTTTTTAGGGAGATTATACACATGTACATGGGTAGTGTAGCATCAAGCAATGGAGATCTGCAATAGAAGCCCATGCATACATTATTAGTCAGATTGCAGGAAGATTTGAAGCAGAAAAGATGTTAGCTCAGCATAATGAATGTCTGCCAGCCATTTTTTATAATGACTAGCTGCAGTTCTTATTGTATGTCAAACCTTATGCTGTGCTATACTGTTAGCTTTCTTGTTTGGCACAATCAAATGATGTAATGTATCCCTAGAAGTCTAGCTGGATCAAAGACATGTACAACAGGGTGGGTTTTTTTTCCTGCCAGTAGCATTGTTGCATATTTTGCTAAAATTATAGTGCAGGTGATAACAAATACATGATCACTTATCATTTATAATGCATTCTTCCTGCTATGCAGTAAAGACTTTACAAGAATGGACAGCTTTGCTTGCCACAAAAGGAATGTTTAGATATTAAGTAGACCAGCGGGTGTTCAAAAATCCCTTTATAATTGTAATATTGACCTATGCTCATTGATGCAAAGAATCGTAGTTAAAAAGAAAGTGCTTTCCTTTTTGTGTATTAATGAAATATGCCTTTTTTTTTTTTTTTTTCCCCTGAACTTCTCATTAAAGAGCAAGGATTTCAAGGTAAACCAGCAATCTAAAACAATAGTTGAAATGCAGTGCATTTAAATACAGGTTAAGAACTCACCAGTTTTGCCTATTTCAGGGGCTGTGTTAGGCATGGGAAGCTCGCTTATGTTTACTCCTGATGTAAAATCTACAGCAGTGCGGAAGGACAATAGAACTGTATGGTATGTGTATTCACTTTGGTGATAAATGCCTCATTCCTTCTTCAGAGGATTATTAAAAGAGTTCTCTGGAGGAATAAAACGGTGGAAGTCACACATTTAATAGCTCAGGTACAAAGAGTCAGATTGTGCCAGTTGGCAAAAGTTAGCAGGAAGCTGTCACAATAAATGGCAGCAGCTGCTCATAGTTCTAAAGAGTATGTCCCAGTCAGAACTGAAAACTGATGGCATCTACATTAATACTACCTTAATGGTCCATCTGCTGCTCCATAGGGTCCCTAGCTGCTGTATGGAGTCATAGGCATTTGACAGGCAGTCTCTGTATGCCAGACACACATTGTGCCAAATGTTTTAGGCTGCTTCGTATCGTTCTGATCTGTCAAACTTTCCCTATCATTTATCAGGCAAGGAGTTATGAGGGATTTTTTCTTTTTTTTTTTTTTTTTTTTTTATTCCTACACATCATTGGCTTTCAGCATTTGGGGCAGCCAGGAACTTGGAAGGAAAGTTATTTTGGTTACTTTTTTTTTTTTTTTTTTTTTAATTGAAAGAATGGAGAATAACCTCAGCTGCTTGATAAAGTGTATGCTCTGTTAACAAAACAGTGTGATAAACCCTGTAGACAAATCACTAGCTATTTGCCATATAATTTAAATCTTTTTATTGTAGCAGGTAGAAAATTAAATACAAGTAACCGTAAAAGAAGTAACAGTGTTTTGACAGACTCACTAACACTCATTTGCTAAAAAGCAGTTCATATCTAAATACACTGTTGTATAAATATTTTAAAAACAGTACCCATGCATGTATCCATGGGTCCTTAGAAATTTTAACTGTAATGTTAGGTAAGGTTTATTTAACTGATGATGAAGTTATTCTATAAACATGTAATGGCCATTGGTTATATATTAAGATATAAGGGAAAACAACCTATTTCACCCCTGGAATGTTAAAACCATGTACTTTCTTAGCACACTTTATGCCATAATGTAGGTACAATTTCAATTTGTATAACATGCATATTATAATGGTTAAGGTATTAATAATGTTAAAACTGTTTGTAAAAACTCTACCACAGTATTGTTTAAACATAAGAACAAGCAGAGCTGTACAATATGTGTTACGTTAAACTATCCACTGCCTTCGGTCATTCTATATCTCGTGAAAAAGCAAGTATCATTCTTTGACTGTATCTTGTTCCCAGAAGGCAGCCTATTTCCAGTAAAATTGGAAACTCTCACAATTTGCTTTTTGTGGTTGTATAGCGCCAGTGAAAATGCATTGTCTATTTAAATTTGCCATTTGTGTGAAAATGTTGAAGTTAGCACAGAAAATCATCCAGGCTATCAGTAATGATCAAGGTATAAATGCTTAGAGAGAGAGATCAGGATGTCAGCAAAAATGTCACCACTACTTTTCGCAGTACATGTTTTGATTTTCTTAGCTGGATTCATTCAAATCAGCCAGGTGCTTGAAATTGCATGATGCTGCTTTTTTTTTTCCTTCTTTTTTGGACTGACTGAGCCATGAACTATGGAAAATCAGTGAAAGACTCAGACTCAGTTTCTGAGGGGAGCCTTTAGGTTTTTCTCCTTTTTACTTTTCTTTCAGTTAGTCATGGGAAAACTGGTCAACCACCAAAGCAGTGGACACTCATAATATTGTACATAGTATCCTAAATATTTTGCATTATTCCGTACTTCTGAATATATTTGCCTAATGATATTTTCTAAATGGAATACTGTTTTGTGCTGACCTGACCTGCCACCACTGACTGTATTTTCTTCCTGTTTCTTCACTTGAAGATACCACCTTATTCTATTTCTTGTCTTTACTAGCCCCATATAAATCATAGGTTAAGGAACTTCTTACAAATGAGTGCTTAATTGCTGGTAAGCCATTCTGCAAAGGAAAGCGTGTGCTCTGGCATTCAGAGATGCAGCTCTTCAGAACGTGAAAAAGGGCAGAGGCAGGCACACATGCATAGGTTGCAAACCAAAGGAAATAATTTCTATAAAAAATCCGCAGCTTTATTACAACGTATTTACATATCTATAAAACTGCCATCAAAAGACATCACCTCTAATTTCTAAAAATTTATAAAGCTGTCTTGATTCAGTGGCAGGTAACTTAGATATGGATAATTAATTTTAAGTATAGGATTTCTTAGCTGCTTCTAACTCCACAAAATGAGCATTTTTGGTGGTGAATAGAGTTCTAGAGTATGGGTAAGGGTCTTGGTACGTCTTTGGCTGACAACTGGCAGTGCCTGGCTGGAACTAGAGGGCCAACAGAAGGTCCATGGAATCGCATCCCCAACGCCTTGGACATCAGGTGCACACAGCTTGGTACCTGTCCTGCCTGGTAGTCCTGCACAGGACCTCTTGGGCAGAAATGCAGGACCCTGACAGTAATGTAAATTGGGGAAAATCAGTATAATTCTTTAACAGCAGCATAGTGTGGCCTTGAGGAAGAAGCTCTTCTATGCCCCTATTGAACAAAGCGTTAGAAATTCCCATGATTTTGAACCCATCTAGGAATGTAAGTGGCCATTCAATAGGTTATTGTGGACCCTTTCTAGAAAGCTCTGGTCTGCACCTGCTCTGCAGGGTGCTGTGAGAGACTGAAATGTCAGATGACTGTCTCAAAGCTTGTTGGTGTTTGTGCAAACCTCAAGGACAAGCTATGGCCTTTGGATTAGTCTAAGGAATGACACCCAAGGAAGCAGGAGTGTATTGAAGGATGCACCCCCCACTCCCTGGCAGTTGCGTTGTCACATTCCTTAGATATAAGTTCCAAAGGGGGAGACATGGACTGAGCAGAAACCAAATGTTTATCAGCAGCCCCATCCTGTAGCCATCTGTGGCTCTATTGTGTAGGCCAGCCTCCATGCACCCCTTGCTAATGAACTGATAAGAGGCGAGCAGTTCTGCCCCAGAAGCCAGATGCGGCAAAAACCTGTGGGACCAGAGGAAAAAAAACTAAAGGTGGGCAGATATGCTAATCAGAGGATACAATGAACTTAAAAAGGCAACAGAAAACTTTGTTCCATGTGCACCCACCACCGAAGAACTGAAGACTGAGGACCGACGGGACACCGCTGGATCTGTGGTGGTGGCTATTCTTGTAACTCTATCCTGCATGCTTGTTTGTTTTCTGTCTTTTCCTTCCATTCTGTTCTATTGCTACCCCTCTTCACTGTTTTGGGTGTATGGCATTTGACCTCATTTGTGTCTCAATCTCGCTCTTGGGATCATATTGAAACCTCCCCTGATACTGCTTCCTCTGATAACTGTGAGTTTATCTGCTATTAGATCAGAACTACATGAAATCTCAGTCTCAACCTCTATTTAATCCTCCACATATAAAAAAATACTTCAAGATGAACCAGGTAGTCTGTTTGTGCTTAAACTTGCACACATATTTAAGCACCTTCTTGGGATGAAATCCCTGATTTCCTATCTTTGACCCCAGTTTTGAGATTGGATTTGTGTTCTTGTGTGGGTACCCTGCACACCAGTGTACATAGGAGGGTTTAGGATGGGCCCCTGTTACCTCTGCCAGCTGTAACCCAATGAGATATTTCAGTCACAGCTGCTATAAAAAAAACTGCAGCTCTTGCAAAAGAATTTAGCAGAGAAGTATGGCAAAAGCTGTCCTGGAGAAGGTCCAGGGAGAAGAAGTAAGCAGCAAACTGAGGAGAGGGACTGGAACAAGAAAAGGAAAGCAGCAAGGTAGAAAGGGGTAGCAAAGATGGAAAGCGTTATAGATGGACACTAAAAGAGAAGATAAGACTGGGTTTGCAGTCTTTTGTCTTTGGCATGTATGTTCAAGCTTTGCTACCTAAGAAAAAGATAGTCCCTAGTCCAACCCCAAGAAAATCAAACCCAAATCTGCCTGGTTTTGTCACCCATGACTCTTTCTGCATAAGGATTTCTGTAAATGTCCTCTGAGAGCGGGTTGCAAGACTTATCCAGGATACTGTCACAGAACAGTAAATTCTGGGTGGCGTGTGAGGTGGCTGTGGAGTAACAGGGCTCATTCACACACAGAGGAGCAGGAAGCCCTGGGAAGTTGTGTGTATTTGCTATGGCAGGTGTCATGCTAAACAGCTGTCCCATGTCAGATGTCTGAGCAAACACCTTCAGAGATATCCTGTGTGATACAGGAATTTAGCATGGTGGTGTTAGGCTTTCCTGTTAAAAAAGAAAAAAAAATCCTGTTATTCGCCTGAGTATGTTATTTACTGCGGGGGGAAGGGTTATTTGTCTTCACAGTTGTACATTTTCACCTAATTTTCTACTGTTGTCTTGTTCTATTGATGAGTGTCTGCTTACTGCCTTTATTTGTTTCTTTTATTTTCCCCCCATTGTGCCAAACTCAGGGCCTTTTTCCTAAATGTTCAGCTATCCAAAAAGTGTACAAAGACTTGCTTGTGCGTGCAGCACAATTCACAACAGATGGGTGCTCCACACTTGACATGAGCAAGTCCATGCACTGGGGCAGCATCTGTTATGAGATAAGGAAACAATGAAATATTTATACAAGTGCTTAGCACTTTTTTAAAAATTATTTTTCTGAACTCAGCCTGCATTTAATGCAAGCAGTTGAGGAAGGTTGGAAAGCATTTATCCTCGTTTGTCAGGACTAAAGCTTAAGTGATGGGATCAGATGTCCTGCATATTGACTGGACAGGTAAGGTCCCCCTCTAAAACTGTAGGTAACAGCATATTTTCCAGGATCTTAAGCAACAGAGTTGCTATGGATGGGAACTGTATATTCAAGATGCGTACAGAAACTTGTTTTATATTTTGATATTGAGGGGACAGAATATGATTTGTTTCAAAAAAGAAAACTGTCAGCATTTTCTTCTGTCTCTATTTGTTACTCTATTGAAATAACCTTTCTGCTTAAAAAAACCCCAAAGTCCTCACATTTCTGTAAGTTTTATTATAGTGACTTGAAGAATGAGACATTTAACCTGTAAGCTCATTGATAATGACACTTGTAACCTAAACATCGTGTTAAGTGCAATCAATTTTAAGGGACTGTGTCCAAGTGAAGGCCTTAAACAGGTTTTGATTTATGAACATATAACCCCTATTGACATTAGTGGGTGTGACATTCACAGCAAAGACTTTGTGCAGAATATCCCACTATTGAACTATCACATCAGTGTTGGCTTTGCATTCAGAGGGGAAAAAACCTCAATAGGTAAGGATTTTGTGGGGTTTTTGGTATGAGTTATTGAACTAAAGAGTAAAAAGTTCTCAAAAGAGATGCAAAAAGAACAAAATCAGAAAATTATAACTATTCAAGATATCAAATCTTTAGAGGTAGATCAATAAAAGGAATAAGAACATGTACACTAGAAAAAAGCTATTAAAAGGCACATGGGGAAAAAATCTTTAATGGTGAAATTTTGACTTAGACTGATATGTCTTTAATTTGCATAATTCTGCATGCATAGTGTGCAAGATAGTGAGTGAGATCTTATGTCTTCATTATATCTGAACTACATCAGCTAACAAATTGTCAAAATGAATTTCGAATTACTCCACACTTTCAGAGATGATCACAAAGTAATATCTTTACAATTTTTCTGTTAGCTGAAGACTTGGAAGAAAAACATAATAAAACACTAGTTTACAAGGGAAAAACAAGCCAATCTTATTGCAAGAATTTATATATGTGTTCTCTCTCCCTGTGTGCTCAGCCCTCTTTTTCCCAGTTGCTTAACTGATGTTAACTGCATAAGAACTGATGGCAGAGCAATTTGAGACGTAGCTTGGTTTATCAGCTCAAGCCCTATGACTGCTTTTTCTCTCGAACTTCAACTGCTCACTGAAAGCAAACAAACAAACAAACAAACAGAAAATATTTTGCAGGTTTTGCTTCCGTAAACCAGTACTGGAATTTGGGGTTGTTTTCTTTTGCTGCTGTACATAGAGTCTAAAACCAACATTTCTTACTCAATTGTATACATTCGTCGAAGGTCATCTTTCTTATTTGTACACAGCCTGCAAAATCTGATAGAACACATCTGATTCATATTTGGGACCTGACAGCTAATGATCCTGGATGTTAAAAAGATAACTTTAAGCTTGGGGTCTAAGTGATAAACATACGAATAAGAAGGAACATTTCTGTGTACCTTCAGGTCTGGTCATGTCCTTCATCAGGGACCAGCTAAATGTACTTATGAAGTGGCTAATGAAGCCTGGTCTTTGAAGTAGCTTTTTCATCAAGTTTATGTGAAGGTTTGCATTCTTGCTGTTATAATCTGGAGGTTGTTCTTAAACGTGCTGCTGTGATGGCTGGGAAGCTTGCTTTCAGCCCGAATTTATTTACGGCCAATTAATCCCATTTGTTCTTCCTGTATTCTTGTGCAGGATAACTAATTTTTCCTTATGTTTTCTGTCCCTCTACTCTTCTCTTCTGATATATGTACAAACCTTTTCCCACTCTCTCCCCTCACTCCAGAGTTTTTGTTTGTTTTTAATTAAGCATAACAAACCACATAATTGCAGCCTCTTGTAAAATGGGTTCTCTCTTATTTCTGATCATCCTAGTAGTTGTTCTTTGCAAATGTTCCACTCTGGATTAATCTCTCTGAAATGCATGACCAGAACAGCATACAAGACTCCAGATGAAAGCCACCAGTATTTGGAGCAGTGATATTAATATTCCCTAGGGCTAACAGGAATACATTTTAGGATTACGTTTGGCTTTTTTCATGGCTGCATTACATTGGTGCCTTAGTCAGCCTGTGACCAACTAGTGCAAAGGAGGAACAGAAGGAGATCTGGTTGTTTCCAGCTGATGAGTTGGTGTATGCTTGGTTTATGCAATTACATAGCCAGCTGCTTGGGATATGTCATTTGCAGGAAAATTCGAGAGGCAGTAAAGTATATGCACAGAAGACTGAGATTTGGGCTCAAGTGCAAAATGTGAATGCGAGCACCTAAAGCATCCAACAGCCAGGCCTGTTGCATGACTGTAACATAGAGAGGGAACATCTGTAAAGTGTGGAAATGAATGTATGTCTGGATTTCAAACACTCAGTGAATTTTAAAGTATTTAGCTAGATTTGGGCATGTTTCTCCTGCTTTAAAAAAAAAGTTTGTGAAAATGAGATGTATTCACTGTCTGAATAGTATTAATGTAAGGGCTATGAGATGTTTTGAATTTGTGTACATCCCATGATGTCTAATTTTGACCAAGGTTTGTAAAGCATGTGCATGATGCCCATTGAATTATGTTTAACTTCACAGATGAACTGCAGCTAGCCAGCTGAGAGTGTGTTTAGTGAAGAAAAATCTGTAGTGTCCATCTCTTTCTTGCTCTTCCAAGTATGGAGTATTTGTGGAGAGTGCTAGTAATTATCTACCAATCTATGGTTTTATAGAGATTAAGCCCAACTTTGGTAAACTAAGCTGCTTTAATTTATCCGTGTTAGGTCTGTGGCAGGTAAATTAATGTAATCAATTAGGAATCAATCTCCTAATTTCCTTTATTATGATTCTGATATGTTTTGAGACAGGAATGAATCCAGTCTTTATGACTAAATCTCTCCCAGTAAATTGGATCTTCTGGAATGGAGGTCAGAGAGCGGCCAGCAACTCTGCTGGGAAACTGCTCAAACTGTGTGGCCTTGTGCACAGCCTGTTTTGGTCCTCTGCACCAGCATTGTCAGGGAGAGCTGCAGCTGGCAAGGGCCAAAGTGATTCTGACCATTTAACAGTACAGGTGGTCAAGTTGCAATGGTCAGAAGTGGACAGCTGGTTATGGGAAAGGGATGAGAACAGTGGCAAGAGGAAACCGGTCCAGACAGCTCAGACTGCAGAAATTAAGCAGAAGTAACTCTTCATTGGAAATCATGGATCTTCAAAAAAATAATAGTTCTTGACTGCATTTAATTTTCTGGACTTTTAGAGAGACTTTTCTCACATTCTGCATGCAGATGCATGTCAAATGAATGAGTGCAGGGAATGGTCCAGTACTTACCTCTGAAGATTATTGAAGTTCCTCCCGAACTAGGCAGGGCAGGTACATGATGTAAAGTTTTTTCTGGGAATCCAGTACCCAACAGGCTGCTGGATATTTTGGACACACTGGTTCTCTGATTCTTTCAACCCACTGCAAACTAGGAATATTTTCTTTTTATAAGAGGAAAATCTTTCAAAACCTTTTCTGCCCATCTCTAATTTCATTTTAAGGGTCTCATTTTTAACAGAAAATATGAACATCTCTTTCACACTCTCGAGGAGTGAACCTTCATTCTTCACCCTCAGTCCTGCCAGAAAGGGAGAACATGCTGCCAATATCTTCTAGCAACACTTAAGAAAATATGAGAAGAAATTGGCCTTGTTTTTTGCTTAGAAAAATGTACATAACTTTTCCATGAAACCAGGCCTGTTTTAGAATGGACAGACCTATAAAAATACTTCATGTTTTTATGTATAAATTATACATATATATCAGATGTGCTATTGTGCCCAGCGATTCCAGGTCTGCTTTGTTAAACTGGATGATCTGTGCACAGAGGGCGTACCTATCGGGACCCTGCACCAAAGATCTTACTCAATGTGTTTTTCTCTCTACATATTTAACATGCTATTTTTTACTGATATTATGAAGATTACATTAGTTTCCAAACAGTATATATTTTTTAAAGATTACTCATTGCCTAGTGGTTAACATTTTCACACTGTATAACATTACAGGCGTTTTCTCTGAAAGTGTCAGCATTTTGTCAGCCAAAGCGAGCTTTAATAAAAGTCAGGCTCTGACAATTTTCTGGAATAACCCAGAGCTCAGCTCTAAGTGTCTACGTGAACAGGATGTGAAGGTTGGATCTCCTGATGAAAATTAGCGTGAGCCACTGCTGCACTCGGCTGACACCTACGTTTCAGTTTCCTCTGCGCTGGTGCACGCTATCAGGTCTAGGCACTTAGAAGGAAGCTGTCACTCACTTTAGCTAATCAATCAAAGTTTGTCACATTCTTGTATGTTTTCACTAAAAACCCAAACTGGGACACCAGATGTGGTGAATACATGGACAGTCTATGTTTTTGTATGAAAACATCTGATGTGACAAAAGAGCAATGAAAAGCAAGTTTGGCTTGGAGCACATGCTTTTTTTGTCACATGCACACTCATGAAATGTTTTCATTACCTATATCTCTCTGAGACTGCCGTCACTAATTTAATTTGAGAAAACATTCCCCAGCTATTTTATTGCAAATTGTGTCTAGCAAATTGGTTTTGCTAGTCTTTCATAGTAGTTAGAAGAAGAAAGCTTGGTTGAGGAATAAATGAAGCATTTGTTAATATAAATCTCTTCTCTAGATCCTCAATTCGCAACACGAATTTTTAGATACAGCTGATAAATAAACTAAGACACTTCTCTGAAAGAAGATCTTTTGACTCTGTGTTGCCTCTCCTTGTCACATCTTCCTTTCATTCCTCTCGCGTGTCAGGCAGCAGTAGCTGCTTCCATAGTACCCTATGGACTTCTTGCTGAACATTTTCAGATGAAACTCCCAAATACGTTGCCAAAAGCTCTCACTGCAGTCATTTATAATAACACAATGTGTCATGAGACCTGTGCAGAAAACACATGACTTGGTTACCAGGAAGGGCAGGTGTTTAAAATGACCTCTTCTTTAAGAGGGGACGAGAAAAATCCAACGTGTTGGTACTTCTATTTAGGATTAACTTTTACGTCAGCTGTCCACCTACAAGTGTATCGTTAGTGTGAGTTTTCAACAGTACTTTACAGTCATAATGGCTTGAAAATAACAAGTGATTTAACTTCTTAAAAGGAAATCTTAACAGACAGTTTTACTTTTCATTCGAAAGAGAGATTGAAGAGCAGTGACAGGTAGACACTGAAGGGGAGAAAAATTGCTATATTGATCTATTAGGGAAAGCTTACAGTGGCAAAGATGACACTCAGGTTGATTTTTACTGGGATCCCATTCCCTAGATCCGTGAGGACAAGTTATACTGTACGGAGCTGTTGACACCTGCTGGGAGAAGGGCTATCCATGCTTAGCACCTGATACTAAGAATTTCCCTTCCTTAAATTTTAAATTACAATTAACCATAGGCCCAAACGGGCCTATGAAAACATTTATTTTTGAGGGGCTAGTCTGGATGTGTTAGTTCTTGTACTGCTCTCTCAAAATTAGAGGTGTTTTCTGCAAAACCTTTGGAAATGTTGTACTCCAAAATACCTGTTTATTAGGACATCAACAGAAAGGGATCAGTAAGTACAGAAGTGGCTTAGGGGGTGGGTGAGGAGAACAAGACAAATCTTAACTCCTAGACAAGAAAGGGAGAACAGTTCAAGCATCCCTTATCAAGAAAGTGACAGATTTAGGCTTGGCTCCTTAGGAGACAAGCGTTTTCCTTCCTGCAGAAATGGTATCTTTTTCAGTTTCACGAAAACTCAGCATCGGGCTGATACACTGCCTGCTTTTCCAATTTGCTGTAAATGCAGTGGTGTATTTGTAGATGTTTGCAATGCGCCTCTGTGCTCACTGAACTCCAGTGGTTGATGCAGAGTGATGGGCAGGTCCCCAGATGCCTGCAAGCAAGCCCGGCTTTTCTTGGACTAAGGGAAGGCTGAGCATGCTGAAATATCAAGCAAAGTCCCAGACCTTATGCTGTTCTAGGAAAAGCATGGAAGTGTCCTGGCACAGCTGTACCTTCCAACTGCTATAACACTTAAAGTTAAAAAGCAGTAGGACCTGGAGCTGTGCTTAGTCCCCCGGCATAGGATGGAGAAGTGTTTATAAAATAGGGGACAAAATTTCTGAAATATTCAGGTATGTTAACAATAGGAAAGTTTCTCAGCCTTTTTTGCTTCTGTTACTTCTCTGTGGAGAAGATAATTGCCACTGCTTTTAATGAAGCTATGAGGCTAAACTGATCCAATCTAAGAAATATTTACTAACAGTGAGGTCATGTGAATAAACAACCACACTCTGCTGTTTCTCCCCTCCACGCCCCATCCCCTAGTTATCCTGGTCCATATTTTCAAATTGATCCCTAAACCAGAGCACACTGTGAACTTTTTGTCCAGCTGTAAGCTGCCTGCATCTGACAGCCTGATCTGAATGCACAAGTACCTGATTATGTGCATAAACAGCAAATACATGCAGTTTTGGAGGCTAGTTCTGAAAACTTGACCTGTAAATGCAATAGGTCAATCCAATACATCCGCAATTCTCTTACCTTTTGTGTTTATTCCTGCACTGACTCTCTTTCACAGGCTATATACTGGTGTTTTGTGGTGGGCTTTTTTTCATTTATTTTAATTACCGAGTCTTTATCTTGCTATGCGAACAGGATTGCACTAATATTGCCATTCTTATTGAATAGAAATGAGAAAAGAAAAAGTTCTAATTGTTCTCTTCATTCAAACCCCAATAAAATAAACATGGGGAATGATGAGTTATAGTCAGATCTCCTGGTAGAAAAACTGAGCTAGAATTTTTATGAGAATGGATCTTTCCTTGACAGATTTCCAGAGCTTCATGTTTTTTTCATCCGGGTTGAAAATAATTTATCTTCTTATTCTAGCATTGTTGCTTCTGGTTCTGGCCTAAGCAATAAGGAGAAAAGGTGCATAATAACAGCTGATATGTACAGTAGTAAATTGAAGATTTATTTAATTCCAACTTCTGATGGTGATGCAAGTAAAAATCTTTCTTTTATTGCAGTTCATACAGACAATATGTTGGGTTTTTTTAATGTGTGGTTCAGCTGTTGTTTTTTCCATTTGGAGTTCAGATTTTTTTTTTAATAAATGACATATTTTGAGTGAGATACATTCATATATATTCATAAGACCCTTAGAAAAAGTTTTGACATTTAAGGTCCTACCCTTGCAAGTTGGTTTTTATGATGCTGAAATCCTGGTCAGCCTGGGCCCACTTAGCAGATGGAGAATTGTCAAGTCTCCACAATGTCCCATTAGCAATATACTCAGTTGCACCTTTTGTTTCTTATTTTTTACTCGATTTAAAGGTTTCTGAGTCAGAAACACAACCATGAGAGACATCTTGTCCCCTGAGAGTTGACAAAGAATCTCCAGGTTATGGGGAGAAAAGGATAAAACCAAACTGATATCTATTCCTTTCATTGCAGTACCTGGCTCCTTTTTTCTGTTGCCCTTGATAGGAAATGAAACATTTAGAGCCAAACTCCAAAATAAATGGGTACGTTAAACACCTGATGATCAATCTTATTTGACAAATTCTGCATCAGTGTTAAGGAAAAGTCAGGTTTTTAATGTCATGCTTGAATGGCTGAGTCCTGTATTTTTCACTTGATAATAGGCAAATTTGAGTTCACTTTGTTGTAGACTCATAAGACACTTTTTGTTGTTTCTGCTTATTTGAAAACCCATCAGGAGTAGCACCATGTGCTTATCAGGAGCTGGGAAATCGATTATCTAATTGGTCAAGCCTATTCTGATACTGGAGTCCAGGTATAGTTGTGTATTGAAGCAAACACCATTTTCACTTCAAGGCTTGATTTCCTGTTTGTTTTCATGTTGTGGTGAGGTTCCAATGGACGGAGAAAGAAGGAAATACAGATTTTTGTTTTTCAATTAATGAAATTTAGTTGCCAATAAAGTTAATCCCAGTGTACCTAAAACCTAACCATTAATATAGTCAAGTTCAAACAATTTTAATTCAAAATAAAAATAAAAGGCCTTTTTACACTGTTTATCAGAACATGTCCATCACACTTTTTGATTTATGACTGCCATCTGTAATTTCTTCTGTCTCACTACTGCCCTGTATTTTAAGGTCACTGAAATATTTCACTTGATGAAATTTCACAAGTGGAATGTTATAGTCAATCAACAGTCAGCTTTTCTTCTGAAAATAAAGAAATACTTTGGTGTGACAAAACAAATTCTGAAGTATTATATAAAACTGAAAAATGTTCTTCTATATGTCTCACTTATACTGGTGTTGCCAATTGTAAATAAACATGTGCACCCCTAAAAACATACACACTCAAGTACCCTTAAAAATACTGGGATTCATTAAAAAAAAAGGTCTATATTCTTATCTTTGGGTAACAGGCTTTATGTTAAATTAGACACACCGAAGATCCTTATCATTTTATTTAGTAATGTGAACCAGTGAATGGATTTGAGTACCTGAAGCAGGTGTGATTGATCAGTTTAGGTTAAATTAAAAATCAGAGGCTGGCCAGCTATATGAGTTATTTACAAACACAGACAGTTTATCTATTCAATTTTTAACTTAAGTATCTTTCATGCAATCATTTTCCCCTCTCTTGTACAGCTGATTTGACTATCATGAGGCCGTAGCAATAGCCAGTTCTGATTTTTGAAAGAAAAATTGCCAGTTGTGTTGGATCCATATCTACTATAGAGCACTCCGGTGCATGTACTGGCATGTGTGGCTTATGGTACAAAGCTAATTCCTTATGGCTTTCACTCTTCCTTCAGAAGATATTACAGTTCTGCAGACCCAAACTCTTCTCTCATGGTGGTACACTATGTTTTTTTTTCATTTGAAACTTTAGTGGAAAATATTTCCTGCTCTAATGTTTGGACTGGGAAGGGTTATGAGAGAGCCCGAGAGAGTACAAGTAGAAGAAAGGTAGCAGGTCTCCTTGAAAGTAAAATGTGTCTTTGTTTTGGATAAATGATTTGATGTATTTTCCAGTGAAGCTTACCAGATACTGTTATTTCAGAAATCACTAGTTGTGCTGAAAACAGTTTTAGATAGACTTTGCTTTTGACCCAGACTGACTCTGCTCATGAAGGGTATTTTCCCCCAAAGACACTAGGCTAAATCTAACAGTTTGGATCAGTATCATAGAGCAAGGTGATCACGGAATAGAGTCATGAAACTTAATTTTAATGTGGACAAGTTGATATGATCATAGTTTAATCATCCAATCTTTTTTTTTTCCAAATTTATAGCTTCTATCTAATACTCCATATTGTTTATTTTAATGCTAGAAGACTATGTGTCCACAGACCATTTTCAGATGAGGGGAACTGGTAACATATGTAGAATAATGCAAAAAAACTCCTTCATCTTTAATAAAGTTTGCTTTTGAATAACTGCTTCTACAATTAATTTTCAGTCTATGGAAAATGCTTGCTGAGAAAATAAAAATTTAGGATCTTTGGTTGTGGAAAGGAAGCATGGAGTACAAATAGCAAGATGGAGAAATGAGTGGAAGTAATTTATTTTTCACATAATTATGCAGCAATTTATTTCAGCTTGAAGATTCTTTTCTTTAAATGGCTGTATATAATTCTTTAGTAATTTATGACTTTATATCGATAGCAATCAACATTCAATACAAATATATTTTGCTTCTTCTCTTCTTGTAGGAAAAAAGGCATTGCATTTTATTTCTGAATAATAGTTCCTTTGTCCTTAGGAAAAAGAACTACATTTTCAGGATAAAGCAAAGACCTTATTTTTAAACTTCAAAAAGAAACATTCAATATTCCTGGAGAAACTGTCACACAATTTGATTTCCTCCTTGTCTCACCTCGCACCTCCACCCTTTTTTGTTATACTGTCAGGTCACCATGGTGCAGGATCTTTTTTTTCCCTTTGCTGGGACAGCTAAAGCTCCAGGGTTTCTATGCTCAAAGTGAAAATACAGTTTTACAAACTGTTCTCCAAATACAGCTGGAGTAATAAAATTTATTTATTCAAGTATTATTTTTTAGATTGTTTATTGATCAAAAAGAATTTTCCACAGAATTAACATGCAATGTTTTTCTAAGTCTCATTTTATGCTTCAAAACCTAGTTCATGTTTGGGGTTTTTTAACTTAAAGCTTGTGTCTGGATGTATATCTAACTTGGGCTAGGTTTAATTTTAACATAAAATTTAAATGAGTAATTTTAATAACCTCTTTAATAAAGTTTAGTTTTACTAAACAGATGTTAGTAAAAGAAATATCACCTCTAGAGGGCAGTGTTAAATTATTTGAGATGATTGTTTTGTCTTTTATCATGCAAACTACTGGATGTCTGATTAACTGACCCTCATCTCGAATTTTTTAATGGTGATTTTAAAATAATGTTCACATATATAGGCATTAAGTATCCTTAAAAATAGGCTTTGCTTAAAATCTTTAAGAGAAAATGTAGATGTTCCTGTGAACTTTGTGTCTGAACATGAAGCTGGCATGGCTTCAAGCCTCAGTTTCAAGTAGCAGTGAGGAGACCTGAATGATCAAGATGGTGTAGTCAATATTCAGAATTACTTACATTGACTGACCAGAGAAAATAAAGGGAAAAAAATATTTCCAGTGAAAATAACTCTTAAATGTACCCAGGACTTTTCTAACTGGACAGCTTACGAAGCCAGTGTGACCCCAGAAATGGGAAAGCAATACTTTGCAGAGGCTAGTGAAAAATTTCTCAGCTTGCTGTTTGCTATTTTGTAAGATGGAGCTGAAACTTCTTTTTTTTATAAGTGGTGACTGTCTGTTTTCTGTTCTTGTTTGTAATGATACTGAAGTCCTGAGTTCATAGTGGCATTCATCTGTTTCTGTTTTGTTGCATTAACCTTCGTTTTTTCACCCATTTACTTCGTACCAGTGTGCATCAGATTTACTGCTTAGTTCATACCCTCATTTGATACACACAAACGAACAAGGCAGCACGTGTCCTATACTGAAATCTTTACCAGTCAAGATCTGCAAATTGCTGAACACCATAAGCAATTATGACATCCCTTGCTCCTTCTCTTTATTTTCCAAACAATAACATGTATTAGAAAAACAGTGTACACATGAAGGTGAAATGGATACTGAAACAATGATATGAGCTATATAATCATCTTTGTGGGCTTTAGGTTATGGCAGTGTTTAGTAGAACTTTTTGTGTATGGGAGTGCAAGCAGTATGCAATGAATAGGTTGTCAGACAGGTATCTCTCAAAGATGGTTCCTGCTTAACACTTTTGCTGAGCCACCTGTTTGAGCTAGAAGATCCGCTGAGCCTTTCTTTCTGCAGCAGTGTATATATTCAACATCCAAGAAGAAAATATAGCCTCGTTTCACTAATGGTCTTGGGTGATGCAAATTAGACATCCATCATGAATGATAAAACAATTATAAAACCAGGCTTAGACCCATGTACACATCTTAAAAGGCATGCAGAGAAATAGGTGAATTCTGTACCCTGTGCAATTGTACCTCGTTGAACAAACCAGGATGGAAATGGTCAGAATGTTGCGATACGACAACACAAAATGGTAGTTTTCTGTCTTCAGTGTTCTTAGTCTTCTCCCTGCAGTCCAAGCTGCACTGAGAACAATATATTAAGTTTCTGCAGTGCATTAGTGGGAACTGAGTGAACTCTTTGTGGTACCTTGCCTTTGCCAGATAGAGAGAGGAGTAGGTCAGATTTTTATTTTGGAACAGAAATGGGTGACACAGCTCATCTACAGCGTATGCACTTACTCTGTTACCTTGAGGAGGGGCACGTTATTCAAATCTTGTGTGGCCTAGTTCTATGTCCAAGGACATGCTGTCCCAGGCCTGCATTTCACTTCAAAACTCATGCAACAAACCGGTGTCGTGTAAGAAATGTGAACCTTAATTCTCATAGTTTAATGTGAACACATTAATAAGAAAATTCATGGGGGTTTTTGATCTGGATGTCTTTCCTGCTTTTTCCCTGAAGTTGCATTATGAAGCTTATAGAAAGTTTTGACAAGCATACATATGCACAGGTAGGTTTTGTATAACCGTAAGATTGGCCAAAGGATTTTCCTGGAGACAGAAACTAATTGTTAACAGAAAAAAATATTGATTGTTCAAAGGATTGGTTGAAAAGTCTTTTAAGAAATTGAGAATAGCTGTTACAGGAACTTCTCATATGCTCTGCAACACCACTGGTGAAAATAAACAAGCCTTTTAAACATGTATTTTATTATGTTTAGTAGTCCCTACTTTACATTCACAGAAATTTTTTGTGGTGGTTACAGTAAGCTCTGTGCGTGTGTGTATGCACACGCACACATGTGCAAGCTTTTTTTTTTCAGGTCCAGATAAAATGATCAATCTTGTGAGAGTATTAAAACTCCTCCTGCAGCAATTCATGACTTCTCATGACAGAGATTTGAGCCAGATGAATAAGGAGGTGGATTAGGGAAACATGGTTTCACTAAGCCACTACAAACATACAAACTGATCTTGAAGTGCATGAAAATTGAGCATGGGATGTGATGTTATTCTAGTTTGTAATCAGAAGCTTTTGTTAGCTTGTTAAGGTACAGCAAGAATGCTGGGATTCCTGAGGCGGTCGTTTTGTTGAGTTAGCTTGTTTTATGGTGACATTCATATTAAATTTGTGTCTCAAATGAACTCATAAAATGAGAGGGAAAATCACTTTTCTAAATTTATTTTGTGCTAGGGCTTTGCTGATAGTTTAGTTATTCTATCTCACTAGAAATCAAATGAGTGCTCAATACGTTTTGAAGGAACATTCAAGCAGCCAGAACTAGATGCATTTTATATGCCTTTCAGAGTGGCTTCTGAATTTGAACGCAATTTGGATAATCCATGCTCATTTAGAAAAAAAGCAAAGGTGTGGACAGAAGTGTTTGTAAGGCACTCTGACAGCTCAAACTACTACTGCATTTATTTGCTTCTGTCCCCCAGCATAAAGACATATATATATACATGCACACATATATAAAATATATAAATATAAATACATGTAAATATATATATATAAAATAATGGCAAAGAGAATTCATTCTGAATTATTATGGTCATACTCTAAGTTTTGTGGGATCTCTTTTTTTTTTATTCTTGGGCATCATTTCCTTTTCACTGACTGCCACTGTATAGAGAGATTTTAAAGTGCAAAATAATAAACTGATACTGCTATAAAGATTGTCAGTTGTACCAGGACTTCACACAGCTGAAAACCAACATAGGATCATTACTGGTAAAAGTTGCAGTCTTAAAAGAATTTGTTACTAGATACCTTGATAACTGGCAAGACCTTTCATTTTTATTACTTATTCCTAAGACTGTAAATATTTTGTTTATTTGAAATTCCATCCTACAAAAAAATATGGGGATTCTATATGTGCTATTCTGTGTAAACTGTGAAATCAATATACAGTCTTAAATATTGGAGGGACATAATTGTGAACTATTTATTGATGCACTAAAGTCATTTATACCTGACAGAGAAGATAGATTATGACACTATTAATTTAACTGGCAGTGGGTACAGGAAGATAACCTGCCATGTAAGCCCACAGACAGTTATCTGTAAAGTTTTTATGCATATTTTGTTCAGCAAGCTATACAGTTCTGACAGCTACGAATCACTTTTAATCTGTCAATTTCAAAGGTTGTCATCAGAAAGTTCAGCTGAAGGAGAATGTCTGTTTGACTCATCTTAAACGTAAGATGATTACTGTTTGTCACATTTACAAATTATCCTATTCTTAGAAAAATAAAGCTAAGCTGTTTAGCATGGTTATTGGGTAATTTGGAAGGCAGGATGCGGTAATGCATCTAAAATAGAAATATACAGTTGTGTGGTGAGACTTGTTTGCTAATGGATGGCATGCAGCAATAGCAATAAAAGCAAATATGTTTTTCTTTGCAATAACTTCATATACATAAAAATATGTAAAGAAAGGAAAAATATAAAAACTGCTGAATGTTCACTTTTTCTCTGTGATGTACAGTAGAGATATAAACTCTGCAACAGATGACACAATTCCAAAAAATGTCAGTGATTCTCCAGATACAAAAGTGGGTTTTTTTACTTTTAAAACACTCATGTGTGATACCATTGACCTTGCACGTAGACTAACAAGACCTGGTGTAGTTCTATGACACATTGCTTTATTTGAAACATTTTTAGGGTAGACTTTATCACAGGTGTTGAGGTTTTATGTTTTCTTAAGCTGAATTATCATGCTTTTTGTGGGTAGCATGATCAAGTTATCCTTTGTCTTAAAAGGTTGTTTCCACTCCAGTGGGGTTTTTCATACTTTCAGCCTCTTCGTCAGTTCTCTGGGTTTCCAGGACTTGCCCTTGCTCCTCCGGCAGCTGTTGTAAAATAGACAAATTCACTTTCTTTCACCATTAGTTCATCCTAGCATGAATGGGAACCTGGGACCATCCGCAGAGGTAGGAGGTACCCATTCCTGCCTTGGAGCAATCCTCTCCGTTGTTTATAGAAATCACAAAACTGACTTTGCTCCTAGAAGTGCCGCAGCTTTGGGAGACCAGGAGAAATTGAATCATTTTAATGACTGTGTGTGGTAACCATTGGTTCAATAAAAAGTTTCAATGACTCTACAGGGCTTTGAAAATGGCAGTGTGTATTATTCTTCTTCATTTAGCTGCGTACCCTTTATATAATGACAATACACAAAATAGTAAACAAAAATGTTAATGCAACATAGTCATTAAGGAGAAAAATAACTCAATAACTGAATAACAAAGCTTTGCTACTAGATATAAAAAGTAAAAGATTTTTATTGGGTCAACGGTGAATTTCACCAAGAACAAGTTGTTCAGCTATGGTTTGTTCTGCCAATCCTATTCTCATTCAGGAAAACTTTCCATTGGCTTGGAACAGAAATTTTCTCTGGAAAAAAGTGAAGGAGCTCAGGCCCTGAAGGGTTTAAAGAACCTTAAGGAAGCTTATGGAATAATTGAAAGTATCGTGGACCTTCCTACAAATTATAGAGCTACAAAAATGTTAATGTTGATACAATAGAAATAGAAAGGCGAAGTGTCCTTTTTGAAGTAAAGAGACATGTTTGTAATGAGGTTGTTATATTCTGTGTTGGTCCCTTAGACATCAGAGTGGTCTATTGGCTGTGGCTTCTTCTCAACAGCTCCTAATGATCTCCTAATGATGTCCTAATGATCTCCTTTTACACTGAGCCACACAAAGAAAGAGCAAAACCTACCACTGCTGTTGGGGATGGGCCACAGTCACCTCAAGTATCCCATTTTTACCTGTTTTATATGCTTGGAACCATTTCCAGCTAGATATGAGAATGTGGGCTGCTTTGAATAGTGCGCAGACTATATGATTCATGTTACCTCATCAAAGCATTTTTATGAGAATTAAGCACACAGTTGAGTGTAAATATAAGTTTTTATATGTCAGTATTTAGCTTGCATGCAGGAATTGTATTTTTGTTTGTCTTCTCTGCAAGGTGCATGCAGTGACTCACCATTCTTTTGTTAGGACAAATTTGTTTTTAGGCATTGGTCTGGTCCCTTTTCCTGTAAGAGAAGCTAAAAGCTTTCAGGCATTTTTGTGATAAATGAAGCTTGTTTGCATTGTATCAGACAGGGTAGCTGCTTGACATTTAGGTCTCTTTTTGAAGAAAACAACAATGGGAAAAAAATCCTTAATTTTTTTTTTCCTAATTTCTCCCCCCATTTATTTCTCCCTTCTGTCCTGCTGTTTGGTAGCTGCGAACCTAGCTTTTACCTCTAGGCAAGTAGGCAGGCAAGCATCTCCTTCTGGAACTAATGTCAATGTATCTCCTTGGATTAATTGGCAAGTAAATGGTGCAGTCTATTTGTTGCCTCCTCAAGAGAGAGTTCCTACATCAGCAAGTTTGTGATACTTTGCTCTGAGATTTATCCCTTTATTTAACCCCTTCCTGGCATCTCTCAGGAGAACCTAAGTCAGACTTTCTGCAGTTCCGTGTAATGCACGAGAGCACAACTGCAGTTTCCCTGAGAAAAAGTGTTTTAAATTAATATCAACTGATGAACTGTTTTAAGAAGGTTCCTTCTTTGGCTAGTGATGTCTTTTGGTAAATGTTAGCATAACATATGGAAATAACATTAGGTAATTCCTTAACTCAAGTTCTTTTCTTGATATACAGATTATCAAAGGGATAAGAACAGAATAAATCCAGAACCCCTTCTAACTTGGACTACAGGGCACAATAGGGTTTTTCTGGGGTAGTCATGTTTTCAAAAACTCGTTTCGTATTGTTCATCAGAAGTGGTTACTCTACATTTGTTACTGGAAACTCCTCTCTGCACAAACACATCGCTGCATAGTCCTGCTTCCAGAAACCGCTCACAATCCCCTCTGGAAGGGGACTGTGCAGTAGGGTTTTCAAGAGTTCGGAATTTTTAAAATTGCTTCCCCAGAGCAGTATATCCACTGAAGTGAGGAGTTTACTTTTGCAGTCAGTGGGTTTCATATTAATGGGAGCAAAATCAGTTGCTTCACCAGCTAACAACTAAATTCTGTGCCTGTATGTGGGTTTTTTCACCTGAAACCCTTCAATGACAAACCTTCACTTTCACCTTTTTAATTCAATGGGTCATATTTGTAAAATGCAAATTCTTTATTAATATATTTAACTGAAAAATCTTAGTTTTGTTGCTAGAATGTTTCCAAATGACAAAGAGTACTTCAAAAGAAAACATATTTATTTCCCGAAGTGCTACACAGATGAAGAACATCTTTAATAAGCTAGCACCCTCCTGCTGAGTTTCTACCATCAGAACATGTCTATGCTAGGCAAAGTTTCATTTCTATTTAGTTTCAATTAAATGCCTGTAATGTAATTACATAGCACAGGAAGGATCTATTGATGTTGTGAATTTGATTTTTAATAAGATTACAAAAAAACCCTCTAAGGTGCCTCCATAACTTTAGAAATTATTGTCTGTCCGTCTAGCTTCTTATGTGCAGTGATAACATCTGGCAAATGTCAAATCCTGTAATTTTTTTTTCCACTTTGAGAAATACTTTACTTGGCCATTGATTTTGATGGGAGTGCTAGGAATAAAACATCCCCACTTGAGGAAAAGGCAACAGACTCAGGCTTATAGTTTCTGATGGAAACAATATGGTGGCTATTCTGGAAATACAGATACTAACTCAATTCCCAGACTTGATATAACTGTGTCAGCAGAAGCGTGAACTTTTTTGCTTGTAAAACTGAAGCTAAACAAGCAAGAACAATTACATCTTTTACCATTTGTAAAAATGTCTAATCATTTTGTGGTTTCACCTCATATTTTTAGCTTTTTCTCTGAGAAGCTGCCTTTCCATCTGTCTGATAGCAAAATTTCACCATTTCATCAATAAAACTGGCATCGTTTCACCTTGAATCTATTCACAGAAGCTTCGTCACTTGAGGTATATAAATCTAGTTTGGATAAAGCACTGACATTTAATTAAAATCTTATTTTGTGCATGAAAATCTTCAGCCCAAAATAGAAAATTTCATATGATTGTAGTAATCTGTAGTTTGCATCATGCTATTTTTCACATACAAATCATCATTTTAGTGTCGCCTGTATCCCTCAATGAGTTAGTTTCTTCCATTCCCACAAGCAAAAGCTGATTCCTCTGCAAGTATGTGTGACTGACACACTGAATTACTGGAAAGACAAAATTATAGACTTGATAATGATCCAGAAGTATAAGTTTCAACTTTTTTCTAGGCTTATGTCCCCATGTCATCTTAATTGACCCAAACTTTTTCATTTAAATTGGAAACAAAAAACAGTGGGAGTGTAGCACTGACTATATTTTTCCTCTGTGTGAAGTTGGTTTGGATGAAGTTGGATGGATATTGGGACACTTTGATTTGAGCTGGCCAAAATGGGAAAAACCACCCTTTAACAACCATTGCTTTTATTTTGCGGTTGGTACATAATTAGAGGAAGGAATTAAGAGTTTGTCAGGGCCATATCTCTTGATTTGCATGCTTTTATAGGGAGCTAATGTTATCCTGACTCAGACCACAGGCCAGGGAATGGCCAGGGAGTGGGAATCATCAGCCTTAGCTGTTCTTGGATCATTAAACATAGTGACATTCAACATAACTTCAATGTCATTAGAAAGATATTTCAAAGTCAGGGCAGAATGGTCATTGGAAGAGGTGGAGGGGGACAGAGGAGAGTAGGTTATCTTTTCCTGTAAAGAGAGTTAATACATCTCCAATGTTTATGCACACAAATGACAGATATGGCTATATCACCTTGCACATATGATTCTAAAAATATAAATTCATAGAATATCTCGTTTAGAAATATAATTTAAACACTAATAATAAGATATTAGATATAATAATAAACTTATATGTTATTCCCACTATCTGCATAACTTGAAAAATCTCTGTCTTTTAAAGTATTGTTTCTAGTGAATAAAACAGCAAATAACCTGTTCAGTTTTTTCCCTTTCTGGTGATGTTGTTTGCATTATTACTCTGAATGAGCAAGTTAAATATCTACTGGAGAACAGGTTTTGTTTTGATAAAAGTGTTATGAACCTCTCTTCTGACCATCTTTGAAACCCCATTTCCTGGAAGTAAAGGATATCATGTCTTTCTTTTTGTGTCATTAAAGCTCTTCATTTAAATCATGTTTTCAGAGCATCTTGAGTGCTTTAAAATTTTTAATAGATGTATCCTGGAACACAAGTCTGATAGAGTAGATACTATTATTCCGGTTTCACAAGAAGCCTGTCTCAGAAAGTGATTACAGAGAGAGTCTGGCACAATTGGAAATTGAACCTCTGACTCTTGACTGTGCACACACTGAAATACAAGAAATTCTATTTAAACATGAGAAAACACTTTTGTAATGTGAAAGGGGTCAAAAGCTTGGACAGCTTTCCCAGAAAGAGATATAAAAAACCTGAAGGGACACAGTCCTGGGCAACTTCCTTCAGGTGACTCAGCTTTAAGTACAGTGGTCGTAGTGGATAATTTCCTGAGTATCCTTCCACCATCATCCATTTTGTGATTTTGCAGAACCTTCATCAATGGGCAAATTTTGCTTTCTGAGCTTTAAAGCAGATCTTTTCCAGATCTAGGTGTGTGTGCTGCTTGCTTTGTAAGGTGTATACATCAGAGGGTTTCAGTAGAGCTTCCCAATCAGAAAAATACCTTGGAGCTTTTCTGTAAACAATTTTTTTTTCCTTAAAAAAATATCTTAGAAGTATTTGAGGAACAAGCTGAATCCTTTCTCCTCTTCCATAGCACTCCTTCATATGAGACTTCTGTTTCTGAATCAAGCTGGGGTGCACATGTAAGATGGATGAACTTGTCCTGAAAATGTTGCTTTAGTTTCTCACTAGAAAAATAAGGGTGTATGCGTCATTACCATAAGGAATAAATTCACTCTCTGGGTAGATATTGTGAGCTTTTAATCTGAACAGACAAGATAAAAGAGGAAGAGGCAGAAAAAGGAAATATTGTGTCTGAAATATTAATACATGTCAACAACAGGTTTGGATTAGGACCAAGTGTCTTCATGCACAAACGTGTAATTTCCTCGAGGGCAATGGCACGTGATGCAATGAGCTTCGTATGGGAGGCTGTGCTCTTGAGAGCATTCCTCACCTCGGGCACGGGCTGTGGTCCTGCACCTATGCCACTTGCTGACTGGAGAGATTTCCTCTCTATGAGGCTGTGCTGTAACTCCTGGATGTATCAGGTCAGCTGTGTGCTCGTCAAGAGTATTTGTACTGGAGGTTGTTACCCACGATAGATGTAGTCTACATTTATCTTTTGTGCTGAGCATGACACTAGCTATTAAATGTTTCCTTGTTATTTGAATAAGATTCAATAACAGGTGCTGTGTCTTCTCTGTAGAGGTCCTGTAAGACAAATGGATTACACGTTCTCCGTCTTCCTTTGTTCTGTCAGTTTTATTGACATACAAAGTAGCATCATAGAGTACATCTGTCTATACAAGGCTTCGCGTTTCGGTGCAGTACGAGATGCAGCATGTTCAAGGTGGGATGTTAATGGTGATTAAACACAACTGTTAAATGATTTTCAAACCAATAAGATTAAAATAGAAAAGCAGCGTCAGAGCACTTGTATTATTTTGGTTTTAATTAAAGCTGGAAGTAAAGGTGTCATATATGCTTTAACGTTATTATATGTGAAGTATAAATAGTAAATTCATCAAAGCATAAGTGTTCTTATTAGCCTATATAGTGTATATGGCAGAAGATCACACAAAGCCTGGTTGTTCTGGGATTGCTCATTGGTGTGATAGTGAGATCAGTTGGATGTTTTTGCTTTGAAAGAGTTGACCTGGTCAAAAGAGAGACTTAGATGTTCAGAAATTCAGAAATATTATTCACCCTAGAACAGCAGAGGTCTGTAATAATGTGAACCTTTGAGATGATGGGACCACATAGATCTTCCCTGTCCCATTTGTGACAGTCTGTGTGTTTTTTCCTTCCTTTTCTAAAAGGAGTGAACTTTAAAAAGACGGTACAAGAATTAAGGTTTATGTTTTCTGAAAATGTATCTCTCAGCCACAAAGAAAAGGGATCAAAGTAAGTAAAAAGAGTACATGCCTTTTATCCTGTAATATTGGCGAGAAAGTTTCCCTCTTTCTACAAGTGAAGAAAGACTCCAGAGGCTGATATGAATAACCTTTACCTTCTCTCCAATACTGATGAAGGCTATTTTATACTGTTTAATATCATATTTTATATGTATATAATATAGTTTGTCAATATAAGCTGCAGTACTAACACCTGCAATTTTACAGGCTGGAGACAGCTTGTGTGGGGAGCAGCTCTGATGGAAGGTTTCTGGGGATATTGTTAAACATTAAGTAGGTGTCTTGTTAGACATCCAGCAGTGTCCCCTGTCCGGAGAGTAAGCTAACACCACCTCAGGTTATGCTGAAGGGAGTGCAAGCAGTTGGTTGAGGGCAGGGGATATCTCCCTTCAGTCTGCCTTTGTTAGGCCATGTCTAGATATTGTGACCAGTTTGGGGCCTGCCATATGAGCAAGATACTGATCAGAGAGCCGCCAGGATGGTCAGGGGCTGGAGCACTTGCTGTGGAGGAGAAGCTGAAGGAATTGAGTTTGTTCAGTCTGGAGGAGAGTTGGCTTTGGGGAGACCTATCTGCAGCCTTTCCATAACTATAAGGAAGTTATAAAAAAGATAATGAGTGATGCTCTTTGCAGTGGGGCATGGCAGGAGGACAAGAGACAATTTCACTGGAAGGGCAGTCAGGCATTCCAACAGATTGTCCAGAGAGGCTGTGCAGTCTCTGTCCTTGGAGGTTCTTAGGTCCTGAATGGATAAAGCTCTGAATGACCTGTTCTCATCTCACAAGTGGTCCTGCTTTGAGCAAGAAGTTGGACTTGAGATCTGCTGAAGTTCCCTTCAACCTGGAGACCTCCTGCCCATATCTCCAGGCTGGAGGTGGGGGATAAACCTGAACATAGAAGATGTACCTACAGAAACATCAGTAGGGGTGAGATGGTGGGAGGGAATATGTCAAGAAATTTGTCAGATCCTGAATATTTGCAGTTTAATTACATTTAGGATAAGGGAATCTCCTCGAATTGTCACAGGGTGATACAACTTTCCTCAATGTGTCTACCATGGGTAAATTTTCATAGATTTTAATGTGTTTGGAAATCCCTTTAGATTTGTCTTAAACACATAAACAAATCAAGTGTTGTGTGTGCAATAGAGCAGGGTAAGTACACCCAGGAAGGCTCAACAGTTACCAGAAGAGAAGATGCAATTACTGAGTAACCTACAAGCTTTCAGAGAGCATATGCTGACACGACATTTATAGTATCTTCTCCACGGTGTAAGGTAGACCTATTCTTCAAGTCCTGAAATCAATACAGTCTTGTTTTTCTTTGCATTCAATTAAGGCTATTTTGCCTATCTAAGAACTGGAGTATATCAGCTCTGGCAAAGCACCATACATGAGTTTCTTTATTGTTTCCAGTCCCTGAAGAACCTTACCCAAAATCTTTGTTTTGTGTTCTGTTCTGTTCACACACCATGCCTGAGTTTCTCCACTTCTGCCTATTTCTGGCTAGTATGTGATGGCAGGAGTTACACTTGGCACTAAAATTCTATTAAGCTTCTTCACAGGATGAAAATAGTTTTATCCCCCTAAATTAATACATAAATCTGTCAATAGTTACGTATTGCTAAAAAGAATGAAATTAGAAAGGACATGATACCTCTTTTTGTAAAGAAGCCAGAGTAAACACTTGGGAGAGATGGAAATCATTATGAATTATTTTTGTTGCATTTTATGTGTTTTGAAACTTCAGTATATTTTACAGTTACATAGTTGGCTTTATAGTGTAAAAATTAAAAAAAAAATAATTTTGACTATAAACTAGAATAGGTAAGTATTAAATAGTAGGATAATTTACATTTCCAATCCATTGTTCTGAGAGGACAGATTTCCTAACAAATATAAAAAGCTTACATAGGAGTGACATTAAGCCACCTGTTTATCAGATTGTTTCTGCATTCTTACAATTTAGATTATTTTTACAAAGTTCTAGAGAGTTCTGTTTTTCTTAAATACAGGGTGCTAGACCTGATTATAACATACGAACACGTGGCTACTTTCTTTTCCTTTCTCTAGATCATTAACTCCTATTAATTTAGCACAAAAGGCAATTTTTTTTCCAATAACATCTTTGTTTCTCTCAACAGATTTTCCTCTTCCCCTCTACTGTCTTTCCACCCTGTTTTTTTGAGATGATTTCTGTAGAAAGCAATTTTCTACTCGGATTAAATTTTGGTTGAAGGGAGCTTTAAGTATTATTAAGGGACAACAATTTAATTTTTTTAAATTTTTTTATTTTCCACTTAAAATTAGCTTCTACACCAAGATTTTTCAATCCCAGTTGCCCAGGAAACTCCTGCTACATCCTACTGCTTTGGAAAAACTGGCCAAATTAGTCAATAATTTAACTAAGTCATGGGCTAATTCTAAGTCCTGAATATTCAGACTCATGTAGATGGAAAATGGAATTCCAACCTCACCATCCTTGCACTAGCTAATTTGTCACAGACCTGAAAGGAAGAATGTATGAGATGTAAATGTATTGTATGAGATGAAAATGTATTGTGGGATGTTTTAAGAACATAATGGTGAAATCAGTTAGTGTAAAATGCTCATCTTTTATATCAACATATTATCACTATTCCCTATTCTCTATTCTGTATCTAATTTTTTTAAATCACAATTAGTCTTTGGAAGATATTTTGAATAATAAAATAACAAGGGAAAACAGAAGAGAAAAATACTTATTCTGCAACAGTTTGTCCATTAGGACACCCACAATGTTGAATTTTATGATTTGCACCAGTGGAAAGAATAACTCCTATGATTTTTGCAGTTGAGATAAGGGACTGATAGTTATTTTTATCTCTTGACCAATATTACATGGATCCAGAAAAAAACTGTACAAAGCATGATCACACTGAAGCAGTTGTTAAATGAAAGGGTTAGCATCAGTTAAAAAAAAAAAAAAATCAGATGTAGGAACGAAGCAGTGTCCTGTCCCTTTATTAATTTTGGAAGAGCATGTGTATGATATTACGAAGGATTTTCCTGAGATTTATTCTCAGATTATTCAGTGTTTGAAAGAATCAAAATGGTGCTCAGCTGGGGCAGTCAATAAGCAGACTAAACATGTGACAGATGCACAACTTCAAAGATGCCATTGCAAGTGCCTGTGGAGATATTTAAGGAGCCAGATGCTGCTGCTTTATATCTTCCACAGCTCAGAGTGTGTCCTGTGATCACCTTCCAAAGGGGGTGTGTGGTTCAATATGCTGAAAAAAAATAATATTCCATCTAGTCAGTTTTTGTCTGTCTTTAGTGTCTTGAGCACTCATTTAGCACATGTATGTACACAGGAAGCATGGATGAGTGTATATATATATATATATATATATAAATACACACATACACACTCACTTGTGCCCCCTGACCCTCTCTGCTCTTATGTGCTTTCCCATCTGTTAGGCTATTTGATGGCTGTATTTGAGAGTTTATCTGGGTATAGATTACTATACAGGTGCATTTAAAAAAAAAAAAAAAAAAAACAGACAAACTGCAAGAGAGCGTGTTTTCATTAGTTTGCATTTGCATGGTAAACATTGTTTATTTCTGTTCAAGTTATTTCACAGTAAATTTAAACAGTAAATGTAAACCAATTTTGTCGCTAGCCTTTGCCTTGGCCTGGACAAGAACGGGATCAGCAGATTGCAGGTGTCTGATGGGGAGGAGGGACTGGGGAAGGTTTATCTTTCCTACAGGTTTATACTGCGTTTCTTTGTTTATATCCTTTATATTGCCATCTTATTTATTAGTCAGTAGGGAAGAATAATCTAACTCTGCATCAGGAAAAAAGTAATGTCCTGTTAGGAAAAGGGTCCCAAAAGTGATAATTGTGGTAATTTATTCTAAGTTTCTATGTAACACAATCCATAGGAACTTCCTGAATCAATTCAAAAAAATTGAAAATGGGGTGAGAAAGGAAGCAAAAAATAAATTTATAATATATTATTTTCAAATATTAAACAATAGAAAAATCTATAAAAAATCTTAGTTAAATTGTTCCAGTCAGTCAGTTCATTTCTGCAGAAAGTTTGCACTCTATTTTTGACCTGAGTTCATATAGCTTTGAGGTCTTTCGTTGAGCTATTTTAAGACTTTATGCTTAACATAAATAACCCTTGATTAGGAAATGTCAGTTTGTCTATGACTGTGCTTACTGAATGTGATCAAGTCACTCTAATTTAAAACTCACAAGCAAATTGTAATTGTGTTTCATGAAGAAAATTTCAGATTTCAGGGTTTGTTTTCCTTCTGAAGCAGGTTGTTAACAATGTATTTATTTAAGAGTGGAAATGAGTTTTATGAAATTTGGAATACCAAATAATTCAGTAGGAAATTTCTTACCTGATAGCTGATCAGTTTTTCATAAAAGGAAGTTGAAAATATTTTGACCAAATCTGCTTGACATTATCTGTAATTTGTCACGAAAAACCTTTCTGAACATCATATTTTATCAGGCATGCTTTTCAAGCCCTTAATCACCCCTATGGTTCTTCTCCCAACACTACCCAATGACTTCCACATCTCCATTGAATTGTGAGTGCAGGAAATGATCAAGCCATAGCAATACCATATTCAAAACTAATGCAATCTTTCTTCTTACCTCATGTTACACTTTTTATAAATAATATAAACAAGGGTGGCATCACACTGGGAGCTCTTATTCAACCGACAAAGATACTAGTAACTCTAGCACTTTTTCAGAACTACCTCCATTCAGGCTTTTCTATCTAAACATTCCCTATTTTGTAATTCTGGTTGATATGCTTTTCTGTAAATACATATATTCATGTGTACTCCCTGTATTTTTCAAATTTAGAGTCATACAGTATCGTTCAATTAAGTTAGTTAAATAAATTTGGGGTAGGAACTGATTCCAGAAGTATTTCAGCAGAAAATCACCTCATTTTCTGTTTACAATTACAGTGAAACCTGTCAGTAGGTTTTTGAATCACTGTGTTTTGACCTTCATCAATGGCATCACAGTTACTTCGCGGTTTAGTTGGTGAAGACAGGATACATTTTTTTGCCTGAGGAGGTAGGATAAATTCAGCTCATTTATGGAATCCTAAAGGCTTTCCCAGTTCCCACAGTACTTTTCTAGAAATACCTTAATGAAAATACTTTTCTTTGCCATCTTATTCAGCTCATTGCTGTCATAAAAACTGTGCAGGTAACTTTTGGCTCTATGTAATTTCAAATCTGGGCCTGAGACTGAGGATGTTATGAAAGGATGCACTCACTGGAGTTGGACAGAGGAATCAGAAGAATGTTTTAACAATCAATCATAAGTGGTGCATCCCCTTTGTGCTCAGTATTTTTGTGAAATTTCATTCTGAGCTAAATTCTTTGAGTTGGTGGACTACCTCTATATCGAGGTCCTGTTATGTACATTTTAGTAAGCATAACTACTTTAGTCTAACTCTGATGGTGGTAAATGGGTATAAATTTGGTGGGGTGTTTTAACTAGGTCATTTATTTTATTTATTCATTTTATTTACTAGTTTTGAATTTTTATTCACTGGCTTTGATGATGGAAATACAAACAACAGTACGATGACTATGTGCTATAAAGTGCATTTGTTCAATACATTTTTTATGGTTACTCTGCTATGTGGATGAATAAGAGTGCAGGTAGTAAAGTCCTACAGAAATATTTGCAGATGACACAAGCTGTGTGGTGCAGTTAATATGGTTGAGGGAAGAGATATGCTACCCACAGGAACCTTGACAGGCTGGAGAGGTGGGGGCATGTGAACCTCATGAGGTTCAACAAGGCCAAGTGCAAGGTCCTGCCCATGGGTTGGGACAATCCCCAGCACAAATCCAGGCTGGGTGAGGAGTGAATTGAGAGCAGATCTTGAGGAGAAAGACCTAGGGGGATTAGTGGACGGAAAACTGACTGTGAGCTTGCAATGTGTGCTTACAGCCCAGAAAGCCACCCATGTTCTGGGCTACATCCAGAGCAGTGTGGGCAGCAGGGCAAGGAGGGGGATTCTCCCCCTCTGTTCCGCTCTGTGAGACCCCCCTGCAGTGCTGGGTCCAGCTCTGGGGGCACCAACAGCAGAAGGACACGGACCTGCTCGAGCAGGGCCAGAGGAGGCCACGAAGATGCTCAGAGGGCTGGAGCACCCCCCTGTGAAGACAGGCTGAGAGAGGTGGGGGGGTTCAGCCTGGAGAAGAGAAGGCTCCGGGGAGACCTTAGAGTGGCCTTTCAATATATAAAGGGGGCTTATGAGAAAGATGGAGAGAGACTTCTTACCAGGGCCTATAATGATAGGAAAAATGGTGACAGTTTTAAACCGAAAGAGGGTAGATTTAGATTAGATATAAGGAAGAAATCTTTTATGGTGAGAGTGGTGAGACACTGGAACAGGTTGCCCAGAGAAGTTGTGGATGGCCCATCACTGGAATTATTCAGGAACAGGTTTGACATGGCTTTGAGTGATGTCAACTAGTGGAAGATGTCTCTGTCCATGGCAGGGCAGGTGGACTTAGATGATCATTAAAGGTCCCTCTAGATGATCTTTAAAGGTCATTCCAAACCGTTCTAGGATTCTGTGATTAAGTGATTTCTGAGCAGTGGTTAACAAAATGATGTACGTGGAATTGCAACCTTGCTTTCTCAAGCTTTCATCGTCGGAACATGGTCCTGCAGCCTACTGGTATACCTTTAATAATTCAGATGATAAGGGGAACCCTTACAAGCCATTCCTGATAGAGATCTTCATCAGCGATTTCTTTCATAATCTCTGAGATTTTGCAGAGTTTACATGTTTGCAGGGGGTGATTGGAGATGTGTTTGGCCATTTCTTGGAAAAGCTGTTTCCCAGTAGAAGTAAATTAATTATTTTGAAAAACTTAAATCTATCATTAAGTATTAGAAATAAATTTAATAGAAAGCTGTATAGTATACAGTTTTCAGTTTTAAATAAAGCATTCAGTTTTAACTATGTGTGCTAAGAACACATATTAGTGCCTTCTAAATAAATTCCAAGGAGACCATTTATTTTATTAATTCTCAAACTCAAAATTGTGGAATATTTAAAAAATAAAACACTTTCATATAATTATCTACATGAAAGGGGATGGTTATAAGTGGAAAATAAATAGCAAAGGATATTTTTCTTTCTAATGTAAACATCTGGCAGTAATCCTTGCTTACACAATTAATGGGCATTTAATTGGCAATGATCAGTTTATTGCAGCAATATGAAGTGAATGTTTCCCCAGGAACAAACAGCTGTTGCAAGAATTTCACAGCAATTTAGCAAACACCAGGTGATAGCTGTATCTAGAATGAAGTGTTCTGTCTCCAAGCAAATACAGTAGCAGCGAATCAGAGAAAGATATAGAAAGCAGACTGCTAGATCTATCTGATTTTATTTTTTTCACAGCCTCCTTAATATTGTTTCTAAATCAATCTCGGTAAAATAACTTAATAATTAAGTGAAATCCAATGGTATCCTATAGGGGCTTTGGAAGAGAAGTCTTCATTTGAACCCGGAAGACATTCAAAAGAAGACTAATTCTGAGACTTTATTTTAAAATTGTGTTGTTTTATTGGAAATTCAAGTACTTCAAAAAACTCTGCACTTAGAATAGTTACGTCTTGTTATGGGCCACTATTTGAATCCACTGGACAGGGATTGTTCACACAAACTAGTGTCATTTAGAGTTTGTAAGTTAAACCACACAACAGTAACTTTTCCTTATTTTCTTAATTTCTGTCACTTGTATGACAGTTCTAAGACCACAGTTTGATTTGTCTTGAGTAAAAAAAAAAAAAAAAACACACACTGAAAAAATTGGCTTCATTCACAAATTACTGACAATTAAGTAAAAATATAATTATTTCTACCAGCTGTCTAAAATTAAATGTATTACTTTTTAATTTGTGTTGCTTGTGAGCAGCTTTTCCATTATGGCTTAAATAAAGTTTTTCATCTTTCATTATGTTCTCTCATTACTAATTTAATATAATGATAATAGCTGTGCGAACTTTGTGTTACACTGCTTTTGGCACAGATTAAATTGCACATTTTATATGTAGTGTGCAGGCCAGTACTGTGATTTTTTGAAAGCCTGGCTTCATTGGTGAGGAAAGTAATTTTACTTCAGCAGAATGCCTTATTTACTAGGCTATTTTGTATTAGCCTATGCCACAGTCTGCAAACAATACACCAAAATGAGCAAAGAATCAAGGGACAGTTTATAGAACAATGCTTTCCTTTTTTTTTTTTTATGTTCGCATTCTGCAATAATTCATCTGCATGACAAAAGCAGACAATCAATCATCTTCTATTGTGCTTTTCTACATTAAAATTACTATTCTTGATATAACAAAAGGAAGCTGCCTAAGTAACAGGAACATCCTACATGTTTAAATCAATACATTGATCAGGCTCAACAAACAACTCCTTAAATCATTAATATGACAATGCAGTTTTTGGATTAATTCATACATATTAATATCAAATTACACCATTGTTGTTTGTAATCTTAGAAAATGCACAACAATGCATATTAAAAGAATGCTTTATTATATTCCATTAGCCAAACATTGCATCTGGTTATTTTGCTTCGTCAATAACTTGTAATTTTCAATGTGAAAAGTGAATATTCTCTAACATATTAAACCAAATATTGTGATTCTTTATAATTATTTAAAACTAGATGCCTTAACTGCTGGCCAGGTTTTTGTGCACAAGCAAATCTCCTAGAGAAGTCATTAAGAATGTGCCACACCAGTTTGGTAACAAGTAATAACACATTAAAAAGCGTTAGTTTGATCTCAAGCAACTAAATTCAGATAGTAATAATATATTTAATATTTTTAAATGGTTGTTAAAAGTCATAAATATACTAGTCGTAAATCACTAACAATGATAATGTTTTCATTTTATTTATATGAAGATATAAAGTTGATACTTATTTATAAAACTGTATCGTTTCAAGAGCAAGTCATGAACTTCACTTCTTTTTTACAGTGCCTACCAGCAAATAAAAGGACAATCTCTACAAGCTTGCAATCCCACTAATGAAAGAAATGATCGAAACTGCCAAGCATATTAGATGTGAAAGGAAATGGTCTCAGGACACTAGTAACCTGTTAACAGGAACTTCTTTTTAGATATTACTGCATATGAAAATTTTAAGGAAGGATTTAAGCAAGAAGAGTGAAGTGGATTCACAAGTATAATACATATATATTGGCTTTATGTAGCAATTAATTATCTATGACATAAGTTATTGCTTTGCTTCTGCTGTCTTCCTTGGCTAGGGAGAAAGATTGTTGTTTTCTCTGCTGATCTCATAAAGGAGAAGATATGATGGATATTTAGAGAAAATATTAAAGTAGAATTGTTTTGAAGTTAGTCTTAGTGACTACACTGATTCTACCAGAAGGTGCTGTTAATTTTTTCACGATGCAACCATCAAAACAAGAATGTCCTTCTGACTTTGCATCTGAATTTCTCACTGTGAAATTACAGTAAAACACTTGGATTAAAATGTGAATAGTTTATATATAACATAGTAAAGTAACAGGATTAAGTTAAGCTAATAATACCACATGTCATTAACTAGCACAAAATTCAGATGACTTTAGAACCCCTGAAGATTTCTTTAATTGTATTTTCTTTTTTCTGAATTAATGAGGCCAGGCCATAACATGTTTCAAGAAAATGAAGTCTTTTGTTACAGATATGCAAATGCAGTAGCACAGCATCTAAGATACTAGACAATATGGATGTTGTAAGAATATTTTCATCACATTATAAATGAACGTCATAATAAGTTAGGCAACCATTATCTAATTAAATTTTCTTAATATCTTCTTCTTGTTAAACACTTCCTAGGCATTAATTGATTCAATACCTCTTTTCATCCATAATCCACAATGTCAATATAAAGTGGTTTTGAATTTTGGCAAATGTAGTTCTGTTAAAAGGATATTCCCTTCTTCTTTCCTTAACTGTTGTCTACTGACATCGTGTAAGAAAATTAGTTGGTTATATATAATAACAAAGCAAAAATGATGGGTTACTTGTGATCTGGAAAGTTTTCTATATATAGGAAGATCTACATTCAGTTTTCTGGGATTCCCTGACACCAGCCCATGGTCCTTGCAATGATAACTTGTGTCTGTCTCTTCTTAGTATCTGCTCAGTTCCCTTCACTTGTTCTTTCAGGAAGCCTCTTTCTTTACTACAGTTACCAGAGCCATTTATAATAAAAACACATAGCTAAATTAATGGGTAAAAGAGTGAATACAAGAATTGAAAACAAGGAATATCATGCAGCAGTATCCACTGAGTCACTGTATATGCCAAAGGTTATACAAGTTGCGTATCGCTTGTAAGTCATATCACATAACCAGTAATTACGGAAGAAAGATGAATCTTACGTTTTATGGCAGTGAATTCCAAGATGTCCGATAACTCATCTATAAACTGCAAAGAAAAAGCATATGTAGCCTCTACGGCATTTTGATTGGTAATTATATCAGAACTGTGAGAATAAACCAGTGAACTGTGCACTGTTTGACAAAAGCTATTTGGAGACTAGTTTCAAGTGTTTCACAGCGAGTGAACGACAGACAAAACTCTGCTGTTAAACGCTTGGTTTAGCATCAGCCAACTAACCAGCCAGCACATGCTTAACTCCAAGCTGGTTTGGAAAGGATGTCCTGCGGGATGGATGAATGGTAAAGGGTAATACAGAGAAAGAGACCTAGGGCTGTACAAAAACAGAGCTTCGTTTGTTAAAACTCTGTAGTGTACTTAAAAATCCCTCTGTCACTTTTGCAAAATGTGTTCAGTATCTGATTAGTGTTAAAACACGCTTGTTTTTTATTAATGGCCTATTAATGTTAAGTTTTGCAGAAATATTGCTAACTATGAAAAGAATTTCAACTATTTTCAACATTTTGTAATTTCTTTTGAAAAAAAAAATTTCTATTTATCTAAATGAACTGATGTCTTAAAGACAGATAAATGTACATTTTTCTAAATTATTTTTAATTTTGTAAGTGGACTCAGTTTCTCCTTGAGAGATCACTCTATCAGTAATAAAATGAACCCTTTGTTGTTGTCTACCAGTTTGTTCCCTCTCATAATCTTGGAGAGAGAATTTGAAGGTTAGAGTTGTCCCACAGTAAAAAGAAAATTGAAATTTAAAGGTAATATACTGAAAACCCTACTAGCAGCTTTATTTTAGCTGTCTTGTGAAGCTGTTACCTGAAGGGCACTTCAGCTGACTAGTTTCATACTAGTATCTGCTATTTAGGATCATACAGGGAGTGGATAATTCACAGATAGCAGGGACTCAAGTCACAACTTGCACTTGAGAATTAGCCCTCAGGTCTGCAGAACAGCCTGTAGATTTAATTAGATTTCTAGTTTCTACCGTTCCTGAGGATTGTTTGGTTCGTGTAGAGTAAATTAGCTTCTTTGTGGCAAAGAGGCAGTTCAAACTTGCAAGGACTGCATCTGAAATGTATTGTTCAACCAAAAAAATACAAATATGTTCCTTCACACTTAGCTTCTGAGTGCTTGGTGTCAAGAAGCATTTGAGAGAATTCAAAAAGATTCCTGGTTTAAATTTTTCATAGTTGGCAAGCAAATCTGCAAGGTGAAGGAGATGAAGCTTTCAGTCTTTTCTCTTGCAGTTGACATCTTAACGCTGGCTGTTAGCTGCAGTTCATCAATACTGTACTGTGCTGGTTATGAAGTGCCATTTTTGATTAAAAATGGTAAGGTTATTTATTTAAGGAAAGTAATATTATTCTGTGTATTCTTATTAGTCACCTGAGCCTTTGAAATTTAGTTTCCTTTTTCAATCAAGATATAGAGGAATTTTTATGAAGCTGTATTCATAAAATTTCTTAATCCATTTCAGGTACCTTAAACAATGACATGGTCTGTTGATCCATTTTGCTTTGTTTTCACTTTTTGCTGCAGCATAAAATCAAAATTGTGTGGCCAAAAATTTTGTGGAATATGAACACTATGACAGTATTCATGGCAACTGTAAAATTTTCTAGTTGTTTGCTCACTTTCAGGAGCAGGAGATTTATTTTAAAAAAAACTGTAATCATTAGAATAAATTAGTTTATTTCTATATTTTCCTCTTAATGTATAAAAATTGTAATTCATTGCTGTAGGTAAAGGTACACTCTTCCATATATGTGTGCAGTGCTTGAATCTTGCAGCTGTAAAAATTCAGGTACAATTAATGGTTTAGAACCTACAGAAGAATTCAGTCAAAGGTTTTCTTTGTAATGTTTCCAATATTCACCATTATACTTTGGTTCTTACTTTAAGCAGGTGATACAGTATCTAATACCATCAAAATTTCATTTGCAAAATCAATATCCATGACCATAACCCAATAATTATGTAATAAACTAACTAAGGTCATTGCAGAATAAGAAAATGAGTTCAACACTTAAAGGACTTTTTATAATCTATATATTGGCATATTTAATCCCTCTAACTGTTAGGCATTTGAAGTACAGTCAGGTCATTTACCAATATTAGTACATTTACTGTTCTTGATTAAGGAACTCTTGACTGCATGGACATATCAACTGGCTTTTTTCTTAATAAAAGAGTGAAACTGTTTTGATCTCTGTTAAGATCACAAACACCTTACCTGGAACTCTTTCCTTTGCAGCAGAGGAGTAACTCCCAAGTCTTTCCAGAATGCTCCAACCATCCTGCCACTTTCTAGGAGGCACGGGATCCTTTCTACTTTCAAAATAAAGAAGGAGGCATCACATTTCTTTCTGTGTCGAGTGTGACTGACTTCATGCATACTATGCAATGACTTTTTTTTGCTCTCACACACTTCTGGTTTTGAGAAAATACAAGGTTTTCTACCGAGTTAGTGTTTTCTGCTTCCACTATTAGACCCTATCTAAAACATGTAATTTTTTTTAACTTTAAAAATTAATTTTACAGAATTCTTAGTGATACTGTCTTTTATGAACAATCGGTAGGGAAAACTATTTTCACCCTGTTATGCAGATGGGTCATGATCATGACTTGTTCATGGTTTTCCAAGGCAGCTGATAGATCTAACATATTTGATGTTCAATTGCTTCATACCACAGTACCTCATACAGGAGTCTGGCAGGAAATGTGCTACAGAAGCATTTAGGAGCAGTTAACACTCCGATGTGGCAGTGTTGCCCGTGTGAAGAAAATGTTAAATTTAGCTTTTTTATTTTAAAAAGCTGCTTATGTTGCTCTGCAGATATACAAAGATGTGAAGAAAGTGGAAAAAGTGCTCAGAAAGTAACATCTGTTTAGGAAGCTTCCCTCACCAAGAGTACTATTCTGGTTAGTAATGGACAGAGAAAGTGATATTTAAAGAGGAAAGATTCATGAAATTGCTTTAAAATTCTCTTGTTTCTCAAGGCCTATCTGATCTTCATGTAAAGGTCTGTCTTTGGGCTTTCCTTTCCTCTTTGGCTTCAAGTGCAGGAATAAAGTACCTGAGATTTAAGTGTATATCATCTGAAGCACAGGGATCCTTATAATTAAAAATAAATGCTTTGGAGGACATAAAGAAAAACTGTCCTGTGAAATTTCAGGAAGAATGGGTAAATCCAGTTGTAATCTGATTCGGAAATTTAGCTAAGCAATAGAGTTAATGCTAAAGAACCCAATATGTCAACTTTGCATCTTACCATAAATACCGTATTTCAGTAGGCTATTAAGCATGATGGCAAAGCATCTGTTCTTGTAGCAATGCAGAGGGAAGCCTGCCACCTCACAAATTACCAGAATAAGTCCAGAATTCAAAGTCTTAGTTAAGAACAGACTTACCTCAACCTGGTTGTTTCAGTTCACTGAGTCTTTGGCTAACTGGGGCTTGAGACACTCTGAATGAAGATGAGTTGCATGTACTGAGTATTATGCATTCCAGATGCTGTACTACTTGCCATAATATATTTTAAATGAAATACATCTGCATAGTCTTATAAAAAATTTGCATATTTCATAGTGTTTAAAGAAGCAACATTGCTTAGTCATAGGAATACACCTGGACTCCTACAGGCTTTAAGGATTTCCTGAGACAATAATGTAGGCTAGGAGGGGAACATTGCTATTATGCTTTCAGTGGGAAACTTAAAAATTGGTTAAACATTTACCACAGAATAATGCTGGCTCTCAAGGTGATTATTATTTATCTTCATTGCGCAACACTGTTCATGACATTTCTTCAAAGTTTCTATACTGTTCTGATTAATACTGTCTGTGTCCTGCAAATTTACAGTATTTTTATCTTTCAGAAAATGAATGCCCTATGCATGCAGGAAATATTGGGAATGGCCAGTGCTTGAAGTGAAAGGAAAAATATGGGATACGTTACTTCACAGCAGGAGAGGCTTCTACCTCTCCCCTTACACAGCACTTACATCCACTCACCTTACATTAGTTAACATTACAGACTGCTTTGCAGCTTGAGTGACAACTCTTCCAGTTCAATCAGTGTATCCAATATAATGCCATGTTGGTGCCAAACAACGTGTTATAGTGTGTCATACCTTGCACTTTCTTTGGATCGGTCGCTGCTGCTCTGAAATGTTTCGGTGAAGTAGAGTAGTTGTTTCAGAGCGTATGATTTGACAATACACTTGATGCTGGATGTAAGCACTCAAGATGTGGCTGACACAGGTCAACGGGGGCACTTAACACTGCATCACATTTTTATAGTTTGTGGAGGATTTAAGGGGAAATACAAACTGTTTCACACAATGTTTTCCAGCGCAGGCTCTACCCTGTGATCAGTGTAACACCACGTAATCAGCTGAGGCTGTTTTTCCAGGCACTATGTTGCAATCCCAGTTTCCTCTCCTAGTAGCTTGGAAGTTGTTGCCAGCAAAACCACAGTGTCTTACAATTACTAGAAAGGTGTTTAGAATGTTCACAGCAGTGGTATTTGGTGTTTTGACTGACTGAAGGTGTCAACGTGTGGCATCCCTAGGGTCTAATGAAATTGTTCTTTTTTGCTTGCAGCGGTCTATTCCTTGGTCACATTACTATCCGAAGACTAATTTCAGTAATAGCTTTATTAATTTTTCTTCTATTAGAGAAGTGGTCACAGAATTTTGTCTCAAGAATAACTAGATAGTAAGGTATCCTGCATTTAGTTTCCAAGAGAATTTTTACAAGCCACTGAATGATCATCCACATTCCTGTAATCTATAAAATATTTTGAAATTTATCATATTTTTTTCCTATTATATTTCTGCAAAATTTTTGGTTGACTGGCTGGTGTAATTTTTCATCTGCTTTGCATGCATGACTTGCTCATAAACAACGTTTTTGTAGTGACGGTTGCTGATTACTTCTTGAGACCCTGAAAATTCCTGTTGCCGTTTGCAAAATAAACCAGCAGCTTGTTTAAGCACACTGTATGAAGTGTATGAAAGCTTTTATGAATAAAATAAAACAGCCCAATGTACCATTTATCACAATGTTGTTTGTATTTTCCTAGATTTTTGTTGCATTACTGAAGGGTCAAACATGGTTTGCTAGTTTTCTCATCCTCATCACTGAGATCCTCAAAATCATTGGCTTGCAATTTAAATTTGAGCTTGAAATTCCTGTTAATCTCATGATTCTGATCACACACAGCTCCATCAGCTGTAGTTGATGATGAAGGTGTTAACTAGGCTCCAACTGGTTTGTTTAACTCTTTATAAACTATATACAAATTTGACAGAATTAACAGGATTGATAGTATTGATAGATGTTGATAGTATTTTAGAATAGTAGGTCTGGCATTCTCCAACAGGGGAAAAATGGTCAGGAAATTGGCTTAATAGTGGTGCACAACTGGCAACAGGGAATAGTTGAGGTAACTGCCAGCTGATTGCTATATGAGGTCTCAGACAATTTACGGTGCTTTTTCTGAGTTTCCTATGGGATAGGGAGTCTTGTATGGGCGTGCTGAGGGTTTTTCAGGTGCTGTTGACCTCAAAGCTGAGCTTATGCCTCTTGGCTGATACCGCATCAAAAGCCTGCTGGTTAGCTAGGTGTTGGTATCTTGATGCAAAAATCAGAGCTTGGGGGTCAGTTTGTGGTTTACCATTCAGACCCTGATCCTGAACACGCTGGGAATGGTGCTGTTCATCCTCAAAGCGTTGCCCTTGAAATAAGAACAAAATGTGTGAATCTACATGCGTAACTTTCTGTGTGTGCACAGCCTGCTCTCCCTCGCTTTATGTACATGAACGTAGGCCTTATAACCACAGGGAGTGCATAAATAAATTACAGAAATGAACTGCGTGGATGTAGCGTGCACAGCTTATTTAGAACGCTTGTCCTGAAAACATGGATTTCTTCCACCATTCCCAACCCTTCAAGGTTTCTGGGGAGAAAGCTAAATTTGAGGCCAGAATGAAGCTCCTTACCAACAAGGGCCTTGGCAAACAGCAGCCTTTAGCTACCTAACAGCAAATAATGAGCGCGGGGTTATGTTTCAAATCCAGTTGTCTTTCTTGGCACCCCTATCAGCTTAGGATCAACAGCCTGAAATCCTTCCTTGAAAATAGTTGCCTACACTTTTTGTTTTCAGGAGTGAGCAAAAATCTTTAATAAAAGGCAGTCATAAATATTGGTTTAAATCTGTTTTCTGCTTCTTATGTTTCCAGAGAGTGCCACTTCCACCAGCTGTATAGTGTTTTTAGAGGGATGTGCATGATTCTCCTGTCATGCTGTGATGCAGAGGAAATCTTTTCTGCAACTAGACCAGAAAAAGGAAACATTAAGGACTATTTTTTGCAGCATAGGTATTAGACTATGAAAAGCCTTAGGCTCTTTATGGGCCTAAAGTTTCCATAAACATGATATGAATTAGGAGATTTTCAGTGTCATAAGAGTAAATTTCAGTTTCTAAAATATAACTGCTAATCTGACTCATTGTTTTTGTTCATATAGAGATATTTGACGAGGGTTGGATCCACATCTCTACAGACCCTGTTTTATGCCCTAGTCAAGCATTTAAATTAAATTTCTTCAAAGTATTAAACATAGAATACTCATTCCTAATGTTATATTATTAAGGCTATGTCCTGCTGTTTCCCAACTAGGAGACTTATCTGTCATTAGGATCACACTGTAACAGACTTTACACTGTCTATGCTGGATTTACAATTGGCAATCCCACAGCAGAGACTGACATCACTCTGATAATAATCCTGGAATCACTGTCTTCAGCAGCAAATCACTTTCATGACCAGTAGTTTAAAATTTAGCCACTGGAATTTAGTTTTTTTCTTTTCTTTCCTCTTCAAAAGGGACACGGGAAGTTTTAGAGTGCCCTATATCCAGAGCTGGGATGGACAAGGTCGGCAGAAGGGTACAGTAAGGGCATGTATGGATCTGGGGAAAATGAGTGAAAACAAAGATGGTCATTTTTTAACATTTAAAGCTTTAAGAAATGCCGAAGCAGGAGTCAGCTCTGTCTGAGAACTGTTTGTGGCAGAAGCCAAAAGATATGGTTGGACTTTTCAGATAAGCATCAGCTGATAACCAGCACAGTCAGGTGAAGCTCTGTGCCCTTGTAAAGCAAATTGAGAGAGTCTCCTACTTAAAAGATTTCTGGCATGACTGAAACAATATTAAAATGCCTCCAGTCAAATTAACCAATAAGATATAATTAACATTGGAATGCTCCCACTCTCTGACGACCCAATTATTAATATAGTTTTGCAATAATAGAGGAAGAGCGTAATACAAAGTTTTGCAGTAAACAGTGCTGTAAATTGCAGGAATGAGATGGAACTCCTAAATTCAACATCTTCAACTCTTTCAGAATATGGGTATCTCCTCAGAGATTGCTTGTTCCACTTAGCCATTGTAAAAACCACTTCCAAACCAGTAATGATAACCACCAGAACGCAATTTACGATGCTCAAGTATCAGAAACACTTTATTTTGTATTCTAAGAGCTGATCGTCTCAGATACTGTGGTGAGATAAAGCTTTTCTAATGGCAAATATTTATATACATCTTAAAAAAGGAAGAAAATCAGATTCCTATGGAAAAATCACAGCTATATCTGTGTAGTGGAAGTGGATGTGATGAAGTTGCTTTCACACATCTCTAAACACATTCAAGGACTCACTTCTTATGAGAACTGTAATTGTTCTTCTACAAATCTCCTCATCCAGAGAGGTCTCTAAGTGCGATACACAACACTTCTAACTATCCTGTAGTTTCAAAGCTACTGTTTATCCTAGTTTGGCTGTATGTTTACCTCATCTCAACACAAGTAAATTAACTCACAGAAAGTGGCTATGAGGACTTTTGTCGTTTTCAGATGATTATCTCTGATTCTATTGCAAATGTCAGTACTGATTTTAAATGTCTGTTATTTAAAACTTGTGAGCCCTATAGTCAAGTGTTTCATTGTTGTAAGCCATCTCTAGGTAAGTATCATAACAGTACTAGCTACAGCAATGATTTTTTATTTTGAAGACTTCACTTCTGATGCCAATGACTCTACTAGTTCTACTCTGCCTGCATCCCAGCAGTTAAAATATAACTTGATTTTTTTCTGCAAATGACATCTTTCTTCACTACTCTGGTTCATCTGTTCTTTCCTCAACCTGTTTTTATCTTTACAGGTTACATTATTTTTCCATTCTACAGTGAGTTTTTGTCTTTGTCTATAACGACAAGATCTAAGGCTGTGCCAGCAGGCTCAGAGTTTAAAAACATTTTATGGACTCATTTTTGAAAACAACACACCACACCGAAAAAGAGGTACTCCAAGACGCATACCTTTCATAGGAGAAGATGTTTCTGAATATGCTTGATGGGGCAGTTCGTCAGGTAGGAGCAGGACAGGAAGGTGCAATTATGTTAGCTGCAGGGTTCTTCAACCCAGACTAGAATTGGTCTCATTTGAGTCATGAGATGAATATAGACACCGAAAACTTGAAACCAGGAGCAAAGAATTATTAGGGTCAAAACAAGGAAGAGAGCAGTCCCAGCTAGGGTATGACTCCTCATAAGATATAAATGACAAGGTTTCTGTTTTGGTCCATTTAAAAGATTCATCCACAAAAGGGCATAGTCAGAGTTTCTGCAAGAATCTATTCCATGATAGATTCTTGCAGAAACTCTGACTATGCCCACTATTCCATGGTGAGTTTGGAATTTTTTTGTCAGGAAGGAAGGAGAGGAGGGGGAAGGAGATTTAGCATTGTATCTTCTCACCTGTACCTTGGCAAAATAACCCCTCTAAATAGAAGACTTCCCTAAGGTACGTTGATGGAGGGGGATTCCTTTCCCTTCACCTGAACTATGCAGTCCGCCTGGGTGCAATGTGTGTTCACTGGATTTTGGAAGCTGAGTTGGATTTTTATACCATCCACTTTCTGGCAATGTAGCTTTGACTCTAACAGAGTGTAAGAGGTTGTTTTTCAGATAACGTTGCATATATTCCTTGGGGGTTATTCATATTTAACTTTAGCACCTAGTTTAGTTAGCTAAATTAGCTGACTGATCTAGTATTAATGGAGAGATTGGCCCTTGAGGTGATTTTCAAAATATCAGCCTAACTCAGACTCTGTGAATAGAATCACAGAGTAGTTTGGGTTGGATGGGACCTTTAAAGACCATCTAGTTCCAACCCCCTGCCACAGGCAGGGACACCTTCCACTAGACCAGGTTGCTCAAAGCTCTGTCCAATCTGGCCTTGAACACTGCCAGGGAGGGGGCAGCCACAGCTTCTCTGGGGAAGCCTCCTGAGATGCCTTATAGTCTATCCATTGATACAGATTGAACTTTAAATACTGGTAGAAATGTCCCCTCATCCTTCATTCCTACAATAGCACTCTCAATATCTTCTTAAGAAATGAAGTTTACAACATACCTGTGATTTTGTATGCACATATTAAAATGCCTGTGACTGCCAATGGAGCAAAGCTCAGCAGATCAAAAATCTGCTTCATTGTGAGCATGTCCATACTCTTAATCATCTTAAAATTGTTTCTTTATGAAATTAATACTTTGATACAATGAAATACAGTCAGTAATGAGACCCAGGCTCATGCTAAGGGTCTGTTTCTAATTTGTATGTCTAAGACGGACAAGCCAGTGTGGAAAACTTTTGAATTCTGACCCTTGAACAGTCAACCTAAATATTGTATTAGCGTACAATGCACTTTATGCAAATTTATCTTTTTCTAAACTGATCCAATATAAATTTGCCCAGGCCTACTTTCTAATCTTGATGGATATATTCTAATTAGGAAAATTGACTTGTATCCCAAGTGACATAAATTAAAAACTTAAGGATAAATACACACCTAATTGACTGGTGGCATGCTGAGGATATTTGGTTTGCAGATGAGAATGTTCATGGAGATTATTTGGCAGAAAGCTACGTGAAAATATATTATTGTGACATAGATTGTATTTTGCCCTGCAAAGATATAGTTTTTTAATATTAGTGGTAGCTGAGTCAATTGAAGCGTTAGTGAGTGGTTGATGTTTTCTATATACTGTTTGTTATGAAACTACCTCTGACATACATCACATAATGTTTCCTGTTGATTGATCTAATTATATACACATAGTTTTATCAGAGCTTTGTGAGCCTGGAGATACCCGTGTTTGCTTAATGTTCGACAAGCACAATTCAAAACCCTCTAGGCTCACCAGGCCTGTTTCCATAATCCTTAATTGGGAAAAGTAAGCCTTGAGAGTTTTGAAATACCGTGCTGAAATTGAGCTCAGGGGCTGGTAACACTAACCATCAAAACTCCCTATGTAAGACCACAAAAAATAATACATAACCCCCTACATGTGCCACCCCCTCCAGATATTTGGCTGATAGTCTAAAAATATGCAGCTACAACACAATTAGACTTTCAAAGTTTATTTTTAATAGTAAAAGTACAAAAGTCTGGTTTTATTTTATTTTAGAAAACATAAGAATAAACTCTTAATTATTTAAATTATTTCTGAAGAAAAATATTGTTTTGCTATTTCCTCTCAAAGAGTGGTTTATGTTGATTGTTTCTTAACTGTCTGAGGGAAACAGTTGTAGAAAACAACGAGGCTGATTGATATACAAAGGTACTTGTGTTTTATCAGATTACACAGTGAGAATGGGGTTATGATCAGTGATTCATCATTTTCCTCTTCATCTGTTTCAGTTGCCTTTCTGAATTCTGCACATTACTGAAGTGTCGTGTGGGTATTTATTATTAAGTAATAATAAATTGCATTATAAGAAACAGGTTCCCATACACCTTCATGTTTTTCTACATGTTTGTCTTTTCCAACTTTTTGGGAGTTATGACCAGGGCTTTCTACTCATCCTGCCACTAATTTGCTGGACAGATCTCTTAGTATCTAAGGACTTGATAATAATTTAAAAGATAAAAAAGAGACTAGGTTAATGGAAGGCAGGCAGAGCATGAAACTGTTTACACTGGTTTTGCACTATTTTGCATCTTCTGCTGATTTAGATTTATCTCAGAACAGTGATGGCATATGTTGAGTAAGTGGGAGAGGAGCTCAGAAAGATATATGTTTATTAAGAAGTGCTTTCTTCAAGGCACAGATAATTTGATTTGTTCTGAGGAAGGAAAGAAGTATTGTTTATCTTCTGAACCTCAGCTGGGCAAATACATCCTGAGCAGTGTGAGCTAAAACAGTGTAGAAGTAGACATTTGAACAGTGAGCTCTAAGCTGAGAAAGCTGCTGGCAAAGCTTAATTTTGGAGGATTCAAGGTTAATCTTGGAAACGCTCCCCAGAAAACTATTATTTATCGTGCTACAGTAAATGTTATGTAAAATTATAAGGCTGTTGTCCTAAGTACTGTGCAAAACATAAAGCCAAAGTACTAATGTAAGAATTTAAGGTGTCCATAAATGTAAAGTTAGGATGACAACATTTTCATTGCACTTCGAAAATTTTTTAAAATAATATTTGGTCAGTCTCTGTTAAATTTCGTTTTAGTATTCAGCTTGTTATTTATTGATACTTTTACCGTCTATTTTTATTTGCACGCATAGACTGTGGCTATATTAAACTAGTTTTGCTATGTTAGCTACAGTGACATGTAATTTTTAAGTGTATTTTGAAGTTGCACTGAAATTTCTTCAGCAGCTGGAACAACATTTTTAGATGCAGAAGTGTGACTTTGCTAGTTATGAAATGCGCAAAAGTGATGATAAAGTAGGTAAGAAGCATAAAAAACTGCCGTCTTGATGGAAGGAAGGAAGATGAGAAAGATGGTTTTAAATTTTTTTTCCACTAGATCTAAGTTAAGAATATTACCCATAACACTACATAATTGAATTAGTATATTGAAATCTTGGTATTAAGTCCAAAGTCTGAGTGAGAGGCTTAGTGCTAAAAGGCTGCTAAAACTTAATTTCTCATAAGTGGGATTTGAAGGAAAGAACTGTGGGCTCATAGCTATGGGGAAATGAAAGATTTCTTCAAAGTGTGAGAATGGAAGATGATCTCTGGTACACAGATGTTTTCTGGAGTTTTTTTGTTATTTGCTTTTTGTTGTTTCTTGGGTTTTTTAACTTATCTGTAATTGCTGAGTTAGAAAAACCTCTAGCGACCACGCCAACAGCAGCTGTGTTTTTGCCAGAGTGATTCACCAAAACTGAGCGAGACTTGTAAGCAACTGAGAGGTTGGACAAGACCGAAGAAACACTAAGGTGAAATGCTGGCTGTGTCTGCTACAGTTCTCTAAAATTTGTTTTCGATGTGTCCCTTCTCTGACTCATTGAGTGTAAGTCACTCTAGCAAGAAGATATAACTGAAGTTCAGAACACCTTACTCAAGGTAGCATGGATTTCCCAACAGAAGCAGTGACGAGGAAGGATGCCAGTTTGGAGAGATGCATGGAGGATCTGGCCGTACAGGGTCTGTAGATGAGTGACCGACCACCTCTGCGTTACCCATCCTCTGCGGGCTGTGGCATGGCCATGTGAAGCACCTGGGCTGTGCGTGAGCCCACAGTTCACTGATTCCCACATGCTGTTCAGTCTCGCTGGTGGTATGCAGTTAACATCAGCTGGATGCCTAACTCTTGTTTAAGACTAGCAAGTTAGCCAATGGATAGCAGATGTTTCACTTAATAATCATCTATAATCTAATACTCTCTTGTAGGGGATGGAATTTCTCAATGTGTGTAAAAGCATATGACTTCTTCAACTACAGGTCTTGATGCTCCAGGCCTTATCTAGCTTCCTCAGCTCCCATAAATGCAGTTTTCTTTTCTGGAGGATTTATATTTTTGATTAATACTTCTGCCATCTGTGACTCCAAAGACTTTCCTAAACACTAATGAAAAGTCTCCCTCTAGACAGCTGTGGTGTTCTCTGTCACTACAACAAGCTATAAATTGATGCTAAAAAAAAAAAAAATAAATGCATTTTTTCTGCGTCTGTGACATACTATACTTTTGTATGCTGGCTGCTTAATGCAAACCAAATAAAATATATGAAATATCCTAAACTGATTAATATGTAAGCCTTCTCTCACTGGTCTTCCCCTCTTGTAAACACTGGTTAGCTTAGCTACACAAATGGTAACATGTGTATAGTTATTGAGTTTGCCTTCCTACATCTATAACACAAGTTTATAATGGAGGCAATGTCATATAGTATTTAACTCTGACATTTAGTGTTTGCCCTAGTAGATGGTCTTCCTTTTACTTAAGTGCCATTACTTTTATGTAGTCCATTTTCATTGCATTTAGTCCCATTTTAGTAATAATGCTTGCATGATTTACCAGGCAAATGCAATCTTTGCCCTGAATGGCACAGTGCAAGAAAAAATGGAAGCTGTTAAGAGGCTGAATGGCAAAAAAG